>NW_026068123.1:137635-199757 GCF_014885135.2 Alexandromys fortis
TGTTTTTCGAGACAGGGTTTCTCTGTAGCTTTGGAGCCTGTCCTGGAACTAGCTCTGTAGACCAGGCTGGCCTCAAACTCACAGATATCCACCTGCCTCTGCATCCGAATGCTGGAAGGCACCACCACCGCCCAGCCCTTTCTTGACACAGGGTTTCACACAGGCAAGTCAGCAAGCCTAAGCCACGCGTGTCCTTGAACCCTGCTCCTTCTGCCTCTCCCTCGAACGTGGGGCTTCAGAGATGTTCGTTTATCTTCTTACTTTTATTTCGAGCTGTGACTCTCCTGCCCACATCCTAGAGTGACAAGCCTCCACCACCAGGCCAGCTCCTTCTTCATAATTTCACAGCTTTGTCCTTTCCCGAGGTACTAGTGGCCTCAGCATATGGATACCCTCTTTTCCATAAGTGAAGAACTTTTACCTTTTCCCTTAAAGAGAACATTTTTATCAGTTTCTCTTAGGCATCTCTAAATCACCAGCATTAACCAGTTGAAATAACGGTTCCTTAACAAAGAAACTATGATTTTAGACAGTCAGTCTGCTCCTGAGACGGCTAAGTGACTAGTGGGGGAGGAGCGCATGTGCATGGGGACCTTCTGTCATGCCGCTCATTCTCCTCATTTATCCCTTAGCTCTTCCTCTTTTTCCACCTCCTCCTCCTCTCTCCTTCTCTCCCTTTTCTTCTTCTAGACAGGGTCTTATATGCATCTGACTGGTCATGAACTCACAAAAATCTCCCTATCAGGAGACACTAACTCCTGAGTGTTAAAGAAAGGCATCTTCTTTTTTGGTTTTGTCATCTCGTGTGTCCCAGGCTGACAGCAAACTGAAGGTGTAGATGAAAATGACATGGAACTCCTCGTGCTCTGGTGCTAGGATGACAAGAGCCGTCTACCATGCCTGACTTTTTGTGAAGTAGGACAGGGGCTGGGAAGCTGGCCCAGTGTGGCACAAGCTGAGGAGGACCTGACTCAGGTCTCCGGCACCCATCAGAACGCTGGAGTGACAGTGCGTGTCTGAGACCCCAGTTCTGGAGGGCTGAGACGGAAGGGTAAGAGAGGAGACAGAGAGACAGACTTAACAAGAAAGGCTCTCTTGAGAGTGGAAGTGTGTTAAAGCTTGGACAGATCCAGGAGTCAAAAGCATTTGTTTCGAGACAAGTTTTTGCTCTGTGCCCTTGGCCTTCCAAAAACTATAATTATAATCCTAAGCCACCTAACCACATTCAATGTGCAATTAAAATTTATGAGTGTGGGCTGACAAGAATGTTTAGAGGGTAAAGGGGCTTGCCACATGGCATGATCACCCGAGTTTAATGCCTAGAACCCATATAAGGTGGAAGGAGAAAACCAACTCTACAGACTCGTCCTCTGCCCTCCACAAGTGTCATGGCACTCCCTTCCTACTTCTACACACACACGCTAATGATACATTTAATAAAATTATATTAGAAATTCCTTATAGTTATATACCTTCTGATCCACATAACTCAGAAGGCAGATTCACAAAGATCACAAGTTAGAGGCTAGCCTGGGCTATACAGTGAGATCCAGTCTCAAAAATCCAAAAACATGGGCTGGAACGAAGGCCCAGTGGTTAAGAGCACTTGTTCTTGCAGAGGACCCAGGTTCGATTTCCAGCACCAACATGGTTGCTCACAGCTCTCTGTAACTCCAGTTCCAGGGGTTCTGATGCCCCCAACTAATGTTGAGAGGTTTCTGTCCAGTCTGGGCCCACAGCCATTCAGTCCCAAAGAAACACACAGAGGCTTACATTAATTATAAACTAGTTGACCTATTATCTCAGGCTTCTTATTAACTCTTATATCTTACATTAACCCATAATTCTTGTCTGTGTTAGTCATGTGGCTTAGTACTGTTTATCAGTGAGGCATTCTCATCTTGCTTCCTCTGTGTCTGGGTGACAACTGCAGACTGAGCCTTTCCTCTCACAGAATTCTCCTGTTCTGGTCGCCCCGCCTATACTTCCTGCCTGGCTACTGGCCAATCAGCATTTTAGTAAATCAATACAAATGAGAAATCTTTACAGGGTACAAGAGCATTGTGCCACAGCACACTGGCTTCTGCAGGTACCACGTATGCATGCGTTTCACTTACATACATGCAGGCAAACACACATAAAAATGAAATAAGTCCAAACTGAGCATGGTGTGTTTAATCCCAGCACTAGGGAAGATCTCTGAAGGCCAGCCTGGTCTACATAGTGAGCTCCAGGACAGCCAGAGTTACATAGAGGAACCCTGCCTTGAAAAACCAAAATAAACAAATAAATAATCTAAATATTTTTTTAAAAAACAAAACAAACAAGCAAAACAAACAAACAAAAGCCAGTCTGTGAATTGTTTATTTTTAGAAATTTTCATTTAAGGAAACTACCAGTAATTGAAACCAGAGAAAGAAAAACTAAGTCAGAAGGGTATTGCTTGTGATTTGGATAGGAAGAGACCAGAAAAGAGACAGATGAGGCCACTTTTAGTGTTAGAGGAAGGTGCAGGACCACTGGCTCACATACGACACCCTATGCTGGTCTTGTAGGACCAGTTTCTACCCACACAGGGTAAGTCAAAATGGAGTCAGAGCTGTCAGGGAAGATTGGTACCAGGACAGGTTCAGATTTCGGCCAAAAAAGAAGAGCCAGGGCTCAGCTGTTACCCACGCTGGGCTCCTTCATCGGCCGAGGCAAGAAATGGAGTTCAGTTCGAGGTCAGCATGGTTGGAGTACAGAGGCAGTCTCTGTCTGTCTCTGTCTGTCTGTCTCCCTCTGTCATCTCTCTCTCTCACACATACCAGAGTTAGTTTTGAAGGGGCTGGGACTGGGAATGCAGCTCAATTGGAAGAGCACTTGCCTGGCATGCACAAAGCCTTGGGTTCCATCCCAGCGCTGTCAGCTGGGTGTGCAATGCCAGCATTTGGGAGGTAAAGGCAGGAGAAGCACAAGTTTAAGATCAGCAAGCAAAAAGGAAGAAAACACAAAACCAAGAAGCCACCCTTGGCTATATAGTGCATTCAGGCCAACTGAGCCACAGAGAGAAGCTGAGTATACCTATGGAAGGGTGAAGATCAGCAGGGCTCAGGATCAGGTAGGGTCAAAGGTCATGAGATCCGGCTAAAGATGGCACTTTAGGACAGGGTCATAGGTGATATTTGGAGAGCGGTGGAGGTCAAGACAGGTTGCAGGTCAGGGGCTGGTGTCTCAGTGGGGTCAGAGACAAGCAATGGGGTCACAGCTAGGTTAGGACAAGGGTCTTACATACATAGCACACAGTATAGGGTTCTCCCAGTGGGGGGTGTCGGAGGCATGCTGGGGATCAGGGCAGAGCCCGCGTGACCCCCAAAGTAGTCCCCTGTCGCTCATCGCCAGGTTCTCCCCAATCGCCATCGATGGCATGAGTGGCCTGGCAGGTGTGGGCTTGTCCGGAGGCGCGGCAGGCGCTGGCTGGTGCATCTTCGTGTACAACCTGTCCCCGGAAGCTGATGAGAGCGTGCTGTGGCAGCTTTTCGGACCTTTTGGGGCAGTCACCAATGTCAAGGTCATCCGGGATTTCACCACCAACAAGTGCAAGGGCTTCGGCTTCGTCACCATGACCAACTACGACGAGGCAGCCATGGCCATCGCCAGCCTGAATGGCTACCGCCTGGGTGAGCGTGTGCTGCAGGTGTCCTTCAAGACCAGCAAGCAGCACAAGGCCTGAGCACTTACCGCCCTCCCTCCCTGGGCAGCAGAGAGAGAGAATGAGAGCGGGAGAGAGAGAGTGAGAAAGAGAGAGAAAGAGCGTGACTGTAAGAGCAGGAAGACCCACACACTTGCAAAAAAACACCACAGGGTGAGCATCGGGATGGGGAGGGTCTGCAGGGAATTGAGGGGGAGGGGTCCCCCCATCCTCCCTGCTTTCCCCACCCAGCTGGGGCTTGTTCACTCTCTCGTCTTGGTTTGGTTCACGGTGATGGCTTTTGTTTCTTTTTTTGGCTAAAAACAAAAAGAAGAAAGCAGAGAGGAGACCCCCCCATCCCACCTCACCCTCTCCACCCTGCATGGGATGGCTCAGGGGACACAGCAGTGCTCCACCCAGGCCTCCTTTGCCCAGGCCTGTCCTATACCGAGAGAAAGGGGAGGGAACAGGTTTAAAAATCCCCAAAACAGCAAAAAACATGAAAGAGGGGTGTGGGCCTCCCCATTCCTGGCCCCAGTCCCTGGGCAGAATACAGGGAGCAGGGTTGGGGCAGGGTAGGAAGCAGAAACAAAACGAAAAAAAAAAGGGTGGGGTGGGGTGGGAGGGGAAGAAAAACTCTATTTTTGTAAAAAGGGAAAAAGACCTCGTGGAGAATTTTTACTGGGGATTCTTGAACTTGAAAAAAAAATCACAAAAAAAAGACAAAAAAAAAAAAAGAAACTATTTTGGCAAGTTATGTTTACCAACTAACTGGGGCGGGGGTGCAGGGAGCAGGGCTGAGGGTTTGAAAGTCCATAGGGCTGCCAGTGCGCGCGCATACACACACACACACACACACACACACACACACACACGAAGACAAGAGGGACATATACTTGGACCTTGGAGACACAGATACACAACACATACAGAAACATTTCAGGATACATTCAGGAAGGTGACCAAAGCCACAAGAGAGGATGGAGACACACGGACCCTTAGGGCTGTGTAGACATAGATACAGACATTGGCTGCTTGTCCACAAAACCATGTGACATGTGAAAGCCACTGCCACAGATCCATTTGGATGTAGGAATCTGGACACAAGTTTCCAAAGAGAGCCAGGGCTGCCGTCGGTTGGTGGACCTGGGTTCAGCCCAGTACTGCAGCAACCTGGAGCAGTGGTGCACATCCCTTGTTCTTCCTAGTACTTGAGAGGCGGAGGCAGAAGATCAGGTCAAGACTAGCCTTGGCTACATAGTGAGTTTAGGTTAGCCTGGGCTATATAAGACCCTGTCTCAAAAAACAAAAACAAAAATAAACAGGTCACCTAGAAACATACAACACCTAGGGACATACACCCATGTCCGCAGCATCCTACACGTCACCTAGATACATACAACACCTAGGGACATACACCCATGTCCGCAGCATCCTACACGTCACCTAGATACATACAACACCTAGGGACATACACCCATGTCCGCAGCATCCTACACGTCACCTAGATACATACAACACCTAGGGACATACACCCATGTCCGCAGCATCCTACACGTCACCTAGATACATACAACACCTAGGGACATACACCCATGTCCGCAGCATCCTACACGTCACCTAGATACATACAACACCTAGGGACATACACCCATGTCCGCAGCATCCTACAGGCCCAGACAAGACGTTCCTACTGGAGACCCTGACCCAGTTACTTCCTCCAGCCAGGCTGGTCCAGCTACTTCTCCCTGGGCCCCCAATAAGCCCCAGCCCCAGGTTCTCTGCACAGACTCCTTAGCCCACCAGGGGCCTCCCTGCTGCCCACACATACGGCGTCCATGCATCCAAACACACAATACCTCGTTCTACTTTGGCATCACCGTGGGCTGGAGGGGGCTCTCACTCCCCACAACACTGAGGCCAAAGGACCCCTACCCCTGGGACTCAGCCCCCCTGGGTCCAGGGGGAGGTCTGCAGTCTCCTCCCTCAACCAGGGCCAGTGTGCTCCCCACTGCAGCAAGCACCCAGAACATCCCCCAGACCCAGGGGTGTCCCCACATCCCTTCCCATCAGCGTGTCACCTTTTGATTGTTGGGTATTTTTGTCTTTCTGGACTGTGGGGGAACCATGGATGCAGCCTTCATGAGCCCTGGCCCTGGCTTCTGACTGAATTTTGCATCCATAACCCCACACTCTTTTTATTCTTTTATGCAAGTTCCAACAGAAGCCACAGGCTGGAGCCCCTGGGAGCCCCAAACCTTCAACCCATCCCTCAGTGGGCCCAGTCACAACTGAGAATCGTGAAGCCCCACCCCACCCCACCCCCACCCTCTAGTTCTAGTTGCTTTCTTCCGGTGTCCTCTGCGTTTGGTGTCTGGCCATGGCCCCATCTGAGCGTCCAACTCTCTCTCCCCACCCCTCCTGGTGTTGTTCTTAACCGTCTGTGGAATTTCTGCTGCAAGGAACAAAAAGAAAAAAAAATTAAAAAAAGACCAAAAAATAAAAAAACGGAAAAAAAAAGAAAAGAAAACTCAAACAGAAGATGAAATATAGCAACAGGAAAGAAAGGAAAAAAGACAAAAACACACACAAAGACAATTTAAAAACAAAAAAAAAGGAAAAAAAGATAAACTGTCACCAGTTAACTTTCTCGTACTTTTTTGCTGAATTTAGCTTCATGTAGTTTTAACTTATTGCTATGTTAACTATTTATTACCCTTGTTGGCCTGTAAGGACCTTTGTGTATATTTCTGTTCTTTCATTGGTTTGCAAGTTGAAGGAAGATGTCCCTTTTCTTTCAGTTTTGCTGAGATGTGGTTATGCCTAATTTATTTATAAAAAGGGGAAGTGGAGTCATTAAAGTAATAATTATTAATAACAGTAATGGTAGCGGAGTGCCCCCTGGGGTGCCGTGGGCTCCCCACAGCTGTTGGTGCCCAGGGCCTCTCAATGGGATTGTTTTGCTATTGTCTTGAGAGGTTTTTCTGTCTATTTAGCTGGTGAACTCTAGCTTGCTCATGATACACCGAACCTATTTATTCTGGTGGTTTCTAAGTCTGTCCTAATCCTCCCCCATCCCTCCCAGCAGGACAGGGACTCCCCACCTCCAGGAGGGTGCAACCCCTTCTTTCCCTGCTGTTTCTGGGGTCTCCCCCTGCCTTCCACACATGCTGGAGGCATCCGAGCAATAAGGGCTGGGTTTGTCCCCCACCCTGGGGGGAGGGCCGGCTCTGAAGAGGGGGCTTCTCCCCCCACCCCCTCCCACCAAGGCCTAGGTCCCTGCTGTCCCCAAGACTGGGAGGAGGGGACTTTTTTTCTAAGATACAAGCTTAGCCCAGCTAGCCCCCCTCCCTGAAGGCCAGTCCCCCAGGAGGGCCAGGCCAAGGGCTCCCAGGGAGAGGAGCCCTTGGGTCTTCCAAAATCCCTGGGGGGTCACGGGCAGGGCCAGTGGGAATGGGGCTCAGCCCCTCCAACCCTTCATTCATCCTGTTTATTGGGAAAGTTTCAAACCATGACAGAGTCCATGTTGGAGGTGATATAAAGAACTGTAGAAAAGAAAAAAAAAAACTAAAAAAAAAACAAACCTCAACCCAAACCCACAAACACTTCAAGTTGCGTTTAGACTATTTATTACCGAGATTCCAGGCCTGGCCGCGGTAACTGACTTTTACATGGAATTGTTTAATTATTTGTACTTTTCATGCCAGAGAATAAAAAGTTCAGAATCTTAAGTCTCAGGTGATTTGTGGGCAGAGGTGGGCAGGTCTGTGTGCTGGGACCCCCGGGAAAGGATGCCATCCCTCCCTGGGCTGGGATCTCCACTCCCCATGGGAGACTCAGGAAACTGATAACAGTCTACTGTCTACCGATTGCTGGGGCCTGGATGCCTTCGCTGTCAGTTGGGTTGTGGTGCTGCAAGAGGCTGCACCTACTGCTTCCCTAGGTGTAAACTGCAGCCGCGACACCACACCTGACAGTTCAAGAGTCCAGTCATCACAGCAGGAAGGCGTGGCAGGAGCTTGAAGCTGCTGGCACTGCAGCCAGGAAGCAGAGATGGCTGCAGGAGCTAAGGTACACGTCACCAAGCCTGACCTCTGTTCCTTCTCTGTAACTACAGCCAGGTCTGTCTCCTAGGCAACTCCAGACCCTGCTAAGTTGACAGTGATACCCACCACCTTCCGCATCTGCCTCCTGTTCACACCCCAAAATAAAGGCAGATCTAGCTAGGCATGCTGGCCCATGCCCTGAGCGACTGAGGAAGGAGACAGCCTGAGGCTGGCCTCAACTATATAGACCAACGGGGAAAAAAGGCACACACAGTCAATACGGACGAGTCACATTTATTGTTCTGAGGTCACGTGTGAGGTCATCCACTCATCTCCTACCAGCTGGGAAGGCAGGGGTGAGGTGGAGCAGAGATTAACTCCCACCCAAAAATCCAAGGAGGGTGAGCTCCTTTATCCATCTCTGGAGGCCGCTGGGGCCTCAGCAATATGGATGGCTTGGCTAGCCTGGGCCAGAAGTGGGGCTTAGAGCACCACGGGGTTCCTGCTACCTGGAGAATGGCCAGGAACCCTGCCTGGGTAGGCAGGCCTTGGTCCATAGACTGCAGGATCAGTAAACAGGTTTCAGGCCTTGAAGTTCTAGGATGGAAGACAGAATTAGAAAGACGGAGGGCCCAGGACATGGGCTGGTGCAAAAGCAAGCACCCCAGCACTGGAAACTTAAATTATTTCTGGAAGATGTGGCTCAGCTGGCAGACTGTGTGCCTAGCACAGAAAGCCCTGGGTCAGTCGTCAGTACCTCGTACACTGGGCGTGGTGGGTGGCACAGTGGGCAGGACTGACAAGTGCTCAAGGCCAGTATGGACTACACAATAAACTGTCTTTTTTGTTTTCGAGACAGGGTTTCTCTGTTTCTTTGGAGCCTGTCCTGGAACTCTACAGAGTGAGTTCTAGGAAAGCCAAGCAAGAATACACAGAGAAATGAAACCCTATCTCGAGCACTATGAATGAATGAGAGAGAGAGAGAGAGAGAGAAAGAGAGAGAGAGAGAGAGAGAGAGAGAGAGAGAGAGAGAGAGAGAGAGAGAGAGAGAGAGTGAGTGAGTCAGGAGCACAGGTTAAGAAAGTAGCAACATCCACACTAGAGCTGACAGAGACCCAGCCTCCTTACCAGGCTACAGCTCATCATGGTCTCCCTCAGTGGGTGCTTCTGGTGGGGGTTCTGGGCAGGCTGCTGGTGTCACCAGCTCCATGAGGTACTCACAGCGACTGGGCTCCGTGGTACTGGTCACCACAGTCTCTTTGCCACACAGCAGGCGCACCTGGGGACGGGGACAGAGTAGGAGCGATGCTGGGCTGGGCTGGGCTGGTCCAGGCCCGGGTCCCCATAGCCCCAGGTCAGACACTCACTGTGGTTGAGCGGTTGGGGCCCTGCCAGCAGCCGGTGCCCTGCTCATACTTCATGGCACTGAACTTGTCATGATCGGGGCCAGCCCACGAGCCCCATGTGCTATGGGAGAGAGCAGGGGTGCTGAGTGCCTGGCCAGTGGGTGGTTGGGGGCAGGGTAAGGGCAACAAACCTCAACCCACTCACCCAAGGTTGGTCGGAGAGCCCCCATGTTTGGGTTTCTGAGAGACCAGTTTGAAGGGGCAAAGCCGGTAGATGTACCTAAGGGCGGGGAGAGGAGCTGCTGAGTGACAGACTTGACAGGTTTGGGGACCCTAGGTACCTCAAAGCCCTTCCCAGTCTCCTCGGTATCCAGGCAGACAGGTGGCTCACTGGCACTTCAAAGCCCACTGACCCCTGGACCCTGCCTGTGTTCCCTTCTGGACACAGGGTTCACATAGCCCAGGCTGACCTCAAACATACTCAAGTAACTGAGACTGGCCTTGAAATTACGATCCTCCTTACACCCACTTTGAGCATGTGCCACTATGCCCAGTTCCATGAGGTGCTGGGGATGGAGCCCAGACTCAACTTGAGGTCCTCCTGCCTCAGTCCCCCAGTGATGAGATCTCAGATAGGTACTACAACTCTTGTTCGCCCAGTGCCCTCCTCCCCTGTATCTTGCCCCTCCCCACCCCTCCCCCGACCAGTGCCAGGATGTACTCATTGGTTGTGAGCTCGTAGCATTGGCTGTAGAGGTATGCAAACTCTCCGTGGGGACCGAAGTCAAAGGAGATCTCTTGTTCCAAACTCCTGGAAAAGCAGATCCGATGGTGAAGGGGAGCAAGGACACGAGAGCCCCACACAGAAGGGTCCGGGGGAAGGGGGTGTAAGGACACGAGAGCCCCACACAGAAGGGTCTAGGGGAAGGGGGTGTAAGGATATGAGAGCCCCACACAGAAGAGTCCAGGGGAAGGGGGTACAAGGACATGAGAACCCCACAAGAAGGGTCCGGGGGAAGGGGGTACAAGGACACGAGATCCCCACACAGTAGGGTCCAGGTGAAGGGGGTGTAAGGATATGAGAGCCCCACACAGAAGGGTTCAGGCAAAGTGAGGACACGAGAGCCCACACAGAAGGCCCAGCTGTATATATGGTGGATAGACACAAGTTGTGCTTGGAGTCCTGCAAGAACCAGGCTGACACCTCCTCCAAGGAGCCGGCAGTAGACAGTCACCGGGCAGGAGGCGGCCTTGGGGCTCACCTGATGGACTCCTCCATCTCTTTCAAGGACCGTTCAGCTTCCTCAAACTTATTCCGGGCCTCTTGTGCAGCTGAGGGATGGGAGATGAGAGTGGGCCCCAGTTCCATGAAAGACCCAGGATGAGCCCCACAGAGAATGTGAAGGATAGGCCGACCAGCGCAGAGTGAACCTCCTGTCGCCGGGCTCTCTAGAGTACAGGCCAGGGCTCCTGGGAGCCCGCAGGTTCCCGCCCTGTTGTGCACATTTTACAAACAAGTGCAGCCCATGAGGAGGGAGGACTCGGGGATAGAAACAGTAACTCCCCAGCAACATGGACACTGCAGGGCCAGGGGTCCCTTCCCAGCAGGTCCCTACTCACCATCGATGACAGCCTGTGCCTCCTCATCATACGGTGGCATCTTTTCCTCCTCAGTGGGGCTGGCAGGCTGTGGGGGTTGTAGAGGGGCTGGGGCCTCCTGGGGAGGGGGCAGGGTCCAGTTAGCAGGCAGCCCCAGCCACCCATCTGCCCACCATTCTCCCAACACAAACCTTGGGTTTCTCCCCCTGCACCTCCTCCTCCTCCTCCTCATCCTCTTCCTCTTCTGGCTCCTCCTCCTCCTCTTCTGTAGGTGGCAATCCTGGTAGCTGCTCCTCTTTGGGCTCAATCACATCCGGAGCAGAAGGGGCAGGCACATCGGTGGGCAGCACCTGGCTCCCAGGATTGTAGAGGCCAATGCTGAGACCTCGAGGCTGGAGAACGCTAGTTCCCAAGTCTGGGAGGGTTGGCCTCCATGGAGGACCGGGGACCAGCACGGGAGATAATATTTTTGTGAGGGGTTGGGGATAGGACCACTTCCCTTCCTTTTCCCACAAACCTCAGAGCGGTACTTGTCCCTGATGGCAGCCCAGACACGGTCATAGAAGGAGGTAGAGTCAATCTCTGTGTCCCCACTGAGAAGGGCCTGTGTGCATTGGGGTAGGGTCAGGGTTAGGGCCCCCAGAGGCCCACACACCCTGCCACTCACAACTAGGGACCAGGCCATAGCAGATTGGGTCAGGTACTATATGACCAGGAGGGACAACCCAGGCCTGAAGGAGGTCCCAGGGGTTGGGAAGTAAGGGGACATCAAGACAAGACACAGGTATACAGAGGCACAGTGCCAGAGTGTGCTACACCCTAAGCAAAGGTCCAGAAGGGGCAGGGAAGGACCTGGTTTGCAGCAGAGATGGTAGAGGGGCAGAGCCAAGGATGGCAGGCAGAGAGAAAGACAGACTCCTACTTTGAGCAACAAGCAGAAGGTAAGTGAGATGAACAAGCCTGGGGACAGGTGCCATGCTGCCCTGGTACTAGTCTAGGGTTCTACCAGGCAGCCACAAGGAGCTCTCCCCAGAGGAGGCCTACCTTGACCCTCTCACCCTGAATTCACTCTAGGCCAAGGATAGGCTTGGGGTACCTGGGCCTCCTCTTCAGATAGCACAGCATCCCCATCTGTGTCCAGCTCCGGGTGAGTCTGTAGCTCTGCCACCGAGACCCTGAGTACAGAAAAGGAAGGGGGAGGCTTCTGTGGGATCTCTACACGTGTGAGGGCCGGGATGGGAGGGGCAGGGCCCAGCCACTTCCCACCCTCCCCTATAAGAGACCTACCTCTAAAGAGAGCCAAGGCAGAGCGGGTCCTAGACAACACCTACACCCTAACCCTTCCATCTGCTTCTGCCCCACATGCCCAATGGTAGTGACAGCTCTCACCTGCCACTGCAAGGCTCCAGAGGCTGAGACAGGAGGACTATAAACCTGAGACCAGACTGGCTACCTGACACATCCAAGGCCAGGCTAGTCAGACTTGGGTGAGGAACTCTCAGTGGGCAGTTACACTTACACCCCATCCTCGTTGTCATCCAGTTCCTGGAAGGCACTGGCTGCCAGCTCCTGTTCCCGCCGGATCTTGGCAGTAGCTTGCTGCTCTGTAGAGGGGGGCATTCTGTCATGCTATACCATAAGTGGCCAAATCCCATCACCCCCAAAACCTGCACGGAGTTCCACCGTGAGAGCAGTCTTACACTGAGCACTGGGGACACGACCCTGGATTTAAATTTGTAGAGAAGGATCTACAAATTATTCTTACAGCTTTCCTAACTGATGGCCAATACAAAGTTAACTAGGCACACAAAGAAATAAGCAATCATGGTAAGAAACAAATAAAATCACAGAGTGCAGAACATGGCGAGACACACATTTCAAATCCAGCACTTGCGAGGCAGAGCAGGTGGATCCTTAGGAGTTCAAGGCCAGTCTAGTCTACACACTGAGTTCCAGACCATGTCTCAAAACATACCAACAAAGAAAAGCAAGCAAACAAATCAAAACATAAATAACCCAGGCATAGTAGTAAATCCCTGTAATCCTGGCATCTAACATATAGAAACGGGAAGATTAGGGTTTCTAGGTCTTCTTCGTCTACATAAAAAAACTACGGCAGTCTGAGCCACATGAGACCCTGCCTCAAAAGGAAAGATGGGGTGAGTGTAGCTCAGAGGTAGAGCTCTTGGCCAGCAGGAATTAGACCTCCCAGCCCTGGTTCCTCTCTGGTCAGAGCTGCAGTGCTAACCCACAGCATACCTTCCCACAGCTTCCGGTGCTGCTCTTTGGCCTCCTTCTCTGGCTTCTCTGCTTCTTCCTTTGCTAACCGCAGCATCTCTACCTGGTCTTCCAGAGACTTCTTTCCAGCCTGCAGTTCAAGCAGCTTACCCTGGAAGGAGAGGAGAAGGTGAGGGGCCAGCTCTGCTTAGGCCTGGTCCTCTCTTTGTCAAGTGCCTCTGTTCCCCCAAGATCATTCCGAAACGCCTGCATCACAGTGTATCCCTACTTCACTCTGGTTCCCTGGATGTTTTGTGTGACATCAGCCCCTCCCTCAGTCCCACCTGTCACATCTCCATCATTTAAACTCCCCCCCCCACCTTTTTCTTTGAGGAGGGAGACATGTGGCAGTCAGATGACAACTCAGAGGAAATCAGTTTCCTCCTGTCCTGGGAAACAAACTCAGGTCATTAGGCTTGGTGGCCAAGGGTTTTTACCCACTGAGCCATCTCAACTCCCACACCCCGCCATCCTGAAACTCAAGAATAAGATTCAGACCCCTCCACCTGGAACACTCTCCATGGCTGGTGTGAATTACCTACAGATCTCCAATAATATGGCCCTTCCTCCAGGAAATCCTCTTCATTTCCTGCCCCCAAGATGGGTGACCATGCAGAAAGCTCTGGATGCCCTGAGGTCCCTGAACGCCTCTACCCAGGAGCAAGGAGAGAACTTTCTAATGACCTAGATCTAACATTCCTGAGGCAGGTGCAGGTCTGGTTCTAACCTGCATAGCACCAGGTACACCCTGGGCATCTATTTATGTTCTGAGAAGCAACAGGGGCGGGAGTACAGAACAAGGGTGGAACACTTGCAGAGAATCCCCCAGTGAGGGGCTGGGGCGTGGCTCAGTGATGGAGCCCCTGCCTAGAGTCCCCCAGTGAGGGGCTGGGGCGTGGCTCAGTGATGGAGCCCCTGCCTAGAGTCCCCCAGTGAGGGGCTGGGGCATGGCTGAGTGGTAGAGCCCCTGCCTAGAATCCGCCAGTGAGGGGCTGGGGCGTGGCTCAGCAGTGGCAGGACTCCATTTGACAGCCTGGGGTTGTGGCTCACTACTAGAGCACCTGCCTAGCTTATAAGGCCCTGAGTTCCAGCCTCAGCACGATAATAAAAGGAAGCACGGTGTGTGCATGGTGGTGCACACCTTTGAAACTCTGTGAGTTTGAGGCCAGCCTTGTCTACATAGGAAATTCCAGGCAGGTCAGGGCCTCACTAGGCCGTCTCAACAAATAAATCAGTTCAAAAGGGATGGGGGTGCGGGGACAGTGACAACAAAAAGTGCCCCAGGCAAGCTCTGGTGTAGAGGTACAGAGAGGTCTCCCACAAAGTGTTATGGTGTGATGCTTTTCTGCCAGGGTCAGGACCCCTCAGCCTGACCTCTCACCAGGATCTTCTCACCTCCCCTGGAAGGAAATGACCTCAACACTTGGCTTCCCTAGATCCCCTGAATTTGAAAGGGCAATCACTGTCCACTGAACGAAGCAGGACCTTCCAGCCTTCTCAATTCAGAGAGATTCTCAGTCACGGGGGTAGGAGAGAAGAGCCTGGGATCTTCTGTGGACAGGAACAGTCTGGAGTCCTGTCTCAGTGCACTGGAAGTACCTTCCAGGCAGCGCTGCTGCTGAGCCGTGGTGAGTCAAGCCAGTGGTGGGCAAGGGAGGGAGACACACAAGCCCAAGAATCCTCGAGTGCCTACCGTACTCATTCAATCAAACAGTTTCTACTGACATTTAACTGAGGGATTTCCCCAGAACTAAGGTGTCACGAACCACCAGCCTGTTACAGTCAGTGAGGCAGGGGTACAAAGAGATGTTCTTCCGGTCTCCAGGAGTTAACACTTCTGGCTCGTAATCTGATAGCCTCTTATCTGGGAAGTTCTCAGTCAACCACTCATAAAGGAAGACACAGGCTCATCACAGCCCAGAGTCAAGTGTATACCCACGTGCATTTACCCGCCCATCACTCAAGGACCCCAGGCCCAGGTCCTACCAATGCATCTCTCTGGGTCCCTCACCTGTTTCTCTTCCCGGGCTGTCTTCCACTCCTCAATGAGCATCTGCTTGAGGCGGAAGCCCTCTCGGGTGACCTCAGCCAGCTGCTGTAGGGACTCTTTTTCCTTACGACCCTTCTCTCTGGAATAGAAACACAAGTACCACTAAAGACACCCAAAACTCAGCAGAATTGCCTTTTCCAGAAGGGCCTGGGTCACCTGCAAGCTCCACCCACACCCCCACGAACAATGCTAAGAAAGGAAAGGCACAGAAAGAGCCCTCTTCAACCTGCCCCTCCAAGTTCTTTTTGACCAGAGGCCTCAGTTCTGTCCTTAAGAAGCTGGACAGTGGGGGCTGGAGAGATGGCTCAGCGGTTAAGAGCACTGCCTGCTCTTCCAAAGGTCCTGAGTTCGATTCCCAGCAACCACATGGTGGCTCACAACCATCTGTGATGAGGTCTGGTGCCCTCTTCTGGCCTTCAGGCATACACACGGAGAGAATATTGTATACATAATAAATAAATAAATAAATAAATAAATAAATAAATAAATAAATAAATAAATAAAAAAAAAGAAGCTGGACAGTGTGCATAGCCTGCCCATCCTTGGGATTACAGACAGAGCAGAAGTAGTGGGGAATGAATGGGATTGGAAGCTAGCCCTCAAACTGACAAAGAGGCTCAGGCCAGTAATGGTGATGCACACCTTTAATCCCAGCACTTGGGAAGCAGAGGCCAGCCTGGTCTACAGAGTGAGTTCCAGGACAGCCAGAGCTACAAAGAGAAACCTTGTTTCAAAAGAATGAGAGAGAGAGAGAGAGAGAGAGAGAGAGAGAGAGAGAGAGAGAGAGAAAAGAAATTAAAAACAAACAAGTGGGGGTGGGAAAAAAAATAAACCAAATATTGAGAATACTGACCCAATCAGAGCCCAAGTAGTTGTCAACCAGACACAAATCAAGTCATTTCTCTTCCTGCACTGAGTTTCTCCCTTTTTCCCTAGGTTTTTTGAAACAGGGTCTCTAGAAACCCATGCTTCAGACTCACTGTATAATCAAAGACTCTTGAGCTCCTAACCCTCCTACCTCAACCTCCCAAGTGCTGTGATTATAGGCCTACATGCCTATCCTAGCACCATACTTTTGAACAAGTAAACAATCTCAACTGCTTCACAGCTGGAGGGAAATCTGGTAATTAGAGTTCCCAAGGGGCATGACCAGTGGACTCACAAAAGGACAAAAGGAGCCAAGATGGTGTAGGCTTGAAACTGCAGCATTAGGTTAAGGGAGGAGGTGCTTGAGGCCAGGCTGATGGGGCACACTGAGGGAGGGCTATCTCTAACAAAGAAAGGAGAGGCTGGACAGACTTCACTTGCTGCTCTTCTAGAGGCCCTCAATTCGACTGGTAACTGCAGCTCCTGGGGAGATCAGACACCCTCTTCTGACCTCTGTAGCCACATGCATGTGGGTGGCATATACTCTACCTGCCTCCCCCCAAAAAAAGATAAAAATAAACCTCCTTTCAAGTGCTGGGACTGGAGGTCTGTGCCACCACTCCCAGCAAATAAAAATTAATCTTAATAAGCAAAGTATTAATAAGCAAAGTAAGAAAAAAAAAAAAAGACAATGAACCAGCCAGACTTCCAAGTCGAATGTGGCAAGAGCCAGGGAACCCAGGGTGCCACACCGCTACCCACCCACCTGCAGGTGTTCTCACAGACACGGCCACTGTTGTACTCATCTGTCCCATCGCAGCAGTCTGAGGTAGAGGTGAGGGCAAAGATCAGAGAGGGCAGGGTCTCCTCCAGCTGGCCCCTGCCTCCTTCCCAGGATCCCCAGAGTACCCTCACTTACCACACACCCCATCGTTAACCCGGTTGGAGGGGATGTACAAGGGCTTATACCCAGTGTTGGTGCAGTGGAAACTGCCATTGGGGCAAGCGGCTGTGCCTGCAGAGAAAGAGAGTTTGCTGAATGTGTTCCAAGCCAGACACGTCTCATCTATTCATAGAAAGCATGAGAAAAACAGGTGGAAGTTGGCTGTGGTGGTGAACGTCTGCAATCCCAGCAGCTGGGAGATAAAAAGCAGGGTCGGTAGTTCAAGGTCATTCTCAGCTACCGACACCTTCGAGGCCAGCCTGAGTTATATAAGAGTGTCTACAAAACAAAATATACCAAGGACCAAGGGAAGAAACTATCTTCAGAGGCCTGCAACAGAACCTTCCAGTCTTCCGCAGCTTCTCCTAAGGCAACCCACCCCCAACTCCTCCTTATCCTTCACCAGTACAACGCCATTCAGCCTTACTCCCCCTCCCACCTCTGAGAGGTGTCTGTGTTGGCTTTTCCTGGCCAGAGACCTTACCTCCTCCTGGAAGCTAGTCCTGGGTCACACAATGCCATCTGCTGACTTGGTCATAAACCTGAACATTTATTCTTTTACTTGGGAATGAAGCCAGAGACTGAAACCTACAAATTCTATCAATGAGATAACCCAAGCCAACAGGGATCTCACTCCTGTCCTTCCTTCTGTTCACTGAGCGGAGAGCAACGGGAAAATGGGACCCTAATCCTTACGGGGCATCTGCTCTCAGCAGGCTTATTGAACGGGCAATGAGGAGATGCAGCAAAAGCTCACCAGGTTCATCTGAGCCATCCTTGCAGTCGCAGTAATCATCGTTCACCTGATCGAATGGGATGGTGGCTGTGCCGTCCAAACACGTGAAAGGCTTAGATTCGTCATAGAAGTGATGATCTGGGGAGAACAAAAGGCTCAGCCCAGATCTTCTTAAATAAATGAATAAATACTACCTCTGACCTATCCATTCACCAGTGGAAATGTTATGGGAAATTGAGGCAAAGGGAGAAAAATGCCCCTCCCGACCACCAGGCTATACACAAAGAGGACTCACTGCTGAGGGAAACACCCCGGGGTCTCTTAACCTCCACCGCCCAGCAGAGGGGTAACAGAAGCAGTAGCAGCAACATCCCGTCCGGGCCGAGACCGGAAGTGTGTTCTGCGGCAGGAAGCAGGCTGCAGGAAGATGTGCTATGTCCTCTCACTGTAGGAAAGGATGAAGCATCAGGTCATTGAGAGGGGTGCTTATCCAAAACTGGACTCACCACTGCTTCCCGGAAAGGAGGGCTCAACTGGCTGCCGAGATGGAGGTGCAGGGCTAGGGGGTCTCCTCAATCCAAGCCAGTGGAAGTCTCAAAGGGAACTCAAAATCCTAGTTCTCTATAACGGTGTGAAGTGGGCAGCTCCCGCCAATGGACCCAAAGGATTTACAATCCCTCCACACCACCCTCCCTAATGCAACCTATAAGAAATTAGGGTGCCTTCCTCCCATTGCTACTTCACCACCTACACGAGGCCGAGACAAAGGTCAAGAGCCACCGCACCAGTCTGGCTGAGCAGCCACGGTTCCTGCAGCCGAAAGAAAACGGAACGCTCTAGAATGCGTCACTTCCGTTTTGCCCGCCACGCTTGGGTAAAGGCAACTCGAGGACGCCATGTTGGGAGTGGCTGGGGTGCGGGTGCCGCAGCTGAGACGGCCATCTTGAGTGGGAACGTGAAGACGGCCTTCGAGAGAACGGATCGGAAGTCTAGCGCTTAATGGCGGCGCAATGTGCCTCCATCTTGGGAGTGGCGCGTCTCTGGCCATGGGGTGTGTGGTGGTGGGGGGGGGGGTGAGCACGTGACCGCTGAAGCGACCAGCCCCTTTGTCGAACGATCGCGCTGCTCTTTTGCTGAGCCTCCTTGTGGGACCGCCCCTCCGAGCCGCGCCAGCCAGTGAGAGCCGTGGAGTGTAACGCGGGTGGTTTCCTTGGGAACGCGGGCGGGGGGAGGAAGTTACTTAGCAACCGGGAGATGCTTAGAGGCCCCCAGCCAAGCAGTTAGCAAAAGTTCATTACCAGAGCTCAGGGAACCTGGACTGAAGACGCCAACTTGTAGTTAGTTACTCTCCTACTCTTTAGAGGCTTCCTGACCTCAAGCCAACCTCAAGCCAATCACCATGACATCTCCTCTGTGCTGGGCAGCCGGGACCAATACTGTGACTAGCCAGGAGCAAGTTCCAGCTCAGTCTTCCAAAGTCAAGGGCAGTAAGGTTCAGGGCCACCGAGGCAAGGCTTTGGGCCGGGCACAGGCCTGGCCTGCACAGCGTCTCAAGTCGGGAACTTCCCACCAGTTGATGAAGTCTTCCATGCAAGCACAGATGCTTGAGTTACAAAGGAAAATCCAGCTGTTAGGTAAGATGGCTGCAGAGGACCCAGAAGGATCGGGAATCAACAGTGCTCACCCAGTCTTCTGAGTAGGCACCCTATGCCAGGCTTCACCAGTGGGAATCTACGTGACTAACGTCGAGATGCAGATATTCACATTGCCCGTACTTCTCGTTGCTTTTCTTTCACGGTTCACTGTAATCTTACCTCTTCTAAAGTATTTATGTGTTGGGGAGGGGGGGACACACAGATTCTGGAGTTAGTTTTTCTTGATTTATTTATTGTGTTGTTTGAGTGTCTGTGGACCAAGTGAAATACTCGCAAAAACAAGGATCCGGCAGTGGATCTCTCAGAGTTGTAGTTACTGGTGTTACAGACTGATTACTGTGGGTATGAAGACTGACCTTCAAGCCCTCTGCAGGAGCAGCAAGGCTCTTAACCACTGAGCCATTTCTCCTGCCCAATTTTATTAGATTATTTATTTATTGGTTTTTGGTTTTTTAAAACAGGATTTCTCTATGTAGCCTTGACTGTCCTGGGACTTGCTCTGTAGAGCAGGCTAGCCTCGAACTCAGAGAACCTCTGCCTTTCAACTGTTAGGATTAAAGATGAGTGCCACTATGCCCAGCTTCTCCAGCCCAATTTGTATTTATTTATTAAATTACTATTTTTGAGACTTGGTCTCATGTGGCTCAGGCTGGCTTGAACTCTAAGGAGACCTAACTCCACCTCTTTGGTTACAGGCGTGTGCCATGATGCCTGGATTATGAGGGACCGAGGCTGGGACCCAGAGCTTCATGCATGCTACTCAAGCACTTTACTGAGTTACATCTCCAGCTCCAGGAGAGTTTGTTTCTCTTGAGTTTGAACCCTAGCTCTGCATAGTAGTCGTTAGCTCTTGGGGAACTAGGAATAATATAATTGTATTTCAGTTTTTCCATCTATAAAATGGGCATAACCTTACAGTATAGTGCTCAAACTTCATAAAAATGCTCAAAATAGAGCGCATTGCTATGGTTAAAAAGTGAAAACTAGTGGCTTCCGTGGAGGGAGATAGTGCTGCTCTTCCCGACCACTGAGCAAAGTCTGCAGACTTTTTGGACTGTTGAATTGCTGAGTGGGGGAGGCTACTACTTGGATTTATTAAGCAGAGGCCAGGAGGAGGGTCTTCAAAGTTATAAGGCCTAATTACAGCCCCACAGCAAAGAACTATCAAGACCAGATATTGATTATGCCAGCATTTGGAAAACCCTTGTATGCCGTTACTCTTATTATTAAAGTGTAATTTTTTTTAAATATTTATTTATTTATTATGTATACAATATTCTGTCTGCGTGTACGACTGCAGGTCAGAAGAGGGCATCAGACCCCATTACAGATGGTTGTGAGCCACCATGTGGTTGCTGGGAATTGAACTCAGGACCTTTGGAAGGACAGGCAATGCTCTTAACCTCTGAGCCATCTCTCCAGCCCTCCAAGGGCATTTTAAATGAGGAAAAATCCACAGTTTAATTTTTCTCTGCCATGCTAACAGATACCTACTGACAGCCAATTAGCTCAAGGTCATGTTCACTGCCAAATACTACTTGTGAGAGCTGCCAGCTCCGAGGGCCCCACAGTGTCCACTATCAACTCCGTCTCCTCTGAGACTCTCTCTCATCAGGCCTACCATGGAGCACAGGGTCCAGATGCTCTATACAAGATGGCAGCTGAAGACCATGATGTCACCAACAACTGGAACTCTGGGAAAAAGTGCCTGCCCTGGACAGATCCAGAGCTCACCAGCTTTTCCTCTGGTCCCAGTTTTGACTCAAATCAGATGTGGCTTTGGAAAACCATGCTAGTTTAGCTGAATCCAGGTCTTCATTCCTTCCATCCCTTTTGGCTTTGAGAGTCGGAAAGGCCCTTAGAGACCATCTCTGTTTAAACCTCCCCTCCGAGCCACTTCGTAAGCCCCAGAGACTGGTGCTCACCTGCTCCAATAAGCCACACAAAGGAGAGGAGTGGTCATACTGAGCAAGTCTGCTCATGTTTTCCTGTGAGGATGAATGTCTTATAGAGCACTCTTTCCAAGACTTCCTTGCCCCAGGCAATGTACTGAGTTGTTTCTCTGATCTGTGGAAGTTCAAACTCCTCATCTTCCTGGATCCCTGTTCCTGCCATGCTGAAAATGCAGGGCTTGAGGGACTACTTTTCTCCAGACGGACCTTGTTTGACCATGGCCAAGCTCATCAGGGCTTCTGCTCTCCTGTGAGAATTTGTATGTATTTGTAATATGACTGGGCCCTCGTTAGATTTTCACAACTATATCTCACTATTAGTTTCTTCTGAACTTTCAACTAATTCAAACCCTTAACCCTTCACTTGACTTTTTAAAAATGTGGCCTGGGTGGTAATGGTGCATGCCTTTAATTCTAGCACTCGGGAGGCAGAGACAAGTGGATCTCTGGGAGTTCGAGGTCAGCCTGGTCTACAGAGTGAGCTCCAGGACAGGCGCCAAAGTTACAGAGAAACCCTGTCTCAAAAAACCAAGAAAAAGAATGTGACTGTGGATGTGGATGCATGCCACGTGTGCAGACCCCCTCGGAGTCAGATGACGGTGTCTGATAGTCTGGAGCTGGAGTGGCTGTTTGCTGCCCGATGTGTGTGCTAGGAACTACGCTCCAGACTTTTGCTACAGCGGCAAACTTTCTTAACCACTGAGCTCTCTCGCCAGTACTGACCTTGTTTTTTTATGTATGTATGTATGTATGTATGTATGTATGTATGTATGTATGTATGTATCTATCTATCTATCTATCTATCTATCTATCTATCTATCTATCTATCTATCTATCTATCTATCTATCTATCTTTAAGATATAATCCCACTCTGTAGCTCAGGCTGGCCATGAATCTTCTGCCCCAGGCAGCTGCCTGCTATGCAGCTGTGTGAGTGACCCTATACCACGCCCTGTGGAGCAAAACTTTCCCGAGCCCTGATACAGAATCATAATTCTTTCTTTCCAGGCCACTAAGTTTGAGGGTTCTTTGTTCTACACCAGCGAATAACCACAACAGTTAAGAAATGATTATGCCCACTTTCCAAGACCTGCAAAATGTGCAGATCCTCTTCTAGCCATATGGGAAAACTGATGTCATGTAGAGCAAGGAGGAAAGTACTGGGGCTACAACTCCAAGAANAGATGGTTGTGAGCCACCATGTGGTTGCTGGGAATTGAACTCAGGACCTTTGGAAGAGCAGGCAATGCTCTTAACCACTGAGCCATCTCTCCACCCCCATACCCGTTTCTTTATTCATTTTTTTGCTTCTTGAGATCTTGAGATCAGACCCAGGGCCCCATGAAGGCCTTGGGTCTTCATTGGGCCTTTTGTTTGAGACAGGGTTTCTCTGTGTAACAGCTCTGGCTGTCCTGGAACTCACTTTGTAGACCAGGCTGGCCTTGAACTCACTGAGATCTGCCTGCCTCTGACTCCCGAGTACATCACCACACCTGTTTAGCTCACATGGCTTTGACTGACATGGAATACTCATACATGTTGATGGGATACAAAGTGGTGTTTTAGGTATTGTATCATAACTAGATTGTGGCAGTTGACATCATCAGGTTTGCTGATGTTATTGTGAAGGGCCTATGATCCTTTATATAGCTATTTGGCAACACATGAGATGTTTTATAATGTACTTATTCCACTGTGCCTTAGGGCATTAGAATTCATCCCCTGCACCCAGCAAAATGTCCTCTCTCCACCATCGGTCACCATAATACTGCTAACTGGGCTTAATGGTGCATACCAGAGACTGAGGCAGGAGGATCCAGGCTAGCCTGAGATACGTACTGAGACCCTATGTAAAGAGATCAAACAAAAAACAATTCACAAAAGGTCTTGAGTGCCAGGAATGATGGAACACATCTATTATCTCAACACTTGGGGCCTGGAGACCGGAAGATCAGGAGTTCAAAACCACCTTTGACTACATAGTGAGTTCCATACCAGCCGGGATATAAGAGACTTTCTCTGAGAAAAACAAGACCAAAGTAGTGATGGTGGACAGATGACTAAGAAGTTAAAAGTGCTTGCTTCAAGATCTTGAAGACCAGAGTTTCCAATTATTACCTACGTAATAAACTGGGTGTTCTGTAAATGTCTCAATGGCAGCTCCTAGTTGGGTAGAATGGAGCCTCACTGCCAGCCTAGCAGAGAGAGACTCCAGCCTCAGCACTCACAGACTTTATCTCCAAAAGCAATGAATAGGGGACTAGAGCGATGTCTCAGCAGTCAGGTCTGCACCCTGTTCTTCCAGAACCCGGGCTCAGTTCCCACAGCTCCCTACTGCCTCTAACTTCACCAGCTCCAGGGAACTCCAGTCAGCTTCTGGCCTTGGCAGGAATGCATACATGCACACATATGCAAACACACACACTTAAAATAGTTCATGGTTTTATTTTTAATGATGTTTATGTGCTTGTGGGGGGGGCACCCAAAGACGCCAGGCCATAAGAGGAATTCTGACCCCCTGGATCTAGAGTATAGGCTATTTTGAGCCACCGTGTGGGTGTCAGAACTGAATGAACTTGGGTTCTCTGCAAGAAGAGTAATGAAGCCACTAAAATCAAATCTTTTACAAGAAGAAAGAATGCAACGAGTGTGATACAGAGAACACCCATGTCTTTCTGGCCGCTCAGGGCACCGGCGCATGAGCCTCTCCACATGCATGTGTGGGTGTACTTGCACAACACACGCACTTCCTCCTCCTCCTCCTCCTCCTCCTCCTCCTCCTCCTCCTCCTCCTCCTCATGTCTTTTTAAGCGAGAGCTCTGGGGCTGCAGCTCAGGTGGTGGACTACTTGCCTGGCATGCTCTAACACCAGTTCCGCGTAGACTGAGCACGGCATGACTGCACATCTGCCATCCTGGGGAGATGGATGGAGGAGGAGTAAGAGCTCAAGGCCAGCCTTGGCTATATGATGAGTTTGTGGCTAGCCTGGACTACAAGGAACCCTATCTAAAAACAAAAACAAAACAAACAAAACAACCCACCACCACCAAATAGGTCTTTTCTCTGGGAATGACAGTGACCCCTGTCTTCCCCAGAGGGTGACCGGAAGGCCTTTTATGAGAGCTCCCAATGGAACATGAAGAAGAACCAAGAAACTATTAGCCAGCTTCAAGAGGAGACCAAGGCTCTCCACATGCAGCTAAAAGACCTGCTTCAGGTGAGGGTGCACAGGTGAGTGGAAGGTTTTGGGGGCTAACAAGTAAACTGAGGAAGTGACTGGTCTCCTCTCCTTGGCAGGGAGATTCCAAAGTGGTCCAGGCAATCATTCAGGAATGGAAGTCAGAGAAGCCTTACCTGAAGAACAGGACTTGTGAGGTTAGCTCCTCCCCCAAACCTCTTCACTTTCTCTGCACCAACTTCTTGTCCTATTTTTGTATATGCAGTCTCAGGTCTCAGCATGGGTATGGAGGCCAGACAGCCACTTTTGGAAGTTGGTTCTCTCCTGCCATGTGGGTTTTGGAGAAGGAACTCAGACCATCAGGCATGGCAGCGAGCACTGTCACCCACTGAGCCATCGTGCTGGCTGTCGTTAGTACACACTGACCTTGTGTTTGAGCCAGTGTTACGGCGGGTGGCATTTTTGTGATTAAGCAAAGTGAGCCCTTCCAAGAAGGTATGTCTTAGTGGAAGACTGACAGGTGTTGAGTGTGTGTGGGGTGTGCCTTTATTTCGAGCACAGGGAAGCTCAAACAGGAGTTGAAGGCTAGCCTGGGCTGTATAGTAAGACCTGAAACCCTGGGTTGTGGGAGTCAGTATCAATCTGGAGAGATGGCTCCTTAGTTAACAGAATATATTGTTCTTGTCGAGGACCCTGATTGGATTCCAAGTACTCACTTGAGGCTACTCACAACTGGCTGTGACTCCAGCACCTAATCTAATGTCTCCGGCCTCTTAGGGCACTGCACAACACATTTGTACACACCCAAACTCATCCACATAATTAAATATGAAATATATCTTTTAAAAAAAAATGAGGAAGTGGGGCGATGGTAGCACATACCTTTAATCCCAGTTTTTGGGAGGCAGAGGCAGGCAGATTTTTGTGAGTTCAAGGCCAGCCTGGTCTACAAAGCCAAGTTCCAGGACAGCCAGTACTTTTTTTTTTTTTTTTTTGGTTTTTCGAGACAGGTTTTCTCTGTAGCTTTGGAGCCTGTCCTGGAACTAGCTCTTGTAGACCAGGCTGGCCTCGAACTCCCAGAGATCCGCCTGCCTCTGCCTCCCGAGTGCTGGGATTAAAGGCGTGGGCCACCACCACCCGGCTGACAGCCAGGACTTTTGCACAGGGAAACCCTGTCTTAGAAAGAAAGAAAGAAAGAAAGAAAGAAAGAAAGAAAGAAAGAAAGAAAGAAAGAAAGAAAGAAAGAAAGAAAGAAAGAGAAAGAGAAGGGTAGAGAAGCTGAGCGCTGAGACCAAGGGCTAAAACTGGGAGAATGAAAAGGCTGTAAAAGAGGTAAACTCCCAGGGTACTGCTTGTTTCTCCAGTTCTGACCAGCTCTTGTATCAGGAGTTTGATCGGGCCTCTGTCTGCCTCCCTCCTGAGGAGCCCAGACTTGCACCTGAATGACCTTCCTGCAGCTGCTCCCTCTCCAGGTGGCAGACAGGACTTCCAGTGATGTCTTCTTGGACTTGGGCACAGCAGCTAAGTTTGCTGATATCGAGGCCACCACAGTGGTGTGGCCAGAGCAGAGCCTGGCATTGGAATGGTGTTTGGCAACTTGATTATTGGTGATGCCAGGAACCCACCTCTCATGGAGCAGATCTCCTGTGCCATTTTGGGCTTTGCCCCTGTCTGAGGCCACAGGGCTCTTCTCTTTAGCGATCACCTTCCTCATCCTCTTCCCATGTGAGGCTTTGTGGGGTCACCCAGCTGACTACATGCCAGTCCAGTGCTGTGCTGCACGTGCTCAGCTTTCCAGTTTGGGGGGTGGGGAGAAAAGAATCCTTAAATCTTTACAAATCTAGCCTGGAGGCTGAAGCAATGGTTCAGTGGTTTAGAGCACAGAGCACCTGGGGGCCACTCCCACCTGTCTGCATGCTCACTACTGTCTGTAACTCCAGTTTCAGGGGGTCCAATGTTGCCTTCTGGCCTCCTGGGGCATCAGACACAAATGATGCACAGATATGCATGCAGACAACACACTATTACACTTAGAAATGAAATGAAAATAAAAACGTAAAACTGTGACGGGAGATAAAATAGGAACCTGGGGAGATGACTCAGTCAGCGATAAGCTTGCTGTGTAAGCCTAATTCCTACCTCAGGAGCCCATGGAAAATCTGAATGTGGGCTGGAAAGATGGCCCAACAGAGAAAAGTGCTTACTGCCAAGCCTGGGGACCTGAGTTTGTCTCTGAGCCCAAATGGTAGAAGGGAAGAACCAACTCCCTCCCACAAGTTGTCCTCCGACCTCCACATGAGGTCCAGGTGTGGTTGCATGCACCTGTCATCCCAGCACTAGGGAAATGAAGAGGAGGCTGCACAGAGCTCTCAACAACGAGTCTAGTGACCCAGCCAGCTTCAGGTTCAGTGGGAGACCTTGTCTCAATCAAAGTTGGAAAACAGTAAAGATACCAGACATTGACCTCTGACCTCTGTGTACATGGGTGTATCTGCTCTCTCTCTCTCACACACACACACACACACAAGAAGGAGCTGAAAGTGTAGCCCAACAGGTGGAATGCTTCCCTAGCACACATCAAGTCCAAGCCCCAGTTGATTTCCAGAGCCTCATTAGATGGAGTACAATGGTACAGCAATATGATCGCAACACTCAGGAGGTGCAGGCAGAAAGGTCAGAAGTTCAAGTTTATCTCCAGCTGGATACAGAATTTGAAGCCAGCCTAGACTACATAAGACCACGTCTTTAAAAAAAAAAATGTAAAAGAGAGCCAAGACTATAGGTCAGAGATATAGCCGCTGTCCAGCTGTGCAAGGCTTGAATTCCCCTGCGCGCGCGCACACACACACACACAGAAAAAAAGTGCTGGATGCCAAAGGTCTGGAAGTCAACTAGAAGACCAGAGGGACAAGGACTTCTGGGAGAACCAGGACTCAAGTCCTTGGGAAGGGCAAGCTGAGGTTCTGCTCTCTGCCCTCCCCAGGAGGCCCTGGAGCACCTGGAGCACCAGCTGAGGGATAAGATGAACCAGCTGAATGCTTTGCGACACCAGGTGACGCTGCGACAGAAGCGTCTGGAGGAGCTGAGGATGCAGCACAGCCTGCACCAGCTGGAGACAACGGAGGTGCAAGACAACAACACAGAGGCTGCCAAGGTGGGGCTTGCTGAGGGCTACAGGGACCTTGGGGGAGGCATGAGTGGTGACAGAAGGGACCCAGCCTAGCCTGCTGTCCCTCTAGACCATGCGCAACCTGGAGAACCGGCTGGAGAAGGCCCGGATGAAGGCAGAGGAAGCAGAGCACATTACCAATGTATACCTGCAGCTCAAGTCTTACCTCCAGGTAGGGATGCTTTGGAGAGAGCAGTAGGTGAGGAGGGCAGGCCTGGCCAGGGAGAGCAGTCTCAAGTTTTTCCTCTCTCCATGTGTCAGGAGGAGAGTCTCAACCTGGAGAACCGGCTGGACTCCATGGAAGCTGAGGTGGTGAAGACCAAGCATGAGGTAGTGGAGCTGAAAGTGGTGAATCAAGAGGCTCTAAATGCCCGGGACCTCGCCAAGGTACTAATCTACCGCCCCAGGGTGGAGTCGGGAGGGGCTCTGTCACAGCTGCCAATGTTATAGGATGACATAGAGCACAGTATCCACATCCAGGTGTGATGGCACGCACCTTTAATACTCGTGCGCAGAGGCAGGCGGATCTCTGTGAGTTCCAGGCCAGCCTGGTCTACATAGAGTTCCAGGACAGCCAGGGCTGCAAAGTTAAAAACAACAACAACAAAAATAAAAAACCATCAACCACTCCACCAAAGTCTAACTTGGAGAACAATGAGTTTATTGGGCTTCCTTGCAGAGCATGGCTGAGGAGTTTCGGTGTGAAAGTCACATCTCTAGAGTTGCGTTCCTAAGTCTCCTCACCTATCCACTGTAACCTGGGGAGGGGTCTTGTGAATCTTGCTTTTTTTTTAAGTATTTATTTATTATGTATACAACATTCCTTCCATGTATGCTTGCATGCCAGAAGAGAGCACCAGATCTCATTATAGATGCTGTGAGCCAGGGAATTGAGCTGGGAATTGAACTCAGGACCTCTGGAAGAGCAGTCAGTGCTCTTAACCTCTGAGCCATCTCTCCAGCCCCCAGTGAATCTTGTTTCTTGAGCCTTTTAAGTTTCACCGACTTCCTGAGTCTTGAACCGCCCTCTCCCTCTAAGAGGGAGTGTTCAATTCAGAGAAAATAGCAATGGAGCACCAAAGGCTCAGGGAATTCTAGTCAGAATTCAGTTGTCTTTAAGTCTTTCCCAGCAGTTGTACTGCTGCGGCATTGCCTGGGGATGCTCCCTGTCTATCCTGGATAGATACCAGGTGCCCCTGCCTGCCCTAGAGCCAGCTGCAGTACCTGGAGGAGACTGCCATCCGGGACCGCAAGAAGCGCGAATACTTCATAACGGACTGCAAGAAGCGGGCGGAAGAGAAGAAACTTCTAACAGAGCGCATGGAGCGCAAGGTGTGCACTCCTAAGGGTGCAGGACTTAGCCAGCTCAGACCAGACAGCCTCAGCCTTGCCTTGCCCCCACATTCTGACTGAGCCCTCCCTACTCCTCTCATTGTCCTGACCTTGCCCCCCACAATCTCACCTCATCCTCCTTTCCTGGGACCTGCAGCCCTGCCCTGACTGTCTGAACCTCCACTGCGGCCTGCAGCCCTACCCTGACTTGTCTGAACCTCCGCTGTGGCCTGCAGCACCACCCTGACTGTCTGAATCTCTCCTCATCTTACCCCATTTAATTTGGCTGCTTTTGTTCCAAATCCGACTGGGGCTCTCGCCCACCCCTTTCCGGAGGCCACTCCTTCTATGACCCTGCTTCCTTACTCTGGTTCTGAGGTCACCTCTCTGAGTCCTGCAGGGATAACTATATCTAGACTGTTCCTCACAAGCTAAGCCGGATCCCCTCCTGACCTCTGTCCCAAGCCCTGTTTGGAATTGACTTTGATGGTAGCCTTGACTGTCCCCCACCTTCAAGCAGACACACAGAGAGCATGTCCTGCTACAGTCAGAAGATACCATCCAGGACCATCAGCGGCACAAGGAGGAGGAGCTGAAGCAGCGCTGGGGCATGTACCAGATGGAAGTGATGTTCGGCAAGGTTAAGGATGCCACTGGAGTGGCTGAATCGCACGTGAGTGCCCCAGGCCTGCGGGTGAGCCAGGAAGGGTTCCCAGGATGGCGGAGCTGTCCACATCAGACCTTAATTTCTTCCATTCTTCCACTGTGCTAACTTGTTTGGTATGTTAGTTTTGAGAGCTTTATTTTTCAGGTCCTGTTTCTCAGATCATCACTGTGTGGAATGATCTAGAATACAGTGGACTGCCCAGTATTGCCCCTAACCTCGGAATCCCAGCCCTGCTCTGTGTCTCCCTCCAGCGCCTGATCCTGCTTTAGAATACTGACCCCCACACACCCAGTCAGTTTCTCCAGTTTGGGTTCTCTGTACCCAGCTACCCCTGGAAAGTGGTTAATCCCCAGGCAATCAGCCGTGAATTCATTCAGCAGTCCGAGAACCCCTTCAGAAGTGGGTCCCAAGCTGGTGAGATGGCTTGGCGGGTAAAGAAGATGGCTCTCGAGCCTGACAACTCGAGTTCCTGGGCCCGGTGTGGTGGGAAGTGAGAGCAGACTCCTCCAAGTTGCTTTCTGAAATCCACACGTGTGCCACGGCACACAAAGGCACACACACACACGGCCGGGAGGCCTGATCACACCCTAGAGGTACACACAGCGTCTTTGTGCTGTTGAGCGAGATACCCACCCAGAACTTGCTGGCACAGGGATTTTTGAAAGGTGTTCACTCTGCTGCCTCCCGCATGCTGATATTAGCTGACTCAAACATAGGCAGGAAAGGGCGTGGGGGAAAAGTATAGCCTTGAAAGAACCGGCAGACCCACACAATCCTCCTTACACACGGCTGTGTGCCACTGTTAGAGTCAGATCGCCCTCGAGCCTCCCTTGACCCAGGCTCTGACCAGGGATGGGTGGCCCTCAGGCGGTGGTGCGAAGGTTCCTGGCCCAGGGCGAGACCTTCACGCAGTTAGAGACTCTCAAGAAGGACAACGAGCAGATGTTGGTGAGGCTGAAGGAGGAGAAGCAGCGGCTCCAAAGAGAGCTGGAGAACCTCAAGTACTCCGGGGATGCCACACTGGTGAGGTGAGGCCTCAGTGGCTGAGCGAGGCCTGGGGGACGCTGGAGTCAACCGCCTGCTAGCTGCTGAACCTCCCGGCTCCCGGCAGTCAGCAGAGGCACCGCGACTCGATGCAGGAGACACTCAAGAAGGAGGAGCAGCGACGCAACGTCATCCAGGAGCAACTGGATCGCACCTTGCAAACTCTCCAGTTGGCCAAGGACTGCCTGGAGCACTTGGCCAGCAAACTGAACCACGTGATAGTGGTAGGCCCCCCCCCCTCCCTGGTAAAGATCTACCCCTAGTGATGCCCCGCCCCTGGGGGGGGCGCCAGCCAAGGAGATCCACTCCAGTGGCCACTGTCCCTGGGAACCCCACTGCAGAAAGCTCCACCCCATCCCTGGCAAGCCCTGCCCTCATCCTTCCAGAACATCAGATTGAGTTGAAGTGCCACACAAGCCATAGGATTCCAGCCCTGTCTCCTGCCTAGAGCACGAGACTTCGTTTAAGGAAGAAAGTTTCACACCAAGCCCGGGTTCCACATTCCTGGGGAAGTCCTCATTTGCTCAGGCTAAAGCTGACGCCAGTTCTTTAGAAAGCCGCCCTCACAAGTGCCTAGCTCATGGATTAATCTCAAAGAGACCTCCCATCCTTTGTATAGAGCTCAAGTCCAAAGGCAAGGCTTTAATTTTAGGACCTGCCTGTGGATGGACTCTTTGCAAAGCTCTCCCCTCCCTGGGAAAAGCCCCACTCATGGGTGAAGCCTGTCCCCTCGCAGGGACCTCGCATCTCTCAGCTAACTTAGCCTATCCCCCCTGCAGGATAATAGCCTTTTGGCAGGAAAATTAGACCCGGACACAGAGGATTATGTGTCCAATCTGCTGGTCGTTGTCGAGGAAAAGTTGCTGAAACTACAGGGGCAAGTAGAGAGTCATAACATACCAGAGATGCTGCGACACATCACAGAACGAGAGGTGCAGCAGGGTCAAGGCTGGGGGCGGGCTGGAGAACCAGAGGGCACGCTGAGATCAGAACAGCAGGTGGGGTGAGGTGTGAGCTTCTTACCCAAAGAAGTGAAGCAGGGACTGGTTGGATCAGATGGCAGGACTGGAGAACCTGGGATGACTCTAGACAGGTCTACAGGCAGAGTCCAGAGACCAGGCCTGAGTGACAGTTGTCGGCCTGCCGGGGAAGAGTATACAGGAGCGTGGACAGTGGTCTCTCCTAGAATCCGGGCACTATCTGGAAGTATGGTGGGAGGAGGAACAGCTTCGCTTCAGTCCCACACCTCTCTCCTGCCTCTGTAGTTCCTGGCCACGTTAGAAGGAAAACTGCCCCTCTACAACACCCGCATCCTTCTGCCCGTTGCCAGTGTCAAGGACAAGTTCTTTGGTCAGTGTGCGCCAAAGGGAGATGGATGGGAGGGGCAGGAGGTGGCCTTATGTCAAGTGTCAAGGCCAAAGAGGAGGTGCCTGGTGTGGTAAAGTTTGGGAAAGGGGAAAGAAACGCCCTCTTTCCCTCCCCCCCCCCACCGCTTCCCTGCAGATGAAGAGGAGAGTGAGGAGGACGACCATGATGTGGCGACCCGCGCTGCCTTCAAGCTTCGTTCCCAGAAGTTAATCGAAGCCCGCAGTAAGAAGCGCAGTAGGTCGCGCAGGTCCTAGACTGGCGGTCACATCCCTTCGGATGCCTCCTGGCCTCTAGGGAGCCCTCCGACCCTCTGGAGCTACCTACCGGTGTGGCCTCGAGACTCCTTCAAGGGCTGAAGGAGGCTTGACGTGGGAGCACCTCAGGCCGGCAGGGCCCGGAGGAGGAAAAAGGTTGAGCCAGAAGTTCCCACAGTAAATCTCTTGAGGCGGGCTAGAGTCCGCCTCAGAATCGCGCAATAAAGGTCCCAGATTAACCCCCTGGGTATTCACCTCTTCTTGGCCCTGCACCGCCCCTCATCGGCTGACCCCACAAAATGCAGGGCCACAGACACTTCGCAGCTTCCAGCCTGAGACAATAGGGTTCCCATCACCTGTGATACAAATTCAGTGTGCCCTTATTCCCCTCCAGACATAGGGGCACCCCTACACCTGGGGCTGATCAACCCCAGCTGAACACAAAGAACTTCCCACCCGGGGACACAGATCTGTCGTCGTCCCCCGTACACTCATATCTGGGATCAGGGAAGACTTATGGTCAGGGTGACAGCTTGACGCACCTTTGGGGGAGGTCCCGGACTTCCGTGTTGGTTTAAGTGCCAGGGTTCGGTTGGGGACCTCTGGAGCCGTGCGACCGCCTTGCCCAGCCCCGCCCCGAGACTGGACGCGCGGCCGCCCCGCCCCACTGCCCGCTCCTGCTGGCCCTTCCGCCTCACTCCGCGGCGCCAGGGAGCAGGACGGGCATCGGGGCCATGCAAAGGACAGCGAGCAGAGAGCTGGCCTTGGTAAGAGGGAGCTGGGGAATCCTCAGACCCCACGACCCTGGTGTATCCACAGACTCAGAAACTCCGGATATCCACCTCTCGTTTTCTACCTCTTTCTGCCAAACGGATGTGCCCTGGAGTTCCCACTTGGGGATTCACACTTCCTGACCCCGCGACGCGGCTGGTTTGTGGGGTGGGGACCGGGGTCTGAGACTATCTCGGGAGGAAGTGACAAAAAGATTCTTTGTGACATTGGACTATGGAATGTCCCCAAATGATACCCCATCCACTCAAGACCTAAGAGGAGGGTATCTGTGGCGCAGAGGGACCCACCTGGGATGCCAGCCAGAGTCTCAGTACTCTGCTCGGGAAAGAGGCCCAAACTTACAGGCCAGGGCAGAGGTGGGGGTCACTGCTCTGAGCCCGCCTCCACATCCAGGCGCCTCTGCAAGACTGGGGCGAGGAGACTGAGGACGGCGCCGTGTACAGCGTCTCCCTGCGGCGGCAGCGCAACCAGCGCTCGACCCCAGAGGGTCCTGGAGAAGACCAGGTGCGGAAGGGGCTGGAGGTGAGCAGTGAGGGCGGGCTCAGCCCGGGCTGCAGCAGAGAGGCAAAAGCTAAGAGCTGCGGGGCAAGGAGGAAGGGCGGAGCTTAGAGGCGACCAGGTGAGTGGAAAGGACCTGGGGGCATTCAGGTGACTGGATATAAATTCAGGAAATGGGGGTGGGGCCAGATGATAGCGCGTCCCGAGAGGTAAAATGACCGACAAGGTGCAGGAAATCTGAAAGGGGAGCAGCAAGATGGGGGTGAGTGGAACCGAGGCTTGGCCAGTGAAGCTAGCTTGCAAGGCTGACTGAAGCCTAGGGTTGCCCGGTGAGGAGGGAACAGAAGGCAGGGCTTAAAGTGTGGGGTGTCTGTCCTACGTGGTTAATGTAGGCTTTAGATGGGTGGACATCTATTTAGGGAATCTCGGGAATCTCAGATTTACAGAAACGAACACAGTCAGAAGCAAAAGAGGTGCCAGCGACAGGTGTGGTTGGAAACAAGGTGCTTGGGACACCCCTTATGTTATTCCATCCACCGCCCCCGCCCCCCCTGCAGGCTCCCACCCCGGTTGCTGACACCTTCCTCCAGTACCGCACCAGCAAGGTGCGGGCGCTGAGGGCCGCCCGACTAGAGCGGCTGGTGCATGAGTTGGTGTCCGGAGACCGTGAACAGGATCCTGGCTTCGTGCCTGCCTTCCTGGCCACACACCAGGCCTTTGTGCCCACAGCCCGAGTTCTGGGCTTTCTGCTGCCTCCGCCGCCGCCGCCACCACCACTTCCTGGGTCAGTCATTCTCAGGAGACTCTCAAATTCCCAATTTCAGAACCCCTTCTGCGCCCCCCCCAAATTTAGAACCCCAGAGCACAGGTCTTAAAAGCTCTATAGCTGCGTTACCATCTGATAGAGGATTTTCTTCCCAGGGTAGAGAGCAAGAGGGCAGAGGCACAGAATCTGAGCTTCAGCAAGCATCTGAGGTTGGTTCCACCCCCACAGACCCCACCCCCACCCCTGGCCCAAGGGAGCGTGGGGGGGGGGGGAAAGGGACCTCAAGGTCAGGACTGTAGGCTGTGTGGCTGCACAGCGAGGCTGGGAAAGTCTAGGTCCTTGGACTCAGTTTTGACTCACACATCCTTCTCCATTCAGGGCTGTGGTTTCGGTACTCGGTTCTTGGCTGCGAGATCATCCTCAGGACTTCTGGGATCCCCCTGCCCATCAGAACCTGGGGAATGTCCTAATATTTTTGGGCTGGGCAGCCCCAGGAGGGGCAGAAGCCAGGGAAGCAGAGAAGCTTCTAGAAGAGTTCTTGGAAGAGGCTAAGGGAGAACAGGCAAAGGAGGAGCAGCAACTGGCTTGGGCTGGTAAGGGACATTTAGTGCTGGTGATTCTGAGATTGTGCTACCCCTCTCAGACCTAGAACACATTTTTTTTTTTAAAAAAATGACAAGAACAATTTTATTGTTGGGGGTCACCACATAAGGAACTTCATTAAAGTGTTGCAGCATTAGGAAGTTGAACACATTTTTTAAACTTACTTTAGTGCTTGGAAATAAACTCACCCTTTTCGCATACCAGTCAAGCTCTTGTAGGTCTTGAGCCACATCTCCAGCCCTGGAAAAAGCTTCCTTTCCTTTCTTCCTTCCGTAATGTGTGTGTGGTGCATGTATGTGTTCATGAACATGGGTGCACATGCACGTATGTGCACACGAATGTGGAGACCAGAAGACAATGCTAGGTGTTTTCCTCTGCTGCTATCTAATGTTATTGAACCTGGAGCTCACCCCTTTGGCTAAACTGACTTGCCCTTGAGCCCCAAAGTTTCTCCTGTGTTTGCCTATCCAGGACTGGGCTTTCACTACTGTGCCTTGTGGTTTGTGGGTGCTAGAGATCTGACTTCAACTCCTCACACTTGCATGAGCAAATATATTACCCCCTGAGCCATTTCTCTAGCCTCATGGGCAATACTTTTAAGCTAAATGAGCCTTATTTTCTTCACCTGATCATAAGTCTTTATCAAAAGATATTAGCATTTGCTTATTAGTATCCTCCTGCACCCCAAGATCCTTCATTCTCTGATTTGGGATGTCACTTAGTGGCTGAATGCTTGTCCAGCCAAGAGCAGCAACGTGGGTTGGGTTCAAATCCCAGGCCTGCCGATTGGTGATTGTGTGACCTTGATTAGATCTCTCCCCCTCTCTGAGACGGGAATGGTAACAGTGATTACCTCACGGGATGTTCCATTTAGCATGTGTTGAGACCCTAGCCTTGGCCATTAATGATGGACTCGGCTTCCCAACCTTCTGGAAAGGACATCCAACACACACAGAAAATCAGTACGCAGCAAGGGAAGGCCAAGGGTCCTGGTATTTTGTTTAATTTGTATTCATTGCAACTGTGTGTCTGACACATGTGTCTGGGTCCCTACATGCCACAGAGTGCTTCACTTTTTACTATGATATGTGTTTCTTGTTCTTAATGGCTGGGCCATCTGACCAATCAGATTATTAATATGTGTTGTTTTTATTTTACAAGACAGGATCTCAGGTAGCCCAGGCTATCCTCAATATGTAGCCAAGGATAACCTTGAACTTCTGATATTCCTGCCTCTATCTCCCCAGTGCAGGGTGTTATTTTTGTTACTGTTGTAGTCTCTTTGCTTTGTTTTTTAATTTGTTTGTTTATAACTTTATGTGTTTGAGTGCTTTTCCTGCATTAAATGCACCGTGTGCATGCAGCGCCAGCCAGCGTAAGTCAAAAGATCTCTGCTCCCCTGGAACTGGAGTTCCAGGCAGTTGTGGCCATAGTTTTGTTTGACTTTTTGAGACAGGGTCTTGCTATATACCCCGCGCTGAGCACAGCGCTAAGTAGCAGAGGGCAACCTTGGACAGATGTGTGGTTTACACAGAGCAAGGGACTGAACTCAGGGCCTCCTCTGTGTGAGGCAGCACCAGTTCCTTCCCTGGGGTGTTGGATTGTGTGTGTGTGCCACCAGCCTAGTATTGGTGTTTGTCTCCTGGTTTTGGTGCTTTTTTGTTTTGTTTTGTTTTGTTTTGTTTATCAAAATAGGGTTTCTCCATGTAGCCCTGGCTGCCCTGGAACTCAATTTGTAGATCAGGCTGGCCTCGAACTCAGAATACACTTGCCTCTGCCTCCCAAGTGCTAGAATTAAAGGCGTGCACCACCATCACCCAGATGTTTCCTTTTTTGTTTGTTTTGTTTTTTAATCTTGATTTCTTTATTCGTGTATTTATGTTGCCAGGAACTGGAACCTAGCTCTGTACGATCGAGGCAGTTTTCCCACGGGATCTAACCTTTTAGGTATCTACCGGGGCAGTGGAGTGGGTGCCACACATCAATTGACACCTTATTGTGAGCACTAAGGTACCAGCAAACACTACAGAAAAACTGGTGCTCTGGAAGCCAACCTGGTCTACACAATGACCTCCAGGCCACCCAGTGCTACGTGGTGAGATCCTGTCTGGAAACAAAGGAAGCTGAGGATGGAGAAAAGATTACAAATCTCACTCAGGTCTCCTTAAATGTCACTTCTGGGGCGGGTGAGAGGGCTCAACAGATAAAGGGGCTTGCAGACAGTCCTGATAGTCTGAGATTGGTCTCTGAGACTCATGTAATAGGAGAGAACAAGCTCTTGAAATTTGCATGCGCACAATAGATGCGTGCAGTTTTTATTCATTTGTTCATTATTTATTTACATTGTATGCATGTTTTGGCAGTGGTGAGAGTGGCCCACATGTGCGGATAAGCCGTCTCAATGGACCTAAATGAAAATTTCAATTTTGTTTTGGGTTTTTTGAGACAGTGTCTCATCTCACTGTGTAGCCCAGGCTGGCCTGGAACTTGCTATGTAGCCCGAGCTGGTCTTGAACTCATAGAGAGCCTCCTGCCTTTGCTTCCTGAGTGCTGGGATTAAAGGCACAAAACCCGAAAGAAAGAAATTTCACTTCTCTTGAGAATGCCTGTCCCGTCTGTCTGACGCCTCTGAGGCTGCCTTGTTTTTCTGCACACATTTTGTGGTTGATTTCTGGCTTCCCTGCATCCCGCGAGTGCAGGAGCGAAGGATGCTATTGGCTTTGTCTCCACAAGCAGGACAATTAGGATTAGCTAACAACATAATTGTACTCCGCTTATACAGAATCATCGTCTTATCCGTGTTTGAGCTCATCTGATTCTGTGTCCCTAATCCTCATCCTTTAATCCCTCAAACCCTGAGCTCAAGTGGCCACTTCTAGCTCTCAGCCACTTTCAGCTCTAGAGAGAAGCAGGTACTTGCCCATGCCGACTGGTGATGTTTTCTTCTCTGCTTAATTGATCACTGAGAGGTTTTCTTTCCTACCATCAAGTTTTAAATCTTTTGTTACATTTATTTTCTTTATTCTGCGGTGGTGGACTGAGTGAGTATGGGAGTCAGTTCTCTCCCTCCGCCATGTCGGCCATCAGGAGGGACCCCTATGTGTGTGAGTGGCTAGGGATTGACCTAGGGCCTCACCCCTGTTCTTCCACTGAGCCACAAACATTTAGGGCTTGGGGCTTGGCTTTCTGGGGTTTTTCTTTTGTTTTATTGGGTATAGCTGTGTGTGTCTGAACCCACTATGAAGATTCCACTGACCTCAGGTTTTCAATCTTGCTCCTCTGGGGTAACAGGTGCTCACTGCCACATTTAGATAGAATTAGAGGCTATATTTTTATTTTAATTTTTAAGATTTAATTTTAAATATACGTGTGTGTGTGTGTGTGTGAGATGACACACAAGTGCAGGTGCCTGTGGAGGCCAGAGATTTTGAATTTCTTGGAGCTGGAGTTAGAAGCAGTTGTGAGCTGTCTGACATGGTGCTTGGAACTAACCTCCAGTCTTCTGGAGAAATACTATACGCTCTTAATCTCTGAGCCATCTCCCAGCCCCTGTTTTTATTTTTATTTTTTAACATTTATTCATTTATTTTCATGTACAGGACATATCATGTCATAGTGTGTGTGTGTGTGTGTGTGTGTGTGTGTGTGTAGGTCAGAAGATAGCTTTTGGGAGTTGGTACTCTCTTTCCATTATGTGGCATCCTCTTCGGGTCTTTGGCTTTGGCAGCAATCTCCTTTAACCATCGAGCCATCTCAGCAATGCCACACCGCTACCACCCTACCTTGAGACGGAGTCTCACTCTGTAGCCCAAGCTAGCCTGAAACCATAGCTGAGGTCGGATTCAAACTCCTGGCAATCCTCTTGCCAAATGCCCTCCCACCAATGTCATCAGTCAGAGGCAAGGAAAACTGAAGACCGCAGTGATGTGTGGTAGCATATTCTTGTGATCCCAGCTGTGGCAGGAGGACCAGCCTGGGGGTGTAGACAGCCTCCTCCTAAAAACAAAGCTAACAACAAAACCACGCAGGGTGGGCTGCAGAGATGGCTCCACCAGGTAACAGCACTTGCTGCCAGAGCTGGCCCCTTGAGTTAGATTCTTGGAACTTCAGGGTTGAAGGAGAGAACCAACTCCCATTGTCCTCGACCTCTGAACATGAACCGTGGCACTTGCCCACAGGCAATCTAGACTCCTGCTGAGATTAAAGGCATGCACCACTACCGTCCTGCCTTTACTTTTATATATAGTTCTGTGTGTGTGTGTGTGTGTGTGTGTGTGTGAGGTGTGTTTTGCCTTCATGTTTGTCAGTGCATCACATGTGTGCACGATGTCCACAGAGGCATCTTGTAGATCCTGTAGGTCCCCTGAGACTGGAGGTACATAGAGGTACAGGGTTGTTAGCTACCATGTGGGTGCTGGGAATCCAACCTCTGTCCTTTGGAGGAGCAGAAAGTGCTCCTAACTGCGGAGCCATCCTCTCAGCTCAAACGTGAGTTTTAAACATTGTATCTATTCCCTAGGCCCTCCCAGGGCTGCCCAGTCTCCCAGATCAGAATTCTCAGAGGACTTTGAGGAAGAGGAAGACCCCAGTTCTGAAGGCCCCGAGCTCCTGGACTTCAGCGTGGATGAGGTGGCGGAGCAGCTGACCCTTATGGACGTGGTAGGAACCCCAGCCAGCGTCAGGGTGGGAGGGTGGGGGAGGCCTGTACTGATGAGCACCCACCCATCTTACCCTCTTCTCCCCTACACAGGACCTCTTCTTGCGCGTGCGTACCTGTGAATGTCTGGGTTCCATGTGGTCTCAGCGTGACCGGCCGGGAGCTGCAGGCATTTGTCCCACAGTGCGTGCCACCGTGGCCCAGTTCAATGCAGTTACGGGCTGCGTGCTGGGCTCGGTGCTCGCAGCGCCTGGCCTGGCAGCCTCGCAGAGGGCACAGCGCATCGAAAAGTGGATCCGCATCGCCCAGGTCTGCATCAGGATGGGACTGGGGCGGGGCCCAGCAGCCGACCTAGGGTGCGACCGGGAACCAGCTTGCTGAAACTGAGAATTAGAGACTGGAAGTGGATGTGTTGAAACAATAGGATTGCAGTGGGAAATGGAAAAAGAGGTGGGGGGGGGGGAACAGATCAGGTGTATGGGGTGCCTAGAGGAGTAGGGAGGGGAAAAGATGATCCTGGAGGACTTGGGAAAGGATCTTGGATTCAGATGAGAGGCTGTGGGCACGTGTAAGAACTGAGGAACGAGAGAGAAGTAAAGCATAGGGGTAGATGGGAGAACCAGGCTCAGCCAGGAGGGGTTAAGAGCTGAGGGAGGGGCTCGTTGGAGAAAGGGAGCTTGTCGGTTTACCTGCTTAGCCACTCGACAGGTGAGGCCTGGGGTCTGACCTGGTATCAGAAAAGCCCAACCTTAAGTCCCGTGTAGTGGCATGTGCCTGTAGTCCCAGCATTGGGGAGGTGGAGGCAGAAAGATCAGCCTTGGCTCTGGAACCAGAAGTTGTCTTTAAAAACAAAACAAAGGCAGCGCGACACAGCTACCGAAGAAGCTGTGTCTGGGAGACGGAAGTGGAGTGTGGCCTCTGACCGGCGCCGCCCCTTACTCCCAGCGCTGCAGGGAACTTGGCAATTTCTCTTCATTGAGAGCTATCCTGTCGGCCCTGCAGTCTAACCCCATCTACAGGCTCAAGCGCAGCTGGGGATCTGTGAGCCGGTGAGTTGGGTGCCCCATGCAGTAACCGTGCCCTGGCTCTGACTGTTCCCCCTGCTGACCTGAGCACGCCTCTCACCCCCGCAGGGAACCACTGTCCACCTTCAAGAAACTGTCGCAGATATTTTCTGATGAGAATAATCATCTCAGCTGCCGAGCAATTCTTTCCCAGGTATTGGGTACCCCCAAATCAAGAAAGTGCGGTGGCCCGTGCTTGGAAGGCTGAGACAGGAGGAACACTGAGTTTGAGGCCAGCCTGGTCTACAGAACGAGTTCCAGGGCAGGCTCCAAAGCTACACAGAGAAACCTTGTCTTGAAAAGCAAGCAAACAACAACAACAAAAATACTCCAAGTATGAAGATAGGGAGATGTCTCAGTCTGTGAAGTGCCTTCCGCACAGGCATGAGTCTCTGAGCGCAGAAGCCTGCAGCCACACAAAAGCAGAGTGGGAGACCTCTGTAATCCCAGCAGTGAGGGAGGCAGAGGCAGGTGGACGGGGGCTCTAGAGAGACAATCTAGCCAAAAGCATCAAGCTCCAGGTATAAATAATACAGAGGAAATCAATACAGGAAATACTTGATATTTGGTTTTTTTTTTTTACTTTACTTTATGAGTGTTTGCCTATATGTATATGTATGTGCCATGAACATGTGTGAGGGTCTACAGAGATCAAAAGAGGGCATCAGGTCTCCTAGACCTGGAGTTATAAATGATTATGAATGTGGATGCTGTGAATCAAACCTGGTCGTTTTCAAGAACAAGTGCTCTTAACCACTAAGTCATCTCTCCAGTCCCAGGATACTTGGTGTTGACCTCTGGCCTAACACACACACACACACACACACACACACACACACACACACACGCACGCACAAACCAAAACAAGGGGCTCAGAATGTGGCTTAGTCACACGTGTGAACCCGTGTAAGTCAGTCATGGGGTGTAGCCTCTCACGCCAGCATTTGAGAGGTGGAGGACAGGGTGTTCAAGGAGTTTCAGCTACAAAGTCCAAGGCTATCCTGAACTCCAAAAAAAACTTGCCTCAGAACAAAAGTAAACAAATTTTTTAAAAAGCAGGGCCCGGTGACATTACACTTGGGAGACTGAGGCAGCCTGGTCTACAGAGTGAGTTCCAGGACAGCCAGGGCTAAGGGGACTTGGAGCCATTCTCAGGGAAGCATCGTGTCCTCAAAACATCCTTCCTTCAGGGATCTGCTGCAAAGCCGACTCCAGCTTCTGTCTCCAGCTTGCTTTCTCTCTCACTCACGGGCAACACCAGCCTTCTTTATTCATTCCGCAAAACGCAAGGAAGTCAGAGGAAATGCTTACCTAAGGGGCCTAGGGAGGAGGAACCATGTTCTAGGAATTCACCTTGATAGGAGTTTTTCAAATGTGGGCCAGCAAGGGTAAAGTTCTGATTAGAAATGAGTGCTCACCCTCGGTGTGAATTCCATATAGATGAGCATGGAGCCTGATTCCTGGGTCTGGAACATCTGATACCCCTCAAGATAGGTGTGTGCTGTGCCCACTCCCCTCCTTCAGGTCTCTTCTAAAGACCTCCACCTTCAAAAGCACCTCCCCCACCTCCACACTCCCCTCCCCACCTCATGGCCCTTATCCACCTGATGGCCCTTGTTTCTGCTTTCCTTCTTATGAGTTATCTTGGCTGTCCTGGCCATTTTGTCTCACTTGGTCACCCCTGACTAGTTATTACCCCAAACAGTGAATAACAACACAGTAACTATTCAGTAAACACCATGAGGGGCTGAAGCTGGATTCGGTTGGTAGAGGCTTGCATAGCACAATGAAACCCCGGGTTCCCTCTCCAGCACTGTATAAGATGGGCGAGGCCAGCCTGGGCTAAGTAAGACCCTGTCTCCGTGGGCTGGAGAGATGGCTCAGAGGTTAAGAGCACTGCCTGCTCTTCCAAAGGTCCTGAGTTCAATTCCCAGCAACCACATGGTGGCTCACGACCATCTGAAATGAGGTCTGGTGCCCTCTTCTGGCCTGCAGGCATAAACACAGACAGAATATTGTATACATAATAAATAAATAAAATATTTTTTTAAAAAAAGACCCTGTCTCCAAAAACCAAAACTAAGGCAAAACAAAAAGTGAAATGAAAGAAAAGAAGAGAAAGGAAAGGAAAAGAAAAGAAAAATACCTTGTTAATATGTGGGCATGACAGGTAGCACACTCCTGTAAGCACAGAACTCAGGAATGAGACAGGAAGATCTCGAGTTTGTAGCCAGCCTGGGCTACAGTGAGACCTTATCTCAAAACAACAAACATCAGGGGAACCAGAGAGGAGGTCAGTGGTCAAGAGCAGTTGCACTCTTTGAGAGGATCTGAGTTTGGTTCCAGTGTTTCATCCATGCGACTCACAATCACTTCTGACTCAGCTCCAGGGGATCTGATGCCCTCTTCTGGCCTTCTGAGGCACTGCACACACATCTACACATACCCATACTCATATACACACAAAACAGACAGCCAAACAAAGTTTAAAAACCTTCCCAGTGAAGGTGTATCTCAAATGAGAAGGACTCAAGAGACAAAAATCAAAGCTACTCTGTGCCAGGCATTGTCCTGACCCTCCAAGAACCAAACACATACTTGTTCCTGTAGGAGACGCCACCAGCCCAAAGGAGGACAGAACAGATCTTCTTGCTGTCTGAATAATGCCCAGAAGTGAGCCCAGGGTCCTTCTAGAGGTTCCCCAGTCAACCTGTTCTAAGTAAACCGGGAACAAATGTTTTCTTCCCATCCACCCTGGGGTACAGAACTTGCTTTAGAACTCACTGAGTTCAGGCTTTCTCTGTCCCCAGGGTACTCTACACCCTGTTTGGCGCTAACAACTCATTTGTGGTGTTCTTTTGTTTTTAGAAAGGGTCTCCTGTAGGATAAGGATGCTGTGAGCATCTGATCTTCCTGCCTCTATCTTGAGTGCTGGGCTGACAGGAGAAGGCTGCCACAGTCAGGCTGTGTACTACTTGGAATAGAACCCAGCAGTTCCAACTAAACTACAGCCCCAGGCCACAAAAGTCAGCTCAGTGCTGACTGGGTGGGTCCTTTCCCTGCTGAGCCCTCTCACCACCCCCCAGCTAGTGGTCTGTGAAGGCAGCGTGGGTATATGTGCCAGTCTCAGAGTGGTCTCTGTGAGAAGTGTCAAAGTGAGCCTCAGATTCCTTTAGTCTCTTCCTTCCCAGGAGGAGGCAACCGAGGGACCCCATGATGATGACTGCCTCCCAGGAAGTCTGCCATCAGTAAGTGAGAGGGTTCAGGATGGAGATGGGGGTGACAAAGGGGACTCTCGGAGAGGGGCCTGGGGTCAGTGATGCCACTGAGTAACTGAAGTTTTGGGGTTGCAGAAACTGTCCCCAGGTCCTGTCCCCTACCTTGGCACCTTTCTCACAGACTTGATTATGCTGGACACAGCCTTACCGGATATGTTGAAGGTTTGACCCCTTACCCTTGACTCCTGACCCTTGCTCTATTACCCCCAACGCATCACCTTTGATCCTGCCTTGTACCCATCTCCCCCAGCATGAGGTCGCTCACATCATCCTAGCTTTTGATCTTGGCTTTTGATCCTTGACCCTGGATGCTGTAGCTCAAGCCAGTTTTGCCCCCTCAGGGAAATCTCATCAACTTTGAGAAGAGGAGGAAGGTGAGTAGGTGGGTACTTGGGTGGGTGGGATGCCCCAGGGTGGGAAAGCAAGGTGGGGCAGGGTCTCAGTAGACTCCCCCTCAGGAATGGGAGATCCTGGCCCGAATCCAGCAGCTACAGCATCGCTGCCAACTCTACAGCCTGAGTCCCCACCCACCAATCCTGGCTGCCCTTCGAGCCCAGCGCCAGCTCAGTGAGGAACAGAGGTAACCAACCCACCAAGTCTAGTTCACATACAATCCACCTTTCCTCCCCTTCCAGAAGCTTCCCAGACCATTCTGAGGACAGCCCCACCCTGTACCCTTTATTCTCTTGGTCTGAAGGTCACTACCCACCTCCAACCTAAAATCTGAGCCCATTCTATACCCTGATTTCACCTTTCATGTCCAGTAGTCAATCAACTTGAAGGCTCCACGTGTCTCCCCGTAGACTTCTGGTCCTGTCATCCAAATCTGTGGCCCTGACCATCAGCTCCGCAGTGACGCTGGCTTTAGTGTCCGTCTGGCCCCCCGACTCAAGAGCCCTATTGCTTCCTTTCATTCCGTTCAACGCATGCCATGCACTGTTGATCCCCTAAATTATCTGACCCTGAACGTTAATGTTGGCCCAATTGACTCTTCAGTTCTCCCTGCGGTTTCTGTTTTGTTTTGCGTTTGTAGTGTTAATGCCTCATACACGCTAAGTCTGTGCTCTACCCCTCAACCACGGCCGCAGCCCCTCACTGGGGACTCTAGACAGGGGCTCTACCCCTAAGCCATGCCGCAGCCCCTCACTGGGGACTCTAGACAGGGGCTCTACCCCTAAGCCATGACCCCAACCTCTCACTAAGGGATTCTCTGCAAGCACTCTATGTGTGAGCCAAACCCCTAGCTAATCTCACCCTGTAAGTGCTGTGCACCCCACTAACCAAAGAGTTCACCCCATCTATAATGCACCCTGGTACCCCAGTGAGTCCTGTTTCCATCCTAACCTGACACCTCACCCCTTCTTCTCTCCCAACTCTGTACTTGATTGACAACTCACACTAACTCCTACCTCTTGATCCTTCCTCTGCTTCCTGTTCCCTGGCTGCTCACATGCTGAACCTCTCCAGCTACAGGGTCTCCCGTGTCATTGAGCCACCAGCTGCCTCCTGTCCCAGCTCCCCACGTATCCGGCGGCGAATCAGCCTCACAAAGCGTCTCAGTGCGTGAGTGTCAGGATGTGTGCAGTGGAAGCCGTGTGGGTAGAGACGGAGGAGGGGGTGGACAGGGGCGTCCCGTTTCAGAGCTAAACCATCCCTTCTTCTCACCCTAGGAAGCTGTCCCGGGAGAAGAACGCTTCCCCTAGTGAGAGTCCCGGGGACCCATCCTCACCAGCCTCCAGGTGAGTAGGCAGGCCAAAAGGGACAGGCGACATCAAGACCAAAATTCCAGCCAGCCCTCCCACCTTGAATTCTGTGTTTTCACCAGTGTGTCTCCAGGGTCTCCCCCATCCAGTCCCAGAAACCGAGAACCTCCCCCTGGTAGTCCGCCAGCCCCCCCAGGACCCCAGAGCTCCAGCAACAAGGTACCACGATGATCTGTGGTTGTGTTGAGGACTGGGGCACAGGGTTCAGTATCTGTGTGTGCACATGCGTGTGTGTGAGTCTGTGTGTGTGTGCAGCACTGCAGGTGTGTGTCGCAGAGACTGGCTGCTCTCTGCTGCCTTCTCTGGGAGACTGCACCTCCATGGCCATATGAGTCATGACCTACCATCTGGCTCCTGCTGTCTGATTGGATTTCCACCAATCTGTAGGGCACACCAGGTATAATCCCCATACTTTTTTTTCCCTAACAAACAATACTCCAGCCAAGTGTGGTGGTGGTGCAGGCCTGTAATCCCAGCACTTGGGAGATGGAGGCAAGAGGACCAGAGTTCAAAGCCGTTCTTGGCTACATAATGAGCCTGGGTTCCATGATATAGTATCTCAACAACAATGACAAAAACAAATCAAAAACCAAAACAAAACACAAAGTACTGGGATTGGACCTAAAACCTTTCAAGTGCTCTACTATGGAGCCGTGTTCCCAGCCCCTTGTGGGAGATACTTTCTAGACAGGGGCTCGACCACTGAGCCATATCCCAGCTCCTCAGTGGCAGACTCTAAGTCAGTGACGAATTGCTATGCTCCCAACACTTTTATTACTTTTTGTCTTGAGACAGGGTCTGACTAGGTTGCCGAAGCTAGCCTTGAACTTGCGATCCTCATACCTCAAACTTTCCAGCAGCTGAGATAATAGTTCTGTGCCACCAGCTCTAGCTGTCACTCACTTCTACAAGGATATACAAGGCTAAAAGTCTGCATACCTGACAGGGAAATGGCCCAAATAGCCACAGAGCTATGCCTGAGGTTGCTCACTGATGGTGTATTGTGGCTTTCCAACTGTACACTGTACACTATGTGCTGTCTGCTCTGGAGCCTGCTGTGAACTTGGCTTTGTGTGTCTATGGGTCATGTGTCCATCTGTTTCTATGACAGGGAACTGGAGTCTGTGTGTGAGGGATGACATATGCTCGGTCTTGTGTGTGTACCCTAACTGTGTGGTCCCCAGTCTCTCATGTAGCAGGAAAGGGGTGTGAGGACTCTGGGGGAGTCGTGTGTGTTCATCAGCTGAGTGAGTATAGTGGGAAAAGAGCCGCGTGGTGTTCATCACGCAGATGAGCAAGGCCACCACCTCTCCAACCCCACACTGCCTACAGCCGTCTCTGAACACGGAATCCTCCACAACCTTGACCCTGAGCAACCCTCGAATTCCTCTCCTTGGGCAGCAGACCTCAGAGGCCCGTGTCATTCGAGTCAGCATCGACAATAACCATGGGAACTTGTATCGGAGCATCTTGGTAAGGGAGGAGGAAGGGACAGCCTTGTCCTTAGTTCTGGGACCCTGTCCCCTTACCACCTGACCCTCTTGTATGAGTTTTAATTACATATATGTGTATATATATGTATATATAGTGTGTATACATATATATGTGTGTGTGTATGTATATATATATATATTGTGTGTGTGTGTGTGTGTGTGGAGGTCAGATGACAACTTGCAGGAATTGGTTCTCTCCCTCTACCATGCAGGTGTCAGGGACTGAACTCAGGTTGTCTCTTGGAGTAGTCTTTTCCTGCTGAACCGTCTCACTGGTCTTTTCCTGTCTTTCTTTTCCAGCTCACTTGTCAGGACAAAGCCCCCAGCGTGGTGCAAAGAGCCCTGGAGAAGCACAATGTGCCTCAGCCCTGGGCCCGTGACTACCAGCTCTTCCAGGTCCTTCCTGGAGACAGAGGTGAGCAGGGACATTTTGCATTGAGCTGGACTTGGAACCAGTGCTGTCACTGCTGTGACAAAACCCCAGATAGCAACTGAAGAGAGGAAGGGTTTATCTTGGCTCACAGTTGGAGAGCTACAGTCTGTTATGGCGGGACGAGCACAAAGAAGCTCCAGGCTGCTGATCACTCCCCACAATGCTACCAAATGTGGACCAAGTATTCAAATACCCAAGACCATGAGGAACATCCCAGTTCCAACCACCACCAGCAGCACCCACAATCACAGGTTGTTCAAGAGTTGAGTGTGAACGCCCTTAGCTTAACCGGCTGAAGAGGAAGAGTGGTGGCCGTCATCTGAGTTCATTGTCACCGTAGACCGAGCTTGGCTGGGAAGGGGTGTGGGCGAAGTCATTGGGGTGATAGGAAGTTGCCCAAGGAGCTCCCAGACTTTGCAGGCCACCCATCGTGGTCCCCATTTCCACGCAGAGCTCCTGATTCCGGACAGTGCCAACGTCTTCTATGCAATGAGCCCAACCGCCCCTGGCGACTTCCTGCTGCGTCGGAAAGAGGGGACAAGGCATACACCTTCAGCTTCCCCAACCTGAAGCAGCACTCACCACGGACAGCTTGGTACCTGGATTCTACCACCATCAAAGTAGGGGTCCCTTTCCTGAAGAGCTTCCGTCCCCCAATGAAAGCCATCTTGTTCCATATCCTGGGGACTCCCCAGCCTTGGCCCATCAGACACCATCTCTCTGACTTCCTGGGCACTTGGCCATTATTCCAGAAACATGGATGTGTGAGAAAAGTGTAGAACTCAGAAAAAACAAGAGCTTTAAGAGCTGAGAGCTTAGCTTAGTGGCAGGGCACTTGCCCAGCATGCCCTAGACACTGGATGTTTTCAGCACTACCCAAAATAAAAGTCCTATAGAGTGTAGTTAAGTTGGATCCTAACACGTGGCATCAGGGGTCTGAGAGCCAGTACTGAGTATATCCAGCATGTTGCCACATGCCCATAATCCCAGTGCTCGGGAGCTGCAGGTAGGAGAATCAGGAGTTTGTCATCCTCAGCTACATAGTGAACTGAAGGCAAACCTGGGCTACATCATAAAACTTCATTTTAAAAAAACAAAACTAAGAAAAGGTTGAAAAAATCCTCATGAGAGTTCAGGGTTTTCTCCCCCTGCCTCTCCATCACATGAGTGGAGATGTGGGAGGAGGGAGGGGTTTGTCATCACTTGCAAATACAGGCAGCGAGAAACTGGGCATGGCGGTGAATGGCCGTCACCCTAGCACTGCGGAGGCAGGAGGATCTCGAGTCCAAGGTCATTTTCAGCTGTAGTGGGAGCTCCAGACCAGCCTGTGACATTATTCCCTGTCTCAAATAAGCAAAGAGAGACAGTGTAGATGAAGTGAGCTCGGAGGTAACCTCAAAACAGCAGCAGCACACTGGCTTCCGAGATTCTGCTGTAAACTAGACCTCAACAGGAAGGGGCTCCAGGTCTCACCGAGTTCTTCCATTTTCAAGGGGTCTGTAAAATGCCTTAGTGAGGAAACCTCAATTCAGATCCCCAGCACCCACATAAACAGCAGGGCATGGTGGGGTATGTCTGTAATCCCAGTCTAGGAGTGGAGAGAGACAGGTCCCAGGGGTTTGCTAGCCATCATTCATGTGAGACCCTGTCTCAATAATGTTGAGGGCCATCAAGATGACTCAGTGGGTAAAGGTGCTTGTGAGGCAAGCCCGGCGACCTGAGTTCAATCCCAGGATCTATGAAAAGATGGAAGGAGAGAACGGACTCCACAAAGGGGTCTTCTGACCTGTGTGTGTGCAACAAGACATGTGCTCTCAGCACACATTCCAAGGCAGGATTTCTGTGTGTAACAACCCTGGCTGTCCTAGAGCTCGCGCTGTAGACCAGGCTGGCCTCAAACTCACAGAGATCAGCCTGCTTCTGCCTCCTGAGTGCTGGGATGAAAGGCATGCACCGCCACCACCCAGCTGCCAACACACATCTTATACACACACAAAAGAGCAATAAGTAAATATTTTTAAAGTAAGTAGAGAATGATAGATATCTGATACCAACCTCTGGCCTCCATGGGAGTGTGCATGAGTGAGCACACACACGCATAATACACACCCATAAATCCTAGTGAAATAGGCACTTGCCAAAAAGAAATTGATATCTGCTGTATTGAAAAGTCCAATAAGGGCGAGGCAGTAGTGGTAGCATTCAGGAGGCAGAGGCAGGAGGAGCTCTGAGTTCGAGATCAGGTCAGCCTGGTCTACAGAGAAAATTCCAGGACAGCCAGAAAACAAAGAGAAACACTGCCTTGAAAAAAACAACAGAAGAGAGAGAGAGAGCAAGAAAAGAGAGAGAAAAGTCTAATATGGGGCTGGAGAAATCGCTCAGTTGTTAAGAGCACTTCTTCTTGCTAAGGATCTGGCTTCTATTCCCAGCACCCTCAAGGAGGCTCACCACTCCCTCAGCACTTGGCACTCACATGGAGGCGACTCTGATTTGCTCTGAGCATAAGATTGTCTGTTCTCCCTCAAATTCACTCACCTCGTATTGAACTACAGCCACTGATCTTCAGCCACTCAAAGTAAAAGCCACAGATGTACTTGCCGCTCTAGCACACAGAAAGCCAAAGGTGAAGGAAGATGGGCTTAAGGGCAACCCAAGTTACATAAGAGACCCTGTGTCAAAGCAATATGAACACTTTTCCTGTGTTAGGGCTCAAACCCAGGGCCTTGTACATGGTGGGCAATTGCTCTGCCACTGATCTACAACAAAAGCTGCTTTGTCTGACTCCTGTAGCAAATATGGTCACGTGATTAATTCTTGGCCAATGAGAGATACAATGAAGGGAAGTTGGCCAATTCCGAGGGCTACTCTTAAATGGGAGGGGTGAGTCTCCCCTCCACATTTCCTGCTTTCTGCTGGTTAGAATGAAGACATGAGATAACTGGTCTGGTTGAGTAGTCACATCCTCTGAGTAACTGAGCAACAAGTGGGAAGGCACCTGGGCCCTTGGAGTCTAACAACTGCTGTGTGGATTGTTGTCACTTGGAGAGTAATGTCAGAAATAAATTGCTATCTCCTTCTGCTATCCTTGGTTTTGTCATAGTAGCCAAAAGAACATTTTTATGCTAGAGGTTGGTAGAACACTCCTTTAATCCCAGCACTAAGAAAGAGGCAGGTGAATTTCTGAGCTTGAGACCAGCCTGGTCTACAGAGAGTGTTCCAGAACAGTCAGGACTGTTACATAGAGAGACCCTGTCTCTAAAACAAACCAAACAAAGATAAACAAACAACAAAAAATAACATCCTTGGGTGCCTCGCTTAGTTGTTTGTTTCTATCGTTATTATGATGGAGTGTGTGCTGTATACATGTGTTCACAGGCAAGCACTACACAGGCCAGAGGGAGACTTAAAACATCTGAGTTGTGTATGCTCCATCCTATTTTTTGTGACAGGATCTCTCACTGAACCTGGTGCTCACCTCTTCAGCTAGACTGGCTGGCCAGTGAGCTGCAGGGATCCATCCACATCTTGCTGCAGTGAGATTCATGTAGAAACTCCTCATCCTGCCTTTGACACGGGTCTTGGGGATCGAACTTTACCTACCAAGCCGTCTCCTCAGCTACTGTTTTTCTGTTTGTTTGGTTTTGTTGTTGTTTGTTTTAGTCAAAAATCTCCTTAAGACCATTTGTATCAGACTGCAGAGATGGCTCAGCGGTTAAGAGCACTAGCTGCTCTTCCAAAAGTCCTGAGTTCAGTTGCCGGCAACCACAAAAGTGGCTCACAGGGCTGGAGAGATGGCTCAAAGGTTAAGAGCATTGCCTGCTCTTCCAAAGGTCCTGAGTTCAATTCCCAGCAACCATATGGTGGCTCACAACCATCTGTAATGGGGTCTGGTGCCCTCTTCTGGCCATACACACAGACAGAATATTGTATACATAATAAATAAATAAATATTTTTTAAAAAGTGGCTCACAACCATCTATAATGAGATCTGGTGCCCTCTTCTGGCGTGTAGACATACATGCAGGCAAGATACTGTATAAATAATAAATGAATCTTTTTTTAAAAAGACCATTTGGGTGTGGGGGGTGGTGGCTCACACCTTTAATCCCAGCACTCGGGAGACAGCGGCAGGTGGATCTCTGTGAGTTCGAGGCCAGCCTGGTCTAGAGCTAGTCATTTGTATGTGCGGCATCCTCTCATTTTCTCATCTGAACTAGCCTGAGAGTGTCCCCCTGCCCCATACACATCTCTAGGCCAGGCAAGGCGCACACGCCTGTAATCACAGCATGGGCTTGGGGGGGAGGAGCAGAAGCAGGAAGACCCCTCTGAGTTTGAGCCTTTGATATATAACCAAGCGGTTTCCAAACAAAGCCCATTTTTTAAAAAATATTTATTTATTATGTATACAATGTTCTGTCTGTGTATATGCCTGAAGGTCAGAAGAGGGCACCAGATCTCATTACAGATGGTTGTGAGCCACCATGTGGTTGCTGGGAATTGAACTCAGGACCTTTGGAAGAGCAGGCAATCCTCTTAACCACTGAGCCTTCTCTCCAGCCCCAAAGCCCATTTCTTGAGGAAGAGAATCACACTGATATCTGTCTTTTGTTGTTTTATGTGTTTGGTCATTTTGGCTGCATATACATCTGTGCACATGTGTACAGTGCTCATAGAGACCAGAAGAGGGTGTTGGATCCCCTGGAACTGGAAATACAGACAGTTGTGAGGTACCATGTGGGTGTTGGGAATCCAAACCAGGTCCTCTGCAAGAGCAGTATGTATGTATGTATATATGTTTGTATGTGCATATTTACCTATCTCTCTACCTATCTATCCATGTATGTATCTATTCATATATGTATGTACATATCCACACATATATCTTTGTGTGTGCATTCATACATGTATCTATCATGTACATATGTATGAATTCACCTACCTTTCTGTCCATCTTGGTGGTGCTGGGGATAAACTCGAGGCTTTCTGCTGCTAGGCAAGGGCTGTACCATGAGCTACACCCCATTCAACTTTCTTTTTTAAAAGTAAAGGAAGTTAGGTGTGGTGGCACAGGTCTGTGATCCCAGCATTCAGGAACCTGAGACAGGAGGATTGCCACAATTCCAGAATAGTCTGGGCTATTTAGTGACACCCTGTGACAAAAACAAACAAAAACCAACAAAACAATACCGGAGCTGTAGCTCATTGTAGAGCCCTTGTCCAGCATGCCTGAGGTCTGGGTTCCGTTCCAGCACCACATAGACCGGAGATGGTAGTGCATGCTTGCCATCCATCCCGACACGGAGGAAGTGGAGGCAGGAGGACAGAAGTTCAAGATCATCCTTAGTGATTCATACAGTGAGTTTGAAGTCAGCTTGGAATACAATAAGACCCTGTTTCAGAAAGAAAAAAAAAAAAAAACCGGGCTGGTGAGACCTAAGCCCCAATGCTGGGAACCACATGGTAGGAGAGGGCTGGCTCCCAAAGTTGTCCTGTGCCCTCCATATGTGCCCTAGTGCATTGGGGCATGCACACCACGCACTCATGCACACACGCGTGCGCACACACATGCACATAATAAATAAATGTTTACGATTTTTAAAATCATAATGATCTATTCCGAAATCGGTGTAATCCACAAACAGAAAACACCATAGCATGTTGTTTGTCAGACTGCACGGCCTGGTTCCACTCACACATCCAGTTGGTAGTCGTCTTTAGGATTTTTATTTCGAACTGGACTGGGGAAGAGGTACCGCCTAGTGCAACAACACAGCTTCCATCTGTGTCCTGCTGGTCTGCGCAGCAGGGCAGATTTACAAACGCCCAGACTAGACATGAAGAAGGTAAGTCTCCTGTCCGTGACCACATTAGCAACCACCAACCCCCTTCCCCGAAACAAAACCATGCTGTCTGCCCCACCCCCCTACACTGGTTATGGCGGCGGCGGCTGTGCCCAAGAGGGCCCCTGTTCCCTCCGGAGGCCGTGGCTTATCTGTCCCCGACTGCGTGCTGGCCCCGCCCCCTGGAGGGAGCTGCCACTTGGAAGCTCCTGGTCAGCTGTGTCCGGCAGCTGCTGCTGACCCAGCTGTGGACTGGGGGAAAGGGGAAAGAGGAAAGGGGAGGGGAGGCGGGGGGGGACACGGAGGGGCTGGAGCCCTGGGCTTCCTGAAACTGGGGCTGCATCATGGACCACCTCAGGGTGCCCCTCTGGCCTCGGGTTGGCCCCCTCTGTCTCCTACTTGCTGGTGCAGCCTGGGCTCCCTCACCCAGCCTCCCGGACCCCAAGTTTGAGAGCAAAGGTAAGAGCTATATATGGGTACCCCCTCATTAAGTCGTAGAGGGCAATGCTACCTCCTGAATTTCCAGCTTGGGTCTCAGGGGCCACACATCCACGTCCTCTGAACCCCCAGATGGGTCCTACAGTCAAATTGGTTTCTGAACCTGATGAGGCATGTCAATGTCTGACCCTTGAGCCATGCCCAGGGGGAAAGTCTTAGAAAGGCTTAAGATTGTTTTAGCTGTTTGAAACAGGATCTCAGAAGGTAGACCAGGCTGGCCTTGAACTGCTAGGATTAAAGGCAAGTGTCACCCTGCCTGCGCTGTTTTTGTTTTGTTTTTGAAGCAGGGTCTTATGGTAGCTCAGGCTGCCCTCAAATTCACTATGTAACTGAGGTTGAACTTGATTCTCCTTCCTTCACCTCTCAACTACTGGGGTGACAGGTTAACCAACCCCTTTGGCTCTGTTTTGTGTTTTGAGGGACTCTGAGACGTGGTAGAATTCGGAAGGGCAGAGTAGGTCAGAGCTCCTAGTTGGAAGTGATCAAACTCACAGTGGCCCTGGAAAGTGGATAAGGTGGTGGGAGAACAGGACCCGTCTGCAGGCGACTGTAAACACGGTTTGGCGCGGCGTGTGGTGCTAGATCTCTTCCACTTCTTGCTAGGAGGAGGAAGGGGGGCGGGGGACACGGTTGGCGCTATCGGGGGGCAACCGGGTGCCTGCGGGGACCGATAGGAGGCCAGTACTCTGCACACACGCGCGCTAGGGCGGGGCCAGCACCGCTCAACTTGCAGGGTGAGTGGGCGTGTGCACGGGGTTGGGACAAAGCAGGCGGGGTCGCTACTGCGAGTTCTAGAGGTGCCACTTCTGCAAGACCCCTCGAAGGCCCTCTTGGAGAAGAGGGCGGGGCACTACAATTATCGGGTCTGCACAGGCGATAGGAGGGAGGGTTAGGGGACTGTGGAGTACAGACTTCGACTTCCCTGACCACCACCCACCTCCCCGCTCCATGGCAACCCCCCTCCCTAGCGGCCCTGCTGGCATCCCGGGGCTCCGAAGAACTTCTGTGCTTCACCCAGCGGTTGGAGGACTTGGTGTGTTTCTGGGAGGAAGCGGCGAGCTCCGGAATGGGCTTCAACTACAGCTTCTCTTACCAGCTCGAGTGAGTCTCCCAGGACTAGGTGACCTAAGGCGGGGTTCGGGGCAGCAAAGTTTCCTGAATGTCATAACCTGGAATGTCTCCATCGGTCTGAAGTCTTGGTTAAGGGTGACAGGCAGGGGTGGGGGTGGGGGAAATGGGCGGAGGGCGCCCCCTGGTGGCCGGGGTTAGAATAATTCTCCATCAACGGTCCATCATATTGGAATTGGGGCGCTCCAATGGAATTGGGGCGCTCCAATTTGGTCTCCACTATCTAAGCAAAAGAAATCAAAACCTCTCCAATCATCTCCTACCCTCCCGTTTATCCAATCTTTTCTTCTCGGTTTCTCCGGTCGCACAGGGGTGAGTCACGTAAGTCATGTCGCCTGCACCAGGCACCCACAGTACGCGGCTCCGTGCGTTTCTGGTGTTCACTGCCGACAGCGGACACGTCGAGCTTCGTGCCACTGGAGCTACGCGTGACGGCGGCCTCCGGATTTCCTCGCTACCACCGCACCATCCATATCAATGAAGTTGGTAGGTGAGAGGGGATGGGAGCGACATCGGTCGGGGTGGAGGCTGGGCTGTGTCCCTGCCTACCCGATTTGCTTCACTTTCTGCAGTGCTCCTGGACGCCCCTGCGGGACTGCTGGCGCGCCGGGCGGAGGAGGGCAGCCACGTGGTGCTGCGCTGGTTGCCACCTCCTGGGGCACCTATGACCACCCACATCCGTTATGAGGTGGACGTGTCTGCAGGCAACAGGGCAGGGGCCACGCAAAGGGTGAGCGTCCATTCAACCTCCCTGCGTCCTGGCCCAAAATACCACTCTTTTGGGTCCCCATCGCTGTTTGTGTTTTTTAAGATTTGTTTATTATAAATATTCTACAGGGTTCTGTCTACTTGTGAACTCAGGACCTCTGGAAGAGCAGTCAGTGCTCTTAACCTCTGAGCCATCTCTCTAGCCCCAACCATCGCTATTTTTTAATTGCTCTCTTTTCTGTGCTGGGTGCACGCTCGCCACTGTGCCCTTGAGGGGATCAGAGAACAACTTTCCTGAGTCTTTCTCGTTTTACCTCAAGGGTCCCCTGAGCGGCACCATACCTAATTGGCGCTCACGTTAGCTCACGCCCACTTTCCCCCCCACTCACACTTTGCTCAGGCTTCTCTCGGGCCTCAGCCCGGCTCACAACCTAGTTCACATCCTCAGATGTCAGGGAGGTGTTCTCTGTGAGGTGCCTGGCTCTTCCTTTATATGGCTCAGAGTCAGCTCTTGGCTTTGGGGGTCCTTGATCTGATTTGCCTGGAGCCAAAAAATGGGCCTTGTCCGTGATACCGTTACTTGAGTGCCCCCAAGTACCGTTCCCATTATTAGGGTGCTGACTAGATGCCTCCGTGCAAGCTCCCACATCTTCTCACTGGGTGCTAGATGGTAAAATTTTCTGGCTCCACCGAACCCTAGGTGGAGGTCCTGGAAGGACGCACTGAGTGTGTACTGAGCAACCTGAGGGGCGGGACGCGCTACACCTTCGCTGTTCGAGCGCGCATGGCCGAGCCGAGCTTCAGCGGCTTCTGGAGCGCCTGGTCTGAGCCCGCGTCGCTGCTGACAGCTAGCGGTGAGGCTCCAGTTCCTCGGAGAGAAGAACGAGGTGGGCCAAGCACCCGGCAAACCTCCCTGACCTCCTTCCTGTCTCCCAGACCTGGACCCTCTCATCCTGGCGCTGTCTCTCATCCTCGTTCTCATCTCAATGCTGCTGGCAGTGGTGGCACTGCTGTCCCACCGCCGGTGAGCCCCCAACCCGAGCTAACGTCAGATCTCTCTCTAGGGAAAGCAGGCTGAGGGGTGAGCACTGGCCTAGAGTACCCCGTTATCAGTGATAGAGTACAAGCCAGACCACACCCAGACTCTTGAACTTCCTTTCTCTCGGTCACCTGCTGGAGTTCTCTTGACCTCAGCGATGGCTCCTTCCCGCATTCTTTTGTGGGTTCCATTTCCCGATGTAGTCAACCTTGTAAAAACAACCAGACAGTTAATGGAAGAGATTTAAGCCCAGTGGCTTTAATGACCTGACCATGCTGCGTATTGATAATTACATGCTGCGGTATTTATAATTCCCAGTGCACTCAAAACTTTGCTCGTCCTACTTTTCCAGAAAGTACACATCCTGCCAGCCCTTCGTGGCCCTGGGTATTTACTTCGTTGGGAATCACGCACGCACACACGCACTTACGCATGCACGCATGCACGCACGCGTTTTGGTGGTTCCGGGGATTCCACCCTCAGCCTATGGAAAGGAGAGATGACTGGTGTGAGGGAGCCTGCACTGAACTCCTTTGCATCCTTCAAAACTATCCCAGACACCCTTTTGTAGGACCTCACCCCCCTGCAGGAATCTTGGCTTCACTGTGGTGGGGGGACCTGAGAGGGCACTGGTGAGTGCCCAGCAGCACACACCCATGGACTTCTTTCTGACTTCAACAGGACTCTGAAGCAGAAGATCTGGCCTGGCATCCCAAGCCCAGAGAGTGAGTTTGAGGGTCTCTTCACTACCCACAAGGGTAACTTCCAGGTAGGTGACCTGTTTGTCTTCTCGGCTCCTGGGGCTGCCCTGCTACCGCTTGCCAAGCCCAGGCCTCTGAGCAGGAGGGTGCTCTCTTCCCAGCTGTGGCTGTTACAGCAGGACGGCTGTCTGTGGTGGAGCCCAAGCAACTCCTTCCCGGAGGACCCACCTGCTCACCTAGAAGTCCTCTCAGAGCGCTGCTGGGGGGTAACACAGGCAGGGGAGCCACGGGCAGATGACAAGGGGCCCTTACTGGAGCCAACGGGCAGTGAGCATGCCCAGGACACCTACCTGGTACTGGATGAGTGGTTGCTGCCCCGGAGCCCATGCAGTGAGGACCTCTCGGGATCTGGGGACAGTGTGGACCCAGTGACTATGGATGAAGGCTCGGAAGCATCTTCCTGCCCCTCTGAGTTGGCCTCAAAGCCCAGGCCAGAGGGCACTTCACCTTCCAGTTTTGAGTACACCATCCTGGACCCCAACTCCCAGCGCCTCTGCCCTCGGGCACTCCCTCCTGAGCTGCCTCCCACTCCACCTCACCTGAAGTACCTGTACCTTGTGGTGTCTGACTCGGGCATCTCAACAGATTACAGTTCGGGGAGTTCCCAGGGAGTCCATGGGGACGCATCTGATGGCCCCTACTCCCACCCCTATGAGAATAGCCTTGTCCCGGACCCAGAGCCTCTGCACCCCAGCTATGTGGCCTGCTCCTAGGACGCCAGCCTACACCATCCCAAGCCCACAACTTCTTGAACAGGGCTGAAGGCCATACTTAAAGTCACAGCTGACCTCGGTCCTCTGCCCAGCCCATCCTGTCCAGGAAGCAACAGCCTTGCAATGTCAAGATAGACAGTTATCTGTCTGTACATAGAAATATATACATATCGATTTTTCTACCACTCTGTATCTGATTTGTGTGTGTAACTCATAGATGGAGTCGACTCCCTCCCCCGCCTTGTTCCTGCCATGCTTCATGGCCCGGGCTGGTTGTCTGTGCTTCTGGTTGCTCCTCTGACCTCTGCCCCCATCTTGTCTTTGGATTGCTCCATCAGACCACACACCACAACCAGGTTTTTTGTTTCTTACGTGGAACTCATGTTCCTAGACTGGCATGGGAAATGCTTTTACTCTGAATTCTCTTGCTAGCCCATATTTTATTTGAGATGTGGTAGCTGAAGGTGACCTTGAACTTGTGAAGCTCCTGCTTCTACTTCCCGAGTGTTTGGACTCCAGGCTTGTTCCACCATACCAAGATAATGTGGTGCTGGGAACTGAACTTGAGCTTCACACATGTGCAATCACTATGCACTCTACCACAGCCTCTGTAAAAACCTTCAAACCCCAACTTTCCCTGGACCTAGACCATGGGAAAGCATAGCTAAAGTCTTGGTGCTAAGATTGAAATTGTGGATCTGGCAAACATGAAGAGGGACCACAACAGTCAGGGCATGCTCCCTAGCTGCCAACACGAGCCACCTGAGACTTAGTGCCGCATCCACACTGCTCCTGGGGGGCACAAACCAACATCTACTCACCCAGATAGAAAACCAGATCCAAGCACTCGTGCCACCGAAGTCCAATTTGGTGACCCAATGAGTTTTACTGGAGTTATGTGCATTCCTGCACATGTGGGTGAGGGGTTACTTGCAGGAGTAGTGACTCGGACAGCTGCACCAGCAAAGCTCACCCCAGCACTGGAAGCCTGGAGCACCCTGCACAGCTGCAGACAGTTCCACAGGTTAGAGAGCATCCTTTCTAAGTAGCTCAGCTTGTCTGAGAGTTCCAGGGTCTCCCTGAAGCCTTTGAGTTGTTTACTTCCCAAGCTTAAGGAGCTCCCATTACAGGATGAATTATTCACCCCCCCCCCCTATACAACACCCTGAGTCCCGAGCTTACCTTCAGGATCGATTTTTTTAATTAATTAATTTATTAAGCATACAATGTACTGCTGACGAGGAAGGCACCAGGTCTCATTACAGATGGTTGTGAGCCACCATGTGGGGGCTGGGAATTGAACTCGGGACCTCTGGGAGAGCAGCCAGTGCTCTTACCCTCTGAGCCATCTCTTCCGTCTGTTTTTAAGATTTTTATATACTTTTGTAACACCCGGTTTTGTGTTACACCCTCGGTACAGTTCATGTGCCACTGTACCGTATGCGAGTCGGGCAAGGGCCTGGAGATTGAAAGAACACACAAAGAGACCAGGGTCATTCGAAAGGAGATCAGCCGAATGCCCTTTATTCAACCTTGGGAAAATCTTTATATACCTAGCTGCTGCACAAGGATTTCTGCCCAGGCAGATGGAAAATTACCATGCCAAAGATGAAGTCAACAATGCACTACAGCTAATCACCAGGTGAGACAGGGGGAGCACAGAAACAAACAGAATGCTTTAGTTAGCTGACCAAAAACTGTCTTCAAGATGCACCCCAGGAACAAGGGTAGACCCGGGCCCTACATCCTTTAATTTCATGTGTATGAGCGTTCTGCTTATATGTATGTATGTTCACCACTTCTTGCCCAATGTCCAAGGAGACCAGAAGAGGGCATCAGATCCCCTGGAGCTGTAGTTGCAAATGTTGTGTCTGATAGGAATGCTGGGAACTAAACCCACATCCTGTGGGAGAATTCTTAACCACCGAGCCCTCTCTCCAGCTCCCTAGTTTTTTTGTTTTGCCTTTGAGACAGGGTCTCACTATGTAGCCCTGGGTGGTCTGAACAGTCCATTGAAACCAGGCTGGCCTTAAACACACTAGGATTAACAGCCTGGCCCATTTGGGTTCTTCTGAGACAGGGTCTAGTGTATGCCAGAGTGGCTTAGGACAACCTTACACAGTGACCTCCTACACCTACGTCCCAAAGCTGGGCCTACCATTTTGCATATAACCATGCTCAAAATCAGTTTAATGCATTAAAAATGTATGTCCTGGGCTGGAGAGATGGCTCAATGGTTAAGAGCATTGCCTGCTCTTCCAAAGGTCCTGAGTTCAATTCCCAGCAACCACATGGTGGCTCATAACCATCTGTAATGAGGTCTGGCGCCCTCTTGTGGCCTGCAGGCATATAAGCAGACAGAATATTGTATACTAAATAAATATTTTAAAAAAATGTATGTCCTATACTCTATGTGGAGTGAGTCCACTCCCAGCCGTACACCCTACACACATGTGCAAGGGCATGTGTATGTTTAATCCCAACAGTATGTAAGCAGAGACACAGAGGTAATGGATACAGGCACCCATGGAGTAGGCAAGAGGAGTCAAGTATAGGAGCACACGCCAGAGGCCCTGCCCTCAAGAGATGGGGCTAGAGGATCAGAAGTTCAAGGATAGCCTCTGCTAAGTATTTATTTAGTCTGAGCCTAGCCTGAGCTACACAAGGTCCTGTCTGGGAAGAGAATGCAAGAGGTAAAGGAATGAACTAGGAAACGTGGCTGAATCTCATCAATGACAGCCAGTGGGCAAAGGAAGCTCCAGCTGACTATATTTATTTATTTAGAAGGGTTTATTATTTATTTATTATTATTAGTGTGGAGGGCGCGTGTGTGTCACCACCCAAAAGTGGAGGTCAGAAGACAACCTGCAGGAGTCAGCTCTAGACTCCAACCATGTGGGTCCCAGGAATCAAAGTCAGGCATCATGCAGGTTGGCAAGGTCCCTTCCCCACTGAGCCATCTCACCAGCTCTCAACAGTGCTAGTCTTTAAAAGAAAACCTACACTGTTCAGGTCTTTGACTCTGCAACTGTCCCCGAAGTCAGTGTTCTATCCAAGGGACACTGAGGACCAGAGAGGTTGTCACATGCCAAAGTTAATGACTGGTTTCTAGCACTTGAACCTTTTCTATCTGAGCAGGGCTTAGAAGCCTGGGTAGGCCATGGGGTGATCTTCATCTCTCCACTGGGTAAGAAAGTCACTGACCACTCCATCCTGGGGCTCAGCGGGCCCGACGCCAGGCTGGCTCGAAGGCAGTACTGCTGTCCCAAGCCTAGGGCATCTGGCTGCAGCCAGCACTGTGCAGGAAAATACCGCTGAAGCAATGTCAGATGTGGGACATCACCGTCTGCTTCTTTTTGGGTCTCAAGGGCCACCACAAGCCCGCAGCTGCCACTGGCTCCAAGATGGTGGCTAAAGTAGGCAACAGTATCCAGAAGCAATGCAGCCAAGTAGGCGGCTTCCTGGGCCCCTGAATCTTCTGCTAGATAGTCTTCCAGGCCATCCAGCAGAAGAAGGGACGGGGCAGGCCCTGGGGCCTCATGGGCAGAGGCTAGCAGCTGGAGAAGCTCTGGAACTGAGGATGGGTACTGGAATCGAACCTTCTAGAAGACAGGAAAAGGCAATATTTAATATAGGAGGCCAAGATGCCATACTATGGCTGCCATGGCTCTTCCACTCTTTCCCAGTCGAGGCTCTCATGCTCCATACGCAAAGTTCAGGATGAAGCACCAGCAGCCTTTGCCCTTCTCTGTCACTGGCCTTTGTTCAGCAGGTATCATGGCTCACGTTACCCAGGATGAGAAAACTCATTATGTAGCAGGATGGCTTGATACTAAGGAAACTCCGAATCAGAGGGGGAGAGAGAAGGGGGAGGGAGAGGGGAGATGAGAGAGAGGAGAGGGGAGAGAGAGGAGAGGAGAGGAGAGGAGAGGAG
>NW_026068123.1:199932-203717 GCF_014885135.2 Alexandromys fortis
GAGGGGAGAGGAGAGGAGAGGAGAGGGAGGGAGGAGAGGAAGAGAAGGGGAAGGGAGAGAAGGGGAAGGGAGAGAAGGGGAAGGGAGAGGGAGAGGAAGGAGGAGTGTTTAGACCAAGGTTTCTACCCTGACCGCTCCTCCTGCGCCCACGCTCGCTAACGCTGGTCTTTCATTCAATTTTAACTAAACCCGCACTGCCACACCACACAGGGCTACTCCGCCTCCTCCACCCTCCTCTTCCACATAGGTTTTCTGTCGTGCCATTGGCCTGCCGACCTGCCACTCATGCGCAGCCTATCCTGCCATTGGGTGACACGTTCCAGGCCGCGCCCTCCGGTTACCTGGAGCCGCCAGGGTTCCCGCGCTGCGGGTGTATTGAGCGGCAGGCTCTGAAGTGGCCTTCGTGTCAGGAAGAGGACAGGCCCGCGGCCTTCCCCTGCCGCCTCGAGGGCGGCTGCAAACAGCAGCGACGTCTGCGCGGAACGCGGAGCGCCGAGCAGCAGCAACGGTGGCCCGCTAGCTCCAACCCCCTCGGGCCTCGCCGCGCTGCCCGCATCCAGCACCCGCCTCAGCGCCTCCGCCATTTGCCAAGTACCGCTGACCAATCAGGGGTGCGCTCTCATCCCGGGCCCGCCCACACCGATGCCTCATTGGCTACAGTTCGCAGCTTCACTGTCGGTCGCTGGAGCTGTCGTAACGGGTCAAAACACGGAACGTGGAGGAAGCTGGGGCTTGAGGGATCCGTGGAGGAAGCTGGGGCTTGAGGGAATCGGCCGCCGAAAGCGGCGCGATCAGATTAGAAGAAAGGTCGAGGGTGCCAATGTGCTGCCCAGCTTCTAGGCTGGAGACGGGGAGGGTGGCTGAACCGTTAAGAGCTCTGGCTGCACTTGCAAAAGACCTGAGTTCAGTTTCCAGTACCCACAAGGTGACTAACAACCATTTCAGGGGATCCCACGCCCTCTTCTGACCGCGGGCACGAGGCACACATAATTAAATGCTCTCCGCCACCCCTCCCCCCCCACATAAAAGTAAATCTTAAAAAAAAATATAGGTCACCCTTAGCTACATATTGAAGTTTTCGGCCAGCCTGAGCTACATGAGCACCTGTCTTAAAAATAAATAATAATAAAAACCAGATTCTTAACCTCAGCTTGCCCATTTGCAAAGCGAGTATTCTGAGTCTTTGTGATCATTGCAGTGTGTTGGCGTGAATATTAGCTAAATGTCACCGAAGGACTGTTTATAGGCGGAAAAGGACAGCTGTTTGCTTGGCTTTGCATGCTTCAATATGAGAATGTGGTTTGTATGGGCTGCAGATGGGAACTCATAGGTTTATTATTATTATTATTATTATTTTACACTTGTCTGGAACTCTGTGGATGGCTTATGCTACCTCGCCGAGCTAAGGCAGGAATCAAACTCAGGGTTTTGTACCTGCCAAGCAAGCACTCTACAAATTGTGCCTCGTCCCTAGCCTCAATGAGGGGTTTGTTACATTGATTTATTTGCTGTGTGTGTACGTACTCCAATGACCCAGTGTTCAAGGACAACTTGTGGAATGGGGTGCAGTTCTTTCTCTCCTTCCATGTGGGTTCCCCAGGATGAAAGGTCTTCAGGATTGGTACAAGAACCCTCAGTCATCTCACTGACCCTGATTTCCGTTTTAGGTTTTAAACATTTCTATGTGTGTGGGTGTGTGCAGGCAGGACTGTGCCCTCCCTGAGCGTGTGGAGGTCAGTCCTCGCCTACCATCTCATTTGAGGTAGTGTATTTTGTTCACTGCTGTGTAGGTCAGACTGGCTGGCCCGAGAGCTTCTGGGGTTGGTCCTGAGTCCACGCCCAAGGTCATCACAGCCCTGTCCTTTCAATCGTACTTTGTCTGGTGTTTCCACAGCGCTCGTGCCTGCACTGTTCGCACTTGACATGCTGAGCCCTCTCCCACGCTCCCTCTGAGCGCTCTTGAAGACACCCCTCCTCTGACTTTCTTCTTGGCCTGGGACCATCTTAATGCTTGCTTCTATTGGCATTGGGAGAGATACTGTAGAGGACAGATGTGCTAATAGGTTGCGGGCCTTGAAGGCTTCTTTATGAGCATCTGCTGAGTATACTGGAGAACTGCAAGTTTTTTTAAATAATTTATTTATTTTATGTACATTGGTGTTTTGTGTGCGTGTATGTCTGTGTGAGGGTGTCAGATCTGGGAATTACAGACAGCTATTATCTGCCGTTTGGGTGCTGGAAATTAAACTTGGGTCTGTGCTCTTTACCACTGAGCCAAATCTCTCTAGTCCCAAGAACTGCAATTCTTGTTAAATCACTGAATGAAGGGAGAATTAATGAGAACCAAGATTCTGATTGCACAGCCAGTCTCTTCACCCAGACTTGGTTCTAAAGCTATCACTCAAGCCTGGGTTTCCCTGGAAACCTTGTCTCCTAGTAACTTCAGAGTGGTACAGTTGCCTGGAGACCCAGGGACAGGGCGGAACTGTGATTTCCTGGGCTTACTCTTTCCCTCTGGGGACAGAAAACAGCTCCAACAACATCCCCCGGTACACCCACACACACAGCTGGGCACCCCTACACCCTGTGCGCGTGCACACACACACACACACACACACACACACACACACTATGCCATTTTGCATATATTCCCTTTTCAGACTTTCATTCCATATACACACACACACAGCTCAACCCTGACACAAAGAATCCTATATCGTATTCCCACTTTCATACTCTATTCTTGCGCGCGCGCACACACACACACACACACACACACACACGGACACACTTTGAGATGACGGTGTGATTGGCATTCTGCACACAAGCACACATCCATCCTCAGCACCCTGTTACACTGTTCTGTGAAGTATGTTGCCTCAGCTCCCACCCCCGCCCCAGACACACAGCAAGCATAAAGCACACAAGCCCCAGGTCACAGGAGCACACGGACACAGGCGTGTCTTGATCCTTGCCTAGAAGAGCTGGCTCTAAGGGCTCTGTCTAGCTCTGTCTTTGGTTTGTTGCTGGTTCTGTCTTTTTCTTCCTCTCTTCCACTCAGCACTGGGGATTGAACATGGGTCCCACGCATGCTAAGTAAGCTTCCCAACACTGAGCTACATATAGCCCTGGTCCTCTTTTTGTCCCCTCACATGATTTTTTTATATTTCTATTTTTATGGCTATGTGTTTGCCTGCATGTATTATATGTACCACATGAGCATGGTGCCCTCAGAGTCGAAAGAGAGCGTCAGGACCCCTTGAACTGGGCTACCATGTGAGTTCTGAGAATGCAGCCACGTCTTCTGTAAGATAAGGATCAACTACTGAGCCACTTCTCTGGTCTCTTCCCTTACTATTTATTAATTTATTAAGTCTTATTTATTTATTTAGTCAGAGTTTCTTTGTGTAAATGGCCTTGGCTGGCCTGGAACTCACTATGTAGACCAGGCTAACCTCAAACTCACAGAGATTCCCCTGATTCTTCTTTTGCCTCCAGAGTGCTTAAATTAAAGATATGTGCTACTACAGGTTGTGTTTTTTTTTTTTTTTATTGAGACACTCAACTTATGTTGCCTAAGCTGGTCTTGAATTGATTGTGTAGCCCAGGCAAACCTTGAACTCATGAAACTTGTGTCTCAATATTACAAGTAGCTGGGATTACAGGCTACAGCACTAGGCCTGGTTGCCATTTGTTGTTCATATGTGTGTGTGTGTGTGTATATGTGTGTGTGATGTGTGTGTTATGTGTGTGTATGTGTGTGTGATGTGTGTTATGTGTGTGTT
>NW_026068123.1:214559-261810 GCF_014885135.2 Alexandromys fortis
TGGTGCCTGCAGAAGTCAGAAGAATTTGATTCTTGGGAACTGGGGTTATAAGCAGTTATGAGTTACTCTGTGGGTGCTGAGATCAAACCTTAATCCTATGCAAAAACAGCGAGTACTTTCAAGCCTTGAGCCATCTCCAGCATTATTATTTTATTTTTTATTGTTTTTATTGAGCCATATATTTTTATCCACTCCCCTCCCTTTTTCTCCCCTCCCCTTCTGCCCTCTCTCATGGTCCTGATGCTCTCAGTTTACACAGGAGATCTCGTCTTTTATTACTTCCCATGAAGATTAGATCCATGTATGTCTCTCTTAGGAGCCTCATTGTTATTTAAGTTCTCTGGAATTGTGAATTGTAGGCTGGTTTTCTTTGCTTCATTTTTAAAAGCCACTTATGAGTGAGTACATATGATAGTTGTCTTTCTGGGTCTGGTTACCTCACTTAATATGATGTTTTCCATATCCATCCATTTGCCCACAGATTTCAAGATGTCATTTTTTCTGCTGTGTAGTACTCCATTGTGTAAATGTACCACATTTTCCTTATCCATTCTTCGATCAAGGGGCATTTAGGTTGTTTCTAGGTTCTAGCTATGACAAACAAAGCTGCTATGAACATAGCTGAGCACATGTCCTTGTGGCACGATTGAGCATCCTTTGGATATATACCCAAAAGTGGTATTACTAGGTCTTGAGGAAGGTTGTTTCCTACTTTTCTGAGAAATCGCCACACTGACATCCAAAGAGGCTGTACCAGCTTGCACTCCCACCAGCAATGCAGAAGTGTTCCCTTTTCCCAACAACCTCTCCAGCATAAGTTGTCATCAGTGTTTTTGATCTTGGCCATTCTTAGAGGTATAAGATGGAATCTCAGAGTTGTTTTGATTTGCATTTCTCTGATGACTAAGGATGTTGAACATTTCCTTAAGTCTCTTTCAGCCATTTTAGATTCCTCTGTTGAGAGTTCTCTGTTTAAGTGTGTACCCCATTTTTTATTGGATTATTTGTTCTTTTGATGACCAATTTCTTGAGTTCTTTGTATATTTTGGAGATCAGCCCTCTGCTTCATGTGGGGTTGGAGAAGATTTTAAACATTTTGTAGGCTGTCGTTTTGTCTTGTTGACCATATTCTTTGCTTTAGAGAAGTTCTCAGTTTTAGGAGGTCCCAATTATTGTTTCACTCAATATCTGTGCTACTGGGGTTATATTTAGGAAGTGGTCTCCTGTGCCAATGCATTCAAGTGTACTTCCCACTTTCTCTTTTATGAGGTTCAGTGTGGCTGGCTTTATGTTGAGGTCTTTGATCCATTTGGACTTGGATTTTGTGCATGGTGATAGATATGGGTCTATTTCCATTCTTCAACATGTTGATATCCAGTTTTTCAGCATTGCTTTTTATTCCTTCATTTGTATATGTGTCTAAGTGTGGCACTGTCATGGCACACAAGTGGAAGGAGAAGGTGACCTGTGGGAGTAGGAGTCAGTTCTCTCCTTCCACTGTGTGAGCCCTGAGATCTGAACCCAGGGTGCCATGCTTACTGGCAGACTTTTGTCCACTGAGTCATCTTGCCCACCCCTGCTTGTTTCATTAACAATATACATTATTATTATGATATATCTCTGGCTGAACATCACCTGCTTGTAGAGGCTTCACTTGAGCAAGTAACCAAAACTAATCCATCCCCTTCGTTTTTTTAGATTCATTTCTTTTAAAAATCTAAGTGTAAGCTCAATGGTGGTGGCACATACATTTAATCCCAGGAAGGCAGAGGCAGGTGGATCTCTGTGAGTGTGAGGCCACTTAGCTGTTCTGAGACAGCTAAGGTCACACCAAGAAACCCTATCTGGAATCGATGGATATATAGGTATATGTATGTATGTATGTATGTATGTATGTATGTATGTATATATATATATAGAGAGAGAGAGAGAAATTAAGTGTGTGTGTGTGTGTAAGTTTTGCAAGTTTTGCCTATATGTATGTGCACAGTGTGTGTACCTGGTGCCTCCAGAGGCCTGAAGAGGGTATCACATCCCCTCACAGCGATTTGCGGATGTTTGTGAGCCACTATGTAGGCGCTCAGGATCAAACCCAGGTCTTCTGGGAAAGCAGCCTCTCCAATGCTTCTTAAACTTTTCATCACCATCACCAATCATCATCAGTTATTAGTAGCGTGTGTGCATGCATGCCTGTGCGAGCCTGCACACACACATACGTGTGTTTGTGTGTGTGTGTGTTTGTGTGTGTGTGTGTGTGATTAGGGAGCATTCCATGGCAAGCATGTGGAGGTCAGAGAACAACCTTGTCTATCTGCTTCTCTCATTCCACCTTTGTCTGGGTTCTGGCGATCACAATCAGGTCAACAGGCTTTGCAACAAACAGGCACTCATAATTGCTGAATCATCTCACCTGCCCAGTTTTGCCTTCTTGTCTCAGGCAGTCCAGGCTGGCCTCCAACTCACTATGTATCTGAAAACAACCTTGAGTTTTGAATCCCACTGCTTTCATCTCCTAGGCTCTTAGGTTACAAGCATGTCATGCCTGGCCACAATATTATACGCTGGGGATGGAACACAGTCTCTCACACTGGGCAAATATCTACCAATAAGCTTAACTCGAAAGCCCCAAAGAGCTTTAGAAGGACTTAATTTGTAGCTTCTGAGGTTATCCGTTTGTGATGGATGCCTGAACAAGAGTATGATGTAACCTTTCTCAGCAGACTAGCCCTCTCCCTGCCTTTAAGGCCCTCCATTACCAGCCCTCTGAGTCAGCACCAAGGACAAGGTCAGTCGGGCGCTGTCCGCGGTTCTGAGACTGTGCTCCCTCCCAGTGGGTCAGTAAGCTTCAAGGTTGTTTGTGAGTTTTGCAAACAGCCCTGGTCAGTAAAGATTGAGGCTCTACAGTCAAGTGATTCTTCTCATGGCTGTTTTTCCCGTGGCTAGTGACCTGCCCCTCTACCTCCTGGAACACCTCCTCCTTCTCCGTCTGCTCTTCATTCACTGAGTTCCAGTCACACAGTCGTCCTTGTTTATTCCTTCTGGAGATGCCAGGCATGGGTCTTGCCTCAGAACCTTTGCACTTTCTGTCTTGTTTACCTAGGGTTCTTATTGTCACACACTCCCCCAGTCTCTCCAGGTGTTCAGGTGACTCTCTTACTGCTACACATCTATCTCCAGATGTTCATGTGACTCTCTTACTCTACACATCTACCCTATCTCCAGATGTTCACGTGACTCTTACTCTACACATCTACCCTATCTCCAGATGTTCACGTGACTCTTATTCTACACACCTACCCTATCTCCAGATGTTCATGATTCTTTTTCTTCACATCTCGCCTATGTTGTCTTTTTCTCAGTGGACTCCCAGAAAACTCTTTATAGCCTCTGTCTCCATTCAGAATTCTCTCATACACACTTTCTCCTTTGTTGCTGATGTAGCCCAGGCTGGCTTCCAACCGGCTGTGTATCTAAGGATGGCCTTGGATTCCTCATCTTCCTGCTCCTCTACCTCCCAAGTACTGAGGTCACAGGCATGTGCCACTAGGATTAGGCACTCACTCACTCTGAAAATGTTTCATTATCTCTATTTAATGATGGGGAGGTGACTCTGTGCTAAGATCAAAGGACAGTTGCATGAGTTGGTTCTTGCTTTCCACCCTGTGGTTCTAGAGCAACAAACTCAGGTTTGACTGCAAGCACCTTTGCCCAGTGATCCATCTCTCCAGCCCTCCAATTTTTTTATTTTTTCTTAATATTTTTTATGGTTTAACTTTATTTTATGTACATTGGTGTGAAGGTGTCAGATCCCCTGCAACTGGATCTTCAGACAGTTGTGAGCTGCCCATGTGGGTGCTGGGAATTGAACCCGGGTCCTCTGGAAGAGCAGTCAGTGCTCTTAACCACTGAGCCATCTCTCCAGCCCCCTCCAATTTTTTAAACTTAAAAAACATCTTTAATTTTGTGTGTGATTGCATGTATGTATTATGCCATGTGAGTGTGGGTGCACTCGGAGACAGAAGACAGAATCAGCCCCCTGTGAGACAGCCTACGTGAGTGCTGGGACAGAACTTCACTCAGCCTTGTCTCCAGCCCCCTTTTAAAATTGTGATTGTTTTAATTATTATTATTTCAGAGGGAGGGAGACAGAGAGGATGTTCCAAGCCATACATGTGAAGCTCTCCATGGTTTGTCTTCTCCTCCAACCCTGGGTTTTAGGGATGGAACTCAGGTTGTCAGAAGCTGAGAAAAGTGTGTTCGCCTGCTGAGCTAGCTCACTGGCCTTCGCTCCTTGATTCTTACATCATATCCCTGGCTTGAGTTTTCTGCTGATCAAATATCAATATCTAACATACCAGAGGTCTAAAACGCAGATACACCTGCAATCCCAACACTCAGGAAGCTGAGGGAGGATGGTCATAGGCTACATAAAATCACAGAAATCTCAAGCCTTTTCTTAAATCTGTGAACCTAGAGTTTGGAATTATAGGGTTCCATAGTTGAGACTTTGGGGGCTGTGTGTGACAGGGTCCCAGGTAACCCAAACTGATCTCCAAATTACATTGTCGCCAAAAACGATCTTGAATTCCAGATCCCCCTGCCTCCACCTCCCCCGTGTTTGACTACAGGCACAGGCCACTACACCCAGTGTATGAGAGTCTGAGGATGGTTGGTTAGGCAAGGCCTCTTTCAGCCACCCCACATCCCTAGCCCTGATCCAGGATTCTGATTAATGTTTCTGGCCCCACGACCATACTGCCTCTCCACACTTGTCCTTAGATCCACTGCAACAACTCACCCACACCCTATTCACAGCCGCCTAGAGCCAGTGTTACAGTCTCCCCATCTTCCAGCACTCGGGGGAGGCGGGCACTGAGCCAAACTTCTGTTACAAACAGGTCTTTATTAAAGATGAGGAAGGAGGCAGGGAGGGGGGACAGTGTCTCATCTGCCCACTGCCTTTGGCTATTCGGGGTAGGAGAACCCCCTCCTGTTTCACCCATGCCCCACAAGATGGTACATCTGCATGAGGCTGAGGCATAGGGGGTCCCTATGAAGAAGGGTGGGTCCCAAGAAAATAAAGTATTTTTCCACAGCCCTAATAAATAATAGAAGGTTTGGGGGTGCCCTGGGCACAGCCAAGGGGAGACAGCACCCGAAACTCCAAAACCAGTGAACTGGGGCAAGCCCTACTTAAGTAGAGTTGGGTGCACCTGGGAGAGAAGCTAGAAGGGTAGGGGTGCCGCAGGATCCAGTTATGGGGGAGCCTGCCCCTCACCCTCCAGCTGGGAGAGTCTCCTTGGCTTTGACTTGGTTTTGACACGGGCGGTCCCCCATTGATTGGAATCATTCCCACCCACTCTTGGCAATTCTGAAAGCCAAGGGCTCCTATTGGCTGTACAAGACACTGAACGTTGGCGGGAGTTGCCCTCTTGCTTGAGAAAGCTAAGAAGTGAGAGGTTCCCGTTGGTTGGAGTAAACTTTTAGGTTGAATTCTGAGAACTAGGAGCCAGGCAATGGCCGATTAGGTCAAACGTCAGCCGTTAAAAGGGCAGTCCTAGGGACATGAGCCCACCTGGTCTGTTTTTTGCTTACCCGGATGTCCCAGAAGGCCAAAGAGCAGTCAAGAGACCCCCAACCCCACCCCAAAGTGTCCTTCCAGCCATCTTCTGACGCTGAGCCAGGCTGGTTTGGGGGTCAGGGTCCTTTAGCACTCACGTGGCACACGTACGCGTGGCAGGGACACTGGGCATATTTTAGGTGGTGGGTCTCACAGCAGGTGGTCGCGGCTGGCAAACAGATAAGGGCTGAAGTTGTCGCGGTGGAACGGGGAAGGATGGAGCCCACTGAGGGTGTACAGGTCCCGTAGCAGGGGCGTGGGCAGCAGCAGCTTCCTGCCACGTCCACCTCCCCCGCCTGGGCCCCCGGGTCCAGGGGACGAAGGCGAGGGACCCTGGCTGGGAGTCGGTGCGGGCAGGGGCATCGGCAGCGGCAGGGGTGTTGGCTCAGACCTCAGTCGAGGGCGGGGCACACGGGGTGAGGAGCACATGGCTGGGGCCCTGGAGGACACACAGCTGGGAATCAGGTGGCCACGGCGGGCACAGTTCTGCGGCTCTAGAGGTGACATTCGGAGATGAAGAGGTTAGCAAACTGGTAGAGTGGCACAGAAGCCCAGGTGAGACCTCTGCCCACCTGGAAGAGCCCCCTCTTCATCGCCCCCGCTTCCTCAACACTTACTGGATGGGGTGAGCCGTGCCGGTGTCGAATGCGGCCTGCAGGTCTCGGGTTCCTGAGACAAAAACGAAGAGGGAAGGGGCTAGAGGACCCCAGGACCCCCCAACTCACAATCAAAAAGGGCTCCTCAGCCAGACGCCCCCATGGAATCCGCACCAGAGATCTCCGGATTAACGATGCAATTTGGGAGGGAGAGGGTAGTGTAGCCTTTCACTCCGGAAGGCTGCTTTCCTCCTAGGACTTCATCCCCAGAGCTGGATGACTCCCTCTCCTCCTACCCCAAGAGGAGGATCCTTATCGCCCGATTTCCTACTTCCCTGTGTCTCCTCCACCCACCACCCTCTCCAGCCCGGAGCAGCTCCCGGGCCCCCTTACCTGGGCCACACTTAACTTTTCGAGGGGGCTGTCCATAGTTGGGGCCTGGCTCAGGTCCTCCCAGGGAGAGAGCCTTCGACCAATGGGGGGTCGGCTCTGGAAGTTGTGCACAACACAGGTGACCTAGGCCAGAGAGATAGAAGCGTGTGCGTGTTGAGGCCCGAGACCAACAACACAAGAATTATAAAAAATTTTTCAAATAGAAACTGAGGTTAGGATTTCCAAGCGCATATAGCTGCCTTTCTTTACAATTTTACTATTTATTTATTTATTTATTTATTTATTTATTTATTTATTTATTTATTTATAGGGTCTCGCTATGGCTGTCCTGAAATTCTCTGTGTAAACCTGGCTGACCTTGAACTCGACAGAGATTCACCTGCACCTCCTCCGAAGTGCTGGCACCAGGCATGCACCACCATGCCTGCCCTGGCCGCATTTATAGGCATGATATTTGGTATATTACAGTTATTTGGCATGAATATTGGTTCTTAAAGTTTTTGAGATTTATTTTATTTTCTGTCTATGAGTGTTTTGCATGCATATCTGTGCACTTGCATACTTGGTGTCCATGGAAGTCAGAAGAGGGCATTGGACCCCATGGAACTGGGGCTACAGGTGGTTGTGAGCCACCATGTGGGTGCTGGGAACTGAACCCAGGTCCTCTGCAGGAGGGTCAGTGCTCCTACATGCTGAGCCATCTCTGCAGCCCTGAATATAGATATTTCAATGTTTCAGAAAGTAGTATTACTTTTTATTTTAACTACTCACTTTGTGGGGATCACCCACAGCATTTGTAGAGGTCAGGGGAAAACTTTAGGGAGTTAGTTCCTTTGCCAGATGAGACCTGGGATGGAATTTACTCTTAGGCAATTATGCAGTTGTCTTCACCTGATGAGCTTCCTCCCTAGCCTTTCCCCAATGTTCCAGGAAGAGCTGAGTTTTGGCTCGCTCCATAGAATGCTCGCCTAGCATGCAGGAAGTCCTGCGTTTCATCCCCACAAAATCAAGGCATTGGTGGGGCATGACTGGAATCCAGCACTAGGATGACAAGGCAGGAGAAGGCAGGAGGATCACAAGTACAAGGTTATGTTTGGCTAGACAGCCAGTTCAAGGATAGCCTGAGCTACGTGAGATCCTGTCTAAAAAAAAAAAAAAAAAAGGCTTGCCAGGAGTGGTGGCACACAACCTTAGAAAGGCAGAAGTAGTCACATCTCTATGAGTTCAAGGCCAGCTGCTGGTCTACACTGTGCATTGCAAGCAAGTCAGGGTTGCACAGTGAGACTCCGTGCCCCCCCTCCCCAAAAATAAAGAAAAAAGAAAAAAGAAAAGAAAAGATGTTTTATTAATTCACTATATAGCCCTGGCTGGGCCTGGAACTCACTATGTAAACCAAACTGCCCTCAAACTCAAGAAATCTGCCTGTTTTTGCTACCCAAGTGCTGAGACTAGAGGAATGTGCCACCGTGCCTGGTCAAAATTTTCTCTTTTTTTTTTTTTTTTTTGTTTTTTTTTTTTTTTTTTTTTTTTTTTTTTTGAGACAGGGTTTCTCTATATAACAGCCCTGGCTGTCCTGGAACTCAACTTTATCAACCAGGCTGACCTCAAACTCACTGAGATCCACCTGCCTCTGCCTTCCAAGTGCTGGGATTAAACGTGTGCACCACCACTGCTCAGCCAAAATATTCTTTAAAAATATATTTAAGGGTCTGGGAAAGTGGCTCAGTGTTTAAAAGCAGTGGCACACACACACACACATTTAATGCAGGCAAAACTACACAAATCTTTAAAATATATGTGCATTTTTAAATGCATGGGTGGTGTGCATGTTTGTGTATACTCAGGTGCATGTTTGAGGGTGGGTGGGTGCGTGTATACTTGTTTGCACATGAGGGTGTGTTCTGCTGTGGAGGTCACAGGTTGGTGTGTGTGAAAGGCAGGGTCAGTCTCTGATGTCACTCCTCCGGAGTGGTCCACCTTGCTTTTTGAGACTGAGCATCCCATGGCCTGTAGCCCCCAGATTAGGCTAGACTGGCTGACCAGTGAACCCCAAGAGTCTGTCTCCCTGGTGCTGAGATGTCAAGCACACCACTTCTGGCTTTTACATGGGTGCCGGAGACCTGAACTCAAACCCTCATGCTTGGCAAAGCAAGCGCTTTACCAATGGCGCCATGTTCCCCTGTAAAATAGTATTTATTTCAGTTGCAGAGTGTGGTGGCATCGCTTTAAATTTTGCTCACCATGGCATGAACCGGTCGGCCCATTCTAGGATGAGAACAAGCAAGCAGACAGGGTGAAAGTAAAGGACACCTGCCCTTCCCAGGCACGCAGACTCTGTATACCCTTCAGCATCACTGAGCAATTAGGCCTCTTGGGTGAGGGATGAGCACAGAGACGACTCACCAGAAAGGTGGCGATGGCGGCCCCAGTCAGAAAGCCTGCCAGCACGTCCGACCAATGGTTGCGATACTCTGCCACGCGGACCACGCCCACGAGGAAAGCGGGGCACAGCAGGGCCAGGCAGAGAGAAGGTTTCACCAGGCGGGAGCCCTTCACGCGGAACACTAGGGTCACGTACATCTGTGGGACCCAAACTGATCAGATGATGAACCCACGCTTTTCGGGTCAGAGCAATGGAGGCTTGAGGAATGGCTTGAGGGACTGGGATGGCAGGGGAGGGATTCCAAGGGTCCCAGGGGTCCTGCATGCAGGTAGTGTGGTCAGAGCACCAAAAATCACAGATAAGGGTCTATGTTCTATGCACACAGAACCAAGGAGCAGAATCGGGGTCTAAGGGGCAGATCCGGGAGCTCCAGAGGTAGCCTCGGAGCCTTGTGTAACACAGAAGTGGTCAGGATGGGACATATCAACCATTTCAGAGGCCAGAAAAAAGGAAAGAAATCAAAGTAATAGAACAAAGGACTAGAGAAAGGCAACGGACAGAATTATAGAGTTAGGGGCGTGACCAAAGTAACAAAGGGGAGGGGCGAGGGCTCCAGAAGGCGGAGCCAAAGGCCACAAACTTAGTTTCCTAGCCACTATCCAGGGCCTGCGTCTCTTAGCAACTCCAAGGGGCTGAGTCCCAAAAGGCAACATCCAGGACAACTGGGGAGCAGTCAGGGTTCTAAGGCTGGGATGCACCACGAGGGTGTGTGGCTTCATGAAGGATCCAAATCAGTGGGCGTGGCCTCACTCCCAAAGCTCTTCCCCCCTCTGTCAAGCACCCCCACCCACCAACTCTAGACCCTTGGTTTCTCCCGCCAGGGGCTCACCGCAGTGTAGGTGACCGCGTAGGCGCACAGGGCCGCGTCCTTGCAGGGGAAGGCGCGGCGTGCAGCGGCCACCAGGCTGGGGCTGCCTGCACAGGCGCTCTGGTCCGTGACGAAGCGGTCAGGCCCTGGCCGGTCAGGAGACGGTGGTGGGCAGCCCAAGGCCGTGTAGTTGGGGCGACACACAGACAGGAAGTGAGGCGTGGGGTTACCGGTCACCACCTGTCCCGCATTTGCAAAGATGGTCGTGGTGAAGAGGCCAAAAGAGTACACTCCTGGCGATTGGGAGAAAAGAGGTCATATCCCTTCAACTGGGTGCCCCATACAGTTCCATTAAGCCCCCTTGGTTATGTCTAAAATTAATTTTTATGCTGGTGGCGCACGCCTTTAGTCCCAGCGCTCAGGAGGCAGAGGCAAGCGGATCTTTTGAGTTCGAGGCAGACCTGGTCTACAAAGTGAGTTCCAGGATAGCCAGAAACTACACAGAGAAAGTCTTTTTACATTTTTTTTTATATTTACATGTAAAAAAACCCAGTTTTTACATTTACTTATTTGGGTTTTATTTATTGTGTAGACACTGCTATGCTTTGTGTGGAAGTCGGAGGATAGCCTGAGGCATTTAGTTCTTTTCTTCTGCCACACAGATTCTGGAATTCAGGTAGCAGGCTTGGCAGCAGCACCTTTGCCCACTAGCAATTGCTGGTCTCCATTGTCTTGCTATTCTTAGGATGGCCACTAAAGTCAGTGTGGGATCCGATGATAACTGGGCTGCAGTCCTCTTATCTTTGGGCCCCTCCCTATAGTAGATATAGATATATATCCACTGTCTGTCTCTAAGAAATCAACTGTGGCAGGACAAGCCCCTTGACTCCATCCCCGCTACCCTGGTACGGCTCAACACGACTGTATCAGGAGTTTGGGAACTCCAAGGAAGATCCTATGGAAATGTCTGGGATTCCTCCTCTCTGTGCTCTTCTCTTCCTCTTATATTTCTTAAGAATTACAGCGGGGCGATGGTGGCGCACGCCTTTAATCCCAGCACTCGGGAGGCAGAGGCAGGTGGATCTCTGTGAGTTCGAGACCAGCTTGGTCTACAGAGCTAGTTCCAGGACAGGCTCCAAAGCCACAGAGAAACCCTGTCTCAAAAAAACAAAAAAACAAAAAAACAAAAAAAAAAGAATTACATTTATTTTGGGTTGGAGAGATGGCTCAGCAGTTAAGAGCACCGGCTGCTCTTCCAGAGGACCCAGATTCAATTCCCAGCACCCACTGCTCACACCTGCCTGCAACTCCAGTTCCAGGGGTCTGACACCCTCACAAACACACATTTCTTTGTTTCTGTGTGCCCAGGTGCATGGAGATCAGAGGATAACTTGTGACAGACTTTTCTGTCTGTCCTTCTAGCATATAGGTCCTAGGGATTGAACTCAAGTCATTAGACTTGGTAGCAGACATAGTAATTTTACCCATGACCCCCCTGACCCAGCATGCCTCCCCCAACTCAGGCAGAGTCTAGCTATGTAACCCTGACTGGCCTTAAGTTTGCTATATAGACTAGGCTGGCTTGGAACTTAAAAAAAAAGACTTGCTTATTATTTTTATTTATGTGTATGTATGCATGCCTTCATGAGTTTATATGTACCACATGGATGCAGGACCAGTGGAGCCAGAGGGTGTCAGATCCCCTGGAGCTAGAATCACAGGCAGCTATGGATTGCCTGCTGTGGGTGCAGGGACAAGAACCATGGTCCCCTGCAAGAGCAGCAAGCATTTTCAACCACTAAGACATCTCCCTAGCCCGTCCCTGACCAGAACTTTTGAGAGTTCAGATTATAGGAATGTGCCAGCCCACACAGCTTTTTTTTTTTTTTAAAGATATTGACTCACTCTGAGGCCCAGGCTAGCTTTCAGACTTGCGATCTTCCTAACACAGCCTCCAAGTCCTAGGATTTTAGATGTGACAAGCACACGGGCTTGCATTCTTCATGTGACAACCTCAGGTGTCAGTCTTCTGACACCTTCACATTTGGAGACAGAGCTTCTCACAGGCTTAAAACTTTGCCAAAAGGCACACCAGGTGGCCCAAACCTTCCAGGGACCCACCAGTCTCCACCTCCCATCTTACTGTCTCTGGGACAAGCAATGTGTGCCACCCCGGCTCTTAAAAAAGATTTTCTTGGGCTGGAGAGATGGCTCAGCAGTTAAGAGCATTGGTTACTCTTCCAGAGGACCGGGTTCAATTCCTGGTCCCCACATGGCAGCTCACAACTGTCTGTAATTCCAAACATTATCATACAGACATACATGCAGGCAAAACACCAATGTACATAAAATAAAAATAATAAATTATATTTTAAAAAAATCTGGGCAGTGGTGGCAAACACCTTTAATGCCAGCACTTGAGAAGTAGAGGCAGGTGGATCTCTGTGAGTTCAAGGCCAGCCTGGTCTAGAAAGTGAGTTCCAGAACAGCCAGGGCTACACAGAGAAACCCTGTCTCATATTTATATGATTTTCTTTTATTCATGTGTGTGCGTGTCTGTGTCTCTGTGTGTGCATTAATGTACCCATGTATATGCACTTGCATGAATGTGTCTATGTATGTATGCATGCCTGTGTCTATAGGTAATGTATGTCTTTGTATGTATGCCTGTATCTGTGTGTGGATACATGCATGTATCTATGTGTGTGTTTGTGAATGCATCTCTATGTGTGTGTATGCCTGTATTATATATGTGTGTCCATGCGTATGTATGCATGTGCTTGCCACATCTTGAGTGTAGTAAGAGGACAACTCAGGAATCAATTCTCTCCTTTGACCATATGGATAACCAAACTCATGTCAAGCTTGGCAGCAAGCGCCTATACCCACTGAGCCATAAGATGGAATTGTTCCTTTGACCCTGAACTCACCACCCTCCCCAATACCATTGGACTAACCCCAGGCTGCATCTCTCACCCAGGAAACGGACCAGCCTCCGAAGTGGGGGACTGAAGCGGCAGCAGGCCCCGGACACGATGGTGCTCTCCCCACTGACAGGACTGGCGGAGGGGGGAGCAGGAAAGAAGGCACGTGCCAACTCCCCCAGCAGGATCTGTGGACAAGACCAAGATGGAGGTCTTCCTGGCCTCAAAGGCCAGGGCTCCCCCAGCCCCAACCTGGCCTTCCTGACTTCTGGGAGTTTCCCTGGCATCCAACCTGGGTGGCCCACACTATCTCACCGTGAGAGTGGGCCCAGCAGTGACCAGAGCATAGATGAGGGCAGGAGGTGCTCGGCTGGCAGCCTCAGGCCCGGGGTACGGCTTGGCATAAGCGCTGTCATAGCAGAAGAAGCCCTGGGTGTGCACAGGGAAGGTGTCCGTGAATTCCAGGCGGTACGCAAGCAGGACCACAATGCCCAGCAACACAGACTGCAGCGGGTCAGGGCCAGAGAGAGGCAAAGAGAAACAGGAGGAGGTCAGAGGCCATGAGGCCATGGAGAGAGAGAGAGAGAGAGAGAGAGAGAGAGAGAGAGAGAGAGAGAGAGAGAGAGAGAGAAAGAGAGACAAGAGGAGAGGACAGAAGGGAGACATTCTTACTTCCCAACAACTGGAGCTATCATTCTGTTTTCTCTTTTTCTGATGCATTTTGGTTTTGTTCTGTTTTGTCTTGCATTTTTTTTCCCGAGGCAAGGCCTCAAGCAACCCAGGATGACTGACAACTCACTATGGAATTGAGGATAACTCCTGCCTGGTACTGGGGTTGTAGGTGTAGGTCAGTACACCTTGTCTATTCGGTGCCAGGGATGGAGCTCAGGGCTTTGTGCCAGCTAGGCAAGTTTCTACAAATTGAGCCACAGCCTCCATCCATCTTTTATTTATCTATATACTTACTATTTTTTAAGATGGTCTCTTTATGTATCTCAGGCTGGAATAGAAACCATAAACTTTTTTGTTATTTTTGTTTTGAGACAGGGTTTTCCTATGTATGTAGCTCTGGATGTCCTGGGATTCATTCCTGCCTCTGCCTCCTGAGTGCTGGGATTAAAGGTGCAGCCACCACCTTCTGGTTTGTTTGCTTTGAAACAGGATCTCACTCCACAGTCCTGGCTGGCCTGGAAGTTACCGTGTATATGGAATGGACTTGAATTTGTAGGCGTTCTCCTGCCTCTGCCTCCTGAATGTTAGGATTATAAGTATGCATCACAGTGGCTGTGCCTTGTGATTTCTTTTCTCTGTCTGTCTTAATCATTTCTTGAGACAGTCTTATGTAGACTAGGCTGGCCCTGACTTTCCTGAATGCTTCTCCTTCAGCCTCCTAAAAGCTGAGGTGTGTGTCACATATGTGCCACTATGCCCTGCTGACTATGCTCATTTTAGATGAAGTAACTGGGGCTCAGGCAGGCAAAGTCCCAAAGTGTGAATGGATTAGGGCTGAATGGGGCTGGAATTCAGAAACGCTTCTGAGCCCAACCCTGTCACCACATCTCAAGAGAAAGGGGGCAGCAGCTAAAGCTCTGGGGGAGTGGGGTATGAAAGGGGGGGGGGGGGGGGGGGGAGAGAGAGAGAGAGAGAGAGAGAGAGAGAGAGAGAGAGAGAGAGAGAGAGAGAGAGAGAGAGAGAAAACTGGGCTGGAGTCAGGGAGTTTGGGAAAATGAGCGTGGTTAAGGGTTGGGCCAGGAACAGGGAGACAGGCTGGACAGGGATAAAGGGATGAAACACGGATCAGGCACCCTCTCAGAGTGGCTCTGAAGTCCTCACCTCCACGAAGACGAAGCAGGGGATGATGGAGAAACTCCGCTTCAGGTGAGGTCTCCCTCCAGCCATGGTGAAGGCTGGGCCTGTGGAGGAGGAGGGAGTGGGAACTCTAGGGGCACAGGAGTACATAAGGCTTCATGGAGTTCGGAGTCTGCTCTTTAACCCGTTTCCCACCCTGCTGGGCCGGCCTCTGCCCACTGGACATCCCTGCTCCTCCTAACAGCAAGCTCTGGTCTACCAGAGACCTAAGACTTTTTTTAAAGTTACATGTATTATTTTGCTTGTGTACATGGGGGCCCCAACATTTGTGTGGAGGTCAGAGGGCAACCTGCAGGAGTTGATACAAAAGATTCTACAGTGGTCTCTTCTCTCTCCTTTCTATAAAATTCTAATCAGACCCCATGCCTTTTAGGGGGACCCTTAGTCAATCTTTAGAGGAGACACCTCCAGCTTTAAAGAAGGGTGCCCTTCTCTTTGGTACCAACCTTAATCATATTTTAGGGAATTTCATCTTCTTTTTCCAGGAGATCCAATGCTTCCTGCCCTCTCCCACCAGGCCCTTTCTCCTAGGCCCTTCCACCATAGCCTCCATATGGAGCCCCTACCCCACTCCCACCCCCATGATCTGTGGTGCAGGCTGATAGCCAGACCCTCCCTCTCTCCCAGCTGCCTTTCCCTCCCCCCTCATCCTGTCAGTCCAGCTGCCTCCCTCAGTCTCCTCTCGCCAACCCCCTTCATCTGACTTCAGTCCTCAAGGGACTTCTACACACAGTGACACCTGCTCTCACCTGTGAAGGTACCCTAGGGCTTCCCACAGGCCTCCACCTCGACCACCACCAGCTCACAGCCACTCCTGGAGGCCAGCAGGGCGAGGACACTCATCTCCATTGTACGGATGTGGAAACTGAGGCCCAGGAAGGTGAGGGTAGGCTCTGTGTGTCCAGGGCTCCATTGAGGCCTACTCCACAGAGTGACATATTGGAGACAGAGTCACCACAGGTTCCAGAAGTACAGTGACTCTCATGGGTACTCCCACAAGATACAGCCCAGTCAGGGCTCCCATCCCAGACTCTAGAGACAGGGACACCTCAGAAGATGACATTCCTCTAATCCACAGCAAGATCCAAGCACACTGTGTGGGGTGCCTGTCTCATGCTGAGCAAACCAGGTTTGCTCATTCACACAAGTCCCCAGTACTCTTAAACACACACACATACACACACACACAAACACACACACACACAGGAGATTTTGCATATGGCCTGTCATAGACACCCACACGGATAGAACATACCCCCTCAAGCACACAGTCAGAGAGACATCCCAGCCCCCTACAAGCCCTTACCCTGACACAGTCACCACCATAGACTCAAGGTTGCCAACACACTTCAGAGTCAGAGCGGAGTCACTCCACCCAATGAGAGTCACAGAATGGGTCACAGAGTCACACCCCCAGTTACAAGGCACTCAATGACAGTCACGCACACAAACACCCCCTCCAGTCATAGACAGTGTGCCATCCACAGTCTCAGCCACATGGTCAGGCAGGGGTGTATGTGCCACACACATACAAAGGGCATGTAAGATCAGACACCTGCCAGATTGCAAAACAGGCACGCACACCATCAGAAAGAACACAACAGTAACCACAAAATGACAGCCAGATCACACAACTAGACACCTAGACACACACACAGTGCAAGCAGTCATACAGACATCCTAAAGAAGCCAGTGCGTTCCGTGTCTCGTTCTCTCTCTCTCTCTCTCTCTCTCTCTCTCTCTCTCTCTCTCTCTCTCTCTCTCTCTCACACACACACACACACACACACACATCAGCGGACACACCCGAATCCATCACTGCCAGAGAACCACACAACCAGTTACACAATCAACCACACACCAACACGGGGCAGCCACACCATTATTCACCCACAGCCACCCTCGCAGCATTGTGACCTGACTCCTGAGGTCTCTGGGGTTCCCCTCTCCAGGTTCCCCTCCCCCAACCCCATCCAAAGCCCAAGATCACCGCCTCCCCACTCTCTAGCTACCCTTCCCCCAAAATGGACCCGCAGGGAACGTATCTGAGAGACCCAAGTCCCCGGTCTGGACCTCCGTGTCCGGCCTGGGCAGCCCCCGGGCTGGGAAGAAGAGGCGCCCACGCTCCTCCCTCACCCTGTTTAGGCCGCCGCCGCCTGAGCCCCCACTCAGTCTAGACGGTACCGGCGCCGCAGGACAGTCAGACAGACCGCTGATCGGGCAGGCGGACACAGGCAGAGATAAGTCTGGACCGCCGGGCTTGCAGCTCCGCGCAGACTCCGTGGACGAGGCAGGGGCGGGGCCACAGAGAGCCTTATTTGCATAATCCAATGAGGCGGGGAACGGGATGTTCATTTGCATAGCCCATGGGGGCGGGCCACAGCGCCGTATTTTCAGGAGGGCGGAGACATTGGTCCCTTCATTTGCATAACACTGTGGGCGGGGCTATAGATCATTCATTTGCATAACTAAAAGAGGCAGGCAGGACGTGATGGCCGACATTGGAAAAGAATGGAGAAAGAGGTGGGTGGGGTAGACTGAGGGACGAGAAGAACTCAGTCTCTTCGATGGACACTCAATACCATGCTTCTCCCCATCTGGGCACCGAGATCCAGAAAGGAAGACTCTATCTGGATAACCAGGTCCATTTTCGAGCTTGTGACAGGGTCTAAAGCAGCCCAAGCTGGTCTCCAGTTCTCTTTGCAGTTAAGGCTGGCTTTGAGCTTTGTATCCTCCTGCCTTCATCTCCTAGGGTGCCATAATTTCAGGCCTGTTCCACCAACATCTGGAGTGGGAACCCAAGGCTTCCTATACGCTAAACAAGCACTATCCTGATTTTGTGTTTTTAAATTTAAATTACACTTATTTATTGGGGTGTGCGCCATGTTTTGCGTGTATTTAGAGGTTGGAGGACAACGCGCATGAGTCGGTTCTCTCCTACCATTGGTGGGGACCTGGGATCACACTCAGGTCTTCAGGCCATTTGGCATGCCCATGGCTGTGTTTTTCTCTAGCATAGGCTGGGCTCAGGCTTGCTGTGTTAACTTTGAGCTGATATGCCTACGACTATCTACCTACCAAGCGCTGGATTACACGCCCAACTGACACACCCTAAATCTTGTCTCAATGTCCTAACTAGACCCACACGTCCTCAAAAGTGCCCCGGTCTCTGCATCCTTTGAGAAACCAAGGAGTTAGCTGAGGGTGGCATAGGGAGGACCCCAGACTCTTAAAGCAGCAGATGCAAAAGTCCAGGCTGGAGGAAGGAAGGTCTCAGCTAGTTTATTGTCTCTCTGGAGGAGTCTTCAGGGCAAGCAGTCCCAGCTGCTCAAGCTATGGGGAGAGAAGGCAGGTCACAGTCTGCTTTAACCAGAACTCAGGTGGCCAGCCAAGGACCAGAAGCCCAGACAGAGTGCCAGCCTCAAGGCCTACACTGTGGGAATCACAAGGGGGCCAGATGTTAAGGGATGGAGAGGGGCTGAGGAGGGTCTGTACCGGGAGGGTGAGATCCACTCTTGCTGTAAGGTCTCTCCCAGTCAGAATCGGAGTCCCAAGAAGGATACTGAGAACTCGGGCACCGCTGTCCCTTGTGGCCTGTGGGAGAGACATGCCATTCTGGCCCTTCAGACACTGAATACAGCCCTCTAGCGACTTCACAACATGGACCCCGCACCCCTCAAGATGAAACCATACCTAGACTTATGATTGAGACACCCTCATCTCTTGTGTGACCCAAAGTAATACCAAATATCAGTGACCCTTTAAATGTTCCCTTAAAAAGATCCCATAAGAGGCCAGAGAGGTGGCTCAGAGGTTAAAAGTACTATTAGTTGCTCTTTCAGAGGACACAGGTTCAATTCCTAGCACCCATATATTGGCTCACAACCCTCTGTAACTCCAGTTCCAGAGGATCTGATGCCTTCTTCTGACCTCTGAGGGCACCAGGCAGGCAGGCAGGTGGTGCACAAATACATGCAAAATGCCCACACACATGAAATAAAATACGTCTTTAAAAAATTCCATAGAGCCTGGAATAATAGCATCTATCTGTAATCCGTGGGGAGCTGGAAGAAGGAGGATCAGGAGTTCAAGGTGCTCCTTGGATAAGTAGTGAGTTTAAGTTAGTCTGGGTTATGTGAGACCATATCTCAAAAAAAGATAATAAAAACAATAAGCTCACAGATCCTAAATGTGACCCCAGTCAGCTCCTACGTGACACATCCAGGGTTTATATAGCCCAGGCTTGCCTTGAGTTTGAGGTTCCCTTTCCCCTACTCATCAATTTCTAGGATTATAGGCCTTCAAAATCTCAACTAGTCTCTCAGCTACTCAGTGTAGCCTTAGAACAAGATGCCACGAAAGACACTTAAGGAAATGCTCAACATCCTAAGCCATCAGAGAAATGCAAATCAAAACAACTCTGAGATACCATCTTACACCTGTCAGAATGGCCAAGATCAGAAACTCTGATAACAGCTTATGCAGGAGATGATGTGGAGTAAGGGGAACACTCCTCCATTGCTGGTGGGAGTGCAAACTTGTATAGCCACTTTGGAAATCAGGATGGTGGTTTCTCAGAAAATTGGGAATCAATCTACCTCAAGACACAACAATACAACTCTTGGGCATATACCCAAAGGATGCTCAATCATACCCCAAGGACATTTGTTCAACTATGTTCATAGCAGTATTACTCATAATAGCCAGAATCTGAAGACAACCTAGATGCCTTTCAGCCAAAGAACAGATAGGGAAAAAATGGTAAATTTACACAATGCAGTACTATTCAGCAGCAGAAAACAATGACATATTGAAATTTGCAAGCAAATGGACTGAACTAGAAAAAGCCATCCTGAGTGAGGTAACCCAGAAAGACAGATATAATATGTACTCACTCGTAAGCAGATATTAGACATAAACAAAGGACAACCAGCTTACAGGCCTCAACCCCAGAGAAACTAGGTAACAAAGAGGACCCTAAGAGAGACATACATTGATCCTTCTAACAAGGGGAAAAAAGACAAGATCTCCTGAGTAAATTGGGAGAGTGAGGAGCAGTGAAGAGGGTGGAAGGGGAGAGGGGAGGAGAGGGGAGGAGAGGTGGGGAGAGAGGAAAAATGCATAGCACATTTCTATCCAAACAAATTGAGAAGAAAACCAAACAAAAATAAAACAAAGCAACAAAAAAAGAACAAGATCCCATCCGATGTGACCCTCAGAAGGCCTCTGAAGGTGGCCTCGCATATGTGAAGCTGGAAATGACTCTTCCCCCACACCCCATCACACTCAGCCCCTCACCCCTGAGACTGGAGGCCCTGGGCCTGGTGCCCATGGACAAGGCAAGGCAGTCGATGGAGCTCTGCAGGCTGTGGACAGCAGACCTGTATGGAGACAGAGAGACAAGGGCCCCAAGAGACACTGGGGTATCCAGGGTACCCCAGAATTGGAGCTAGGGCAAGGGAGGCTGTGGAGAGGGTGATTCCCAGGAGAAGGAGCGACGACTAGAACCAGATGCAGTTCCAGATGTGGTAGGGGGTGCAGATTAGAGGAGGGCTGGGGTCAGAGGTCAGACGGGAGGCTGGTCTCACCATATGTCACTCAGCTCCTTCTGTAAGTCATCCTTCCAGCCGCCATTGCCTTCTGCAGGCACAACCTCAGTTTCTGGCCACGAAGACGGTTCATATGCCTGCTGCTTCATCTTGGTCAGAACCTGAGGTTCGGGAGGGGTTGGAGGAGCAAGCAATTAGACACACAAGTAGTGATAGCCATAGAAAAAGGCAATCATGATGCAGCACTTTAGTCCCCAGCTGTAGTGAGAACACGGAACACTCGACGAACACAGTTTTCTGATTAAGGAGGGACCGCAGCTATTACACACATTATATGGAGAGGCGAATCGAGGCCCGGAAAGACAAAGTGATTTGCCCATAATAACAGCATTAAGACGGCAGAGCTGGAGGCCAAGTGTGGTAGCGCACATCTTTTAATTATTCCCAGCACTCGGGAGGCAGAGGCAGGCGAATCTCTGTGGGTTCGAGGCCAGCCTGGTCTACAGAGTGACTTTCGGAGCAGTCAAAGACACACCCTGCCTCAAAAATAAAAACAAATTAAAAAAAAAAAAGAAAAAAAAAGGAAGAGCTGGGATTTGGATTCTGCCTCCTAGATTCGGTCCAATTGTGGAAGCACGAGAAAGTTCCCATCCGCACCACGTCCTGCAGGCCCTCATCTTCTCTGCTCACCTTTCTGCATTTCACCTGCGTTTTCTGCATCTTCTGGATATTCAAGAGGTTCGCTGAGATCTCATCCTCCTGGGCCTCTGTTGGGGAGAGAGCTCAGTGGACAGAGGAAGCGGAGCCCCATCCCTTCCAGGCTGTGGGCTTCCAGGCACTCACGGAGCTTCTGATAGAGGAAAGTCACTTCTTCCCGCACGAGCTCCAGTTCCTCCCACAGGAACTTCTTGCTGAGAGGAGAGAGGAGCCTAGACCCACATTCCCAGCCCATTCTCCTGGAATACCACCTCCCGGTCTACCCAGCCGATTAACAGCACAGGCTCCTCCCACAACCCTAGCTCCCTCCTGGATATCAGGCTCCACCCATACCACCTGAGGTCCTGCCCACAACCTCAGAGTCTGTTCTCAGCGAGGGGTTACAGCCAGCCCCAGACTCCGCCCACAGCTCCAGGCATCTCTCACTGCCTACCTGGACCTTCCCTGCCTAGCTCTCTCCTGATTTCCACTCTCCAGCCTCTCCGCCTCCCTCAGTCTTCTGAGACGCTGCCTCCTTCCCCAACCCCCTTCCAGCTTGCTGTCTGCCACACCTTCTAGCAGCCTTCGACTCCCCAGGGGGCTCTCCCTAGCCACCTACGTCTTCCGAGCTCGTGTACCCCAAGCCTTCCACTCCCTGCTCCATTAAGCTCCCTCAATGGTGGCCTGCTCCACCCCGCCCTCTGGCCCACACCCACCTGTCCCGGATCTCCTGGGCCAACAACTGCAGGCAGCGAGTGGTACGGGCCCTTTGCAGCTCCTCCCCGTCCCTCAGTGTCTTCTGCAAACCCTGCAGGCCTTGGGCCAGGGCCCCATACAGCTCCTGCCGACCCTGTTCCGTGCCCCACTTACGGCCTTCCTTCTCTCCTTGGCGGCTTGTGGGGCCCAACACTTCTGTGGAGAGGGTGGAATACTCGACTTTATTATTGTGTGTTGATGTATGTGTACCTACATGTTCACGTGTTTGCACAGGTGTGTGCACAGGTACACAGACGTGGGGGGGGGTCCAAGGTCAACCTTGAGTATTGTCCTCAATTCTTCTCCACCTTATCTTTCGAGATGGGGTCTCTCACTGAACCTGGAACTCACAGCTTGGGGCAGACTGGCTGGCTTCTATAGAACTGGGATTACAAGTGTGCCCCACTAAGCCAGCTTCCCCCCCCCCAAACATTTGGAGATAAACTCCAGGTCCTCATGCCTAAATGGCAAGCATTTTAGTAACCGAGCCCCAGTCCTGGAACAACTTCAACAACAACTTCTTCTTCTTCTTCTTCTTCTTCTTCTTCTTCTTCTTCTTCTTCTTCTTCTTCTTCTTCTTCTTCTTCTTCGATTTATTTATTTACTATGTATACAGTGTTGTGCCTGCATGTCTCCCTGCAGGCCAGAAGATGACACCAGATCTCATTACAGGTTGTTGTGAGCCACTATGTGGTTGCTGGGAATTGAACTTAATACCTCGTGAGGAGCAGCCAGCGCTGAACCATCTCTCCAGCCCAACTTCTTTATTTTTTAAGAGTATATATTTCTGGGGCTGGAATGCATGCAGCCAGAATACTGAATACATAATAAATAAAAAAAGAAAATCTTTTTAAAAAAACATATATTTCTGCTGGGTGGTGATGGCACATACCTTTAAACCCAGCACTAAGGAGGCAAAGGCAGGTGGATCTCTGTGAGTATGAGGCCAGTCTGGTCTACCAAGTGAGTTCCAGGACAGCCAGAGCTAAACAGAGAAACTCTGTCTTGAACCCCCATCCCCCAAAAATGTCTTTCTATTTTACATGTTTGGTTTCATAGGTGTTTTAACTGGTGCCCATGGAGGTCAGAAGAGAGTGTTCTGTCCCCTGGAACTGACATTACAGAGGCTGTGAGCCATCATGTGGGAGCTGGGAACACAGCCTGAGCCTTCTGCAAAAGTAGCCAGTGCTCTTAACTGACAAGTCATCTCAGCTCTACGGCTCTGTCTCAGGCTGACTTTCACTCTCTTGGTGAGGGTGACCTTGAACTCCTAAACCTCCTGCTTCCATCTCCCAAGTGCTGGGATCACAGGCACGAACCACCAGGTCCAGTTTTATTCCATGCTGGAGGTAGAACCCAGGACTTCATGTGTGCTAGGCAGGTGCTGGGCCAACTGAGGCCCAGCAACCCCAAAAGGTGAGGAACCAGATGTGGGCGTGAGGCCAGCCTTCACTCCAGCTTCTCCTGACCCTGTCCTGACCTTGGTCTCCATCTGGTCCTCACCTTCAAGCTGCTGGATTTTGATCTGCTGCAGGCAGCTCTCCTTCTCCAGCATGGTCACAGAGTGGTTCAGGAACTCAAAGGCCTGAGGGGGCGGGAGCGAGAGGTAAGGCCCTGGAGTAGGGAGGAGGATGAGAACGGTTGCAGAGGAGGTAGAGGGACCCACCTTGGTCTGAGCCTGCAATTGGGTCCTGAGAGACTCTAGTTCACATCGCAAGAGCTTCTGAGAGTCGGGGACTAGCATAGTGTTCTTAACTGTGGGCAGAAGGAAAGTGAGTCATGGCTGAGGTAAGATCAGGGCAGAGATGGGGGCTCAGAGGAGGGAGAGGGGCATGTTTAAAGCAGGGTACCCCCTTGAAGCAGTTAATGAACATGGGCCTTGATACTGAAGAAGAAGAAAATGGGAGTAGGGGGCCTGCAAGATGGCTCTGTGGGTGAAGGAACTTGCCACCAAGACAGGTGACCTGAATTTGAACCCAGGAACCCACAGAGTAGGAGAGAACCAACTCTGCTAGGGTGTCCTCTGACCTTCAATGTGTGCCATCCACGGCACACACCCTCAAATACAGGAAGTAAATTTAAAAAAAGTAAAGAAAAAATGAAGTGGGACTAGAAACCCAAATGCCTCCCTCTGGGCTCACTCAGAAGAGAGCGTTCACCTTTTACTTTAGCAGAGCCAGACTCCAGGGACTTCTGGGAAAGAGGAGAAGAAGAAAGTGACGATGTATTCCCAGATTGCTCACCTCCAGACCGTTTGCCGGAAGGACAAGATTGGTTCTCTTGAGATCTGGCTATCCCTAACCAGGAATCAGGCAAAACTGTCCAGGGGTATTCATCCTCTGCCGTTCCCCCACCTTCATCATCTGCACATGCTCAGAAATGCACTTGTGTATCACTCATGTGTTTATGGGCCCCTGGCTTGACCCTGACAGAAAACAGATGCCAGGCTGTGCCTGGTTTGACCTTCCTACTTTGGAGTACAAGACAGCAACAACAGTGATGTCCCTAGAGGACACCTCAGCACTTGGCACACCACCACAAGCTGTTGCTAAACACAATCAGCCACAAGCACACAATTTTAGACACAAGTATGAATCTCTCACACACAATCAGAAACCATACAGATACAAAAAACAAACACATACACACACATACACACCTTCAAAATATGAAAGTCAGATATAGGGCTGGAGAGATGGCTCAGAGGTTAAGAGCACTGACTGCTCTTCCGGAGGTCCTGAGTTCAATTCCCAGCAACCACATGGTGGCTCACAACCATCTGTACTGAGATCTGGCACCCTCCTCTGGCGTGCGGGCATACATCGAGGCAGAATGTTGTATACATAATAAACAAATAAATCTTTTTTTAAAAAAAGTCAGATATAATATCTCCTTCCTATAATCATAGCATCCAGGAGATGGATGCAGAAGAAACAGGAGTCCAAATCCAGCTTTGGCTACAGAAAAAGTTCAGAGCCATCTTGGGCTACAAGAGATATTGTCTCAAAACAAACAAGCAAAGACCCACACATAGGTTTCCTTCTATTCCTCCCTCTAGAGGTGCTGAAACTCCATGCAGGCCCCTTCTGCGTAGCCCCTTCCCTGTGCTCCACAGTGAAACACAGCAAGTGCATTCATTCCTAGGTTAAGGAGAGTTGGGGGAGGGGGAAATGTGTGACCTTGGTTGTGTGGTTCCTCTTCACAAGGTCCCGGCCAGGACAAAGCTCCTTGAGCAGATCTGAGCTGGAACTGGAGGTACCCTCATGAGGACGACACTTGGAGTCCCACTCAGGGCCCCAGTCTACAGTCCTCGCTGCTTGTTCTGAAGCAGCATTCACGATCTCAGGCTCCCAGGTCCTAGACCAGCAGGTGGTACAGTCCAAATCCCTGTCTGAGGAGGACCCTAGGGGAAAAGGGACCAGTGACGGCAAGCTTGCAGTTGGCAGCCCTTCTCGGTCCTCTAGCTGTCTCCCAGGAACACCAGTACTTGCCCCTCTTGTCGTTGGCAGGCCAAGGTGTGACGGAGAGTGAAGGGGATGAGTAGAGATGAGAGACACAGTAGTCAGGGTCCCGGGGTAGGCCGGCCAAAAGAGGGTCGCTGTGGAAGGGAACGAGAGGGGCTCTCAGACACGTCTCCAACTCACATAGCCAAGGATGACGTTCAACTCCTGACCCTCCAGTTTCTACCTCCCTAGGGCTAGGATGACAGGCCCATGTCACTGCATCTATTTACGCATTGATAGAATGCATTTATGCAATGCTGGGGATAGAACCCAGCAGCGCCGCTAGGCAAGCGCTCCACCCACTGAGCCTCGGCCCCGCCTCCTCGCCCCTTTAGAGTGTCCCCTCAGAGATGTTTCAGCCCCGAAACTTCTGACAGAAGCAGAAGTCAGATAAAAGATAAATCCAGCCACAAAGGTGAGGGTGGGTTATGCGAACCCAGACATCCCACATAAAGACACTAAGGCCTTGAAGGGCTAGTGAGAGGACTCGGGGAGCAAAGTGCTTGCTGCCAAGCCTGCAACATGAATTGGTCTGCAGTAACCAAATTAAAAGTGGAAGGAGAGAACCAACCCCACAAACTTCACCTCTGATCTCGACATGTGTGCCGTGATGTGTGCACACTCACACACACCTCATGCACACCTAAGAATAATAGAGTTTTATGTTAAGAAAGAAACCAAGGGGGAAGTTGGGGGAGGGCTTGGGAGGAGTGGAGGGAGGGAGACAAGGAGGGAAGGTGGTGATCTGGCTGGAGATTAATTAATTACTAATTAATATTGAAAGAAAGTAGTCACACGCCTTCAATCCCAGAACTCAGGAAGCAGAGGCAGTGTGAGTTTGAGGTCAGCCTGATCTACATAGTGCATTCCAGGCGTGTCAGTGTCAGGGCTACCTAGGACGACCCTGCTTTAAAAAAAAAAAAAAAAATTGGTTTAGCAGTTAAGAGCATTAGCTGTTCTTCCAGTACCCAGGTTCAGTTCCCAGCACCCACACGGCTACTCAACTTCTCAACCTTTAATAACTCCAGTCCCAGAGGATTTGATGCCCTCTTCTAACTGCTGCAGGCACCAGGCATGGAAGTAGTGCACAGACAGACATGCAAGCAAAACATTAACACACACAAAACGAAATTCAAAAATCTAAACAACAACAAAACCACATAAAGGGCCGGATGTGGTGGTTCACCCCTTTAATCCCAGCAGCACTCAGGCGATCCTTGAGTCTCAGGCCAGCCTGGTCTATAAAGCTAGTTCCAGGCTACACACAGGAAGAACCTGTCTGGAAAAAAAAATCATCATATCCACTTTACTGGGCTGTCCTGGTTACACAGATTTAGTCCACTGCTCGGTAAACGAGACTTTGCTCTAGAATATCACGTGAGGACCACAGATGCCCCAGAAGAGTTAGAGGGGGAAAGGAAAGAGGCATTTAAGAGCTTCACTGCAGGTCGATTCCCAGTAATGCCTGCCCTCCCCCATCTCAATTGATTCTTCCGAAGACCCTTTCTCCACAGAATTCTTCGAGCAAAGGGGCGTGACCACTGATATTGGTCCCGCCCCTTGCCCTGACAATCTTACACCCGCCAGTCTCCCAATTCCCTTTTTCATTACCACCTACCACATACCACCTGTTCTTGCTCTCCCATCAGGGACCACGAAGCCAGTCTCCAGCTGTGACGCTGAAGTTTTGATCCCATGGAGACACCATCGCTGGAAAACGCAGAGAGGCCGAAAGTGGAGTCACAGAGAAGGGTGTGGTCTGCACTTAAGCCCCGCCCGCTCACTCCGAGTCAGGCGCGGAGCTCATTGGCGCCTGAGCATCTTCGGTGTGACTGGATGAAATTTGGAGAGGCGGGATGACAGGATGATTCTCGCAAGCCGACTGGGCAATCCCTAAGTGGGCAGGTCCAGAGGTGACAGATGTGTGATCTTATTGGCTTCTGCTTGACCGGGAGGTGGGGCGAGGCCTACGGTGTGGAAGAAACCCCGGGAGGTCTCTAGAGAGCCTGAGCTGCACAGGCGCTGTCCGGGTTCGCGGTTCCCACGCCTGACCTCGGGTGCTCCAACGGTGGGGTCATATGGGGGGCCCTGGGATGCTTTGGGATGTTTCTATGATATCTCGGGTTTCTGGATGAGGGCTCTTGGTTGTCTGCAGAACCAGGGTGAACCCTCAAGACCTAGGGATATGAACTCGAGCTTCTGGGACTCAAGCTTTTGGGGTTCTATAATGTGCAGTTGATATTGGGATCTAGAAAAAGCCTGAGATCTTTTGTTCTAGGATGTTGTTTGTTTTTGAGACAAGGCCTCGTGTATCTCAGATTGGCCCCCAATTCCTGATTCTCTGACTGTGCCTCCTCAGTGCTGGAATGACGGAAGCGTACCTGTGCTCTCTTGTACAGAGCTGGAGATGGACCGCAGGGCTTCCTGCACGTGAGGCAAACGCTCTGCCAGCTGAGCCACTTCCCCGGCTGGTGCCTGAGTTATTTGTTTGTTTGAAGATATCTCGGGCTGCCCTCAAACCCAGTGACTTTCCTGCGTCACCCATCTCTGCTGGGGTTACAAGTGTGAGTCGCCAGGCTCACACTTTTTGGAATGGAGTCAGTCTCCCAAGTGTTAAGGTTTACAAGTGTGAGCTTCCACACTAGGCTGAGATTCTTTTATTTATTAATATCATTACTATTGCTATTATTTTGCAAGTGTTGGGGAGGGAGTGTGAGGCCAACACCAACCAAGTCGCTGACCTCACAGCCACAATTCCAGCCCTGAGCCTGAGCTCAGATGGACTGGTTGGGCTTGAGGCTGGGCAGGGACTGCTGTGGTCTTTCCACTGCGGTTTTCATACTGTTTTCCCTCGCTCTGCACCCACCGGTGCTGGCCCTAAGCGTCCTCTGCCAGGTCTCAGCTAGGGGGCGAAGGTTGAAGGTTAAGCTGAGTCACTGGTGCCTACTTTCCAGGGCCACAGGATGGAGGAAGGTGAGGATCCAGGAAGCCTGATTAAAGTGGTCCACTTGCTGGTCTTGTCTGGTGCCTGGGGCATGCAGATGTGGGTGACCTTTGCCTCAGGTAGGTACCTCTCACCTGTTATTTAGGATGGGAATAGAATGGGAGGGGGGACTGAAAGTCTCCTAATAGGTGTTTGTGGCCTTCCACCTCCCAGGCTTCCTGCTTTTCCGGAGTCTTCCTCGGCATACCTTCGGGCTAGTGCAGAGCAAGCTCTTCCCAGTCTACTTTCACGTCTCCTTGGGCTGTGCCTTCATCAACCTCTGCATCTTGGCTCCACAGCGAGCCTGGGTCCACCTCTCATTCTGGGAAGCCAGTCAGGTATGAGGGTTGGAGGGCCACCATTCGCTGCAGATTTGTTTCCAAGACTCCAGTGAGAACTTGTGGAGACTTCATTTTATTGAGAGAGAGAGAGAGAGAGAGAGAGAGAGAGAGAGAGAGAGAGAGAGAACACGTGTGCAGATGTGCACAATTGGTATAGAGACCAGTGGCCAATGTGTCTTCCTCTCCCACTCCCTACCTTATTTTTGTTCATATGTTTGTTCACTGTGTAGACCTGGCTGTCCTGGAACTCTCTCTAGGCCAGGCTGGCATCTGCCTCTTGAGTGTATCACTAGCACCCGGCTTTCATTGTTTTCATTTATGTTTGCTGTCTCTGTGTAGGTATGTGCATATATGTTTGGGTACCCTCAGAGGTCAAGGGTGACAAATCCCCCTAGAACTGTAGTTACAGGCAGCTGTGAGCTGCTTAAAGTGGGCGATGGGAACTGAACTCGGTCCTCTGCAAGAGCAGTATGTTGAACCAGTCATCTCTACACCCCCAAAAGTGTAGCCCAGGCTGGCCTCAAACCTGTGATTCTCCAGCTCTCCCTTTTCGGGACATCCTCCTGGAGTGTGCTACCACAACCAGCTCAAGTGGCGTTGTTTTGAAAGGGGAAAAGAAACGCCTGTTGTTCCTGGTAAAGACATAGCCGGTTACTGTCCCTGAGCAGAGCACACATCCTGAAGAGCTGCCCCTGGCAGCCCTCTCTGCAGCCTTATCTTCCCCATTGGCTCCTATTTCCTTTCTGCCCAATAGCTGGGCCTCCTGCCAAACTGGAGTGACTCAGCTCAGCTGAGGTTCCGACCTCAGTTCATTGTGTAAAAACTAGCCGGACTGGGAATTTAGGTTTCCTCACTCCTGTCTACATGTTCCCTCAGTCACAATGTAAGGAACAATTCTTGCAGCTCAGATTTCCTCACCCTTCCCTCCCTCTCCTCTTAAAGTTTTCAGATGTGGGTAAGACTTGATGTATCAAGAGTGGTCTCTCAGCCCAGTGTGGTGGTGCATACACCGCACACATTTGCACACACTCACACACACATATACACACACTTGCACACACTACACACACTTGCACACACCACACACACTACACACTTGCACACACACTACACACTTGCATACACACTACACACACTTGCATACACACTACACACACTTGCATACACACTACACACACTTGCACACACACACTTGTTACCCCAGAATTTGTGAAGATGAGCCAGGGAGATTGCACAAGTTCCAGGCTACCCTGGGCTACATAGTAAGACTCTGTTTCAAAAACAACAAAACCAAGCTAGGTGTAGTGGTGTGCACCTTTAGTTCCAGCATTCCGGAGGCAGAGGCAGGAGAATCACTGTGAGTTAGAGGCTGACCTGGCCTACATAGAGAGTTCAAGGACAGTTAGAAGGCAGCACAGGCCTTTTATCCCAGCTCCCAGGATGCAGACATGTGTAAGTCTGAGGCTATTCTGGTCTACAGATCCAGTTACAGAACAGCCAGGTCTGTGCAGTGAAACCCTGTCTCAAAACACCAAAATAAGGGCTGGAGAGATGGCTCAGTGGTTAAGAGCATTGCCTGCTCTTCCAAAGGTCCTGAGTTCAATTCCCAGCAACCACATGGTGGCTCACAACCATCGGTAAAGAGGTCTGGTGCCCTCTTCTGGCTTGCAGGCATACACACAGACAGACTATGTATACATAAAAAAAAAAAAAAAAAAAATTTTAAAAAAAAAAAAAAACACCAGGGGCTGGAGTGATGGCTCAGCGGTTAAGAGCACTGCCTGCTCTTCCAAAGGTCCTGAGTTCAATTCCCAGCAACCGCATGGTGGCTCACAACCATTTGTAATGGGGTCTGGTGCCCCCATTACATACATACACACAGACAGAATATTGTATACATAATAAATAAATATTTAAAAAAACACCAAAATAAAATAAAAATTTAAATGAAAAAACCAAGGCTGACATGGTGGTAACACCTATAATCCCAGCATTTGGAGTTGGTGGTGGGAAGATCAGGAGTTCAAGGTCAGTGTCAGGCACTTAGGAAGTGTGGAACAAGGCTGAGCTACTGTGATCCTATCTCAACTCGCTCCCCACAAAAGAATAATCTCTGAGAGGTCAGAGAGGGTTATGGGTAGCTAGTATTTCCCAGGTGTTTGATTCATTTCCTGTTGGTTCAGTGTCAGTTCCAGGGGTCACAGAAGAGATGGGCCCTATTTTAAACTGTGTGCTTTTGAGCAGAAAGAACCATGAGTATTGTTTGTCTTACTTTTGGGGAGAACCAGGTGGGCATCCTATCATCCCAGCTCTCTGGGGGGCTTAGCCAGGAGGATTGCAAATTCAAGGCCAGCCTTGGCTACATAATGAGTTTCACTCCAGCCCAGGCAACTTAGTGAGAACTTGCCTCAAAGGGAAGGGTGGAGGCTGGGGGATGACTTGGGCAGAAAAGTGCTCCCTGCAGAAACATGAGGACCTGAGTTTGAATCCTCAGCTCCATCCAATCACCAAACCCAGAGGAGTTACTCAACACAGGGGGCAGAGACAGGCAGATCCCTGAAGCTCATTGGCCAACCAGTCAGTCCAGCTGAATAAGGGAGTTCCGGGATCAATAAGGGACACCTCCTCAAAAACTAAGGTGGCCGCTTTAGCAAGCCAAGGCCCTTGCTTGCTAAGCCTGAGGACAATCTGAGTTGGACTCCTGAGGATCTACATGGAGGAAGAAGAGAAATGACTCCCTCGAGTCTGCACATACACACACCAAGGCATGTTATCACACACACACACACACACAAGTAAATGCAGTAAAATTTTTAAAAAAGAAAAAGGGCCAGGTGGTGGTTATGCACACCTTTAATCCCAGCATTTGGGAGGCAGAAGCAGGCCTCTGTGAGTTTGAGGCCAGCCGTCTACAGATCGAGTTCCAGGACAGCTAGGGCAGAAACCCTATCTTGAAACACTCCCCATTCCCACCCCACTCCCACCCTACCCCTGCTATCCAAAAAAATGTGGAACCCCCCCCACATGTGTACCTGCAAGCACATATGCACATACATGAACATGTGTATATACCACCTCCACACAAAACAAGTGAGCAAAGGGCTGGGTATGTAGCTCAGCAGTAGAACTTATACTGCATCTGAGACCCGAAAATCAATTCTCAGTACTGCAAAAAACACGTTTTGTTTTGAAGAGGCAGCTTAGGTGTTCAAGGGACAGTAGGGGTGCAGACTGTGCCCTGGGCCAGGGAGCAGAAGAGAAGAAGCCATAGATTCTTTACTGCTCTCAGGGTCCCCACTCTCTCTGGGCTGTGAGGAGGTTGGCATACCCTCTCTCAGATTGTCACCCTCCTCACTTTGCCTCCCCGGCACTGTCCTCAGCTCGCTCTACTGCTCCTGAGCCTCACACTGGCCACTATCAATGCACGCTGGCTGGAGGCCCGCACCACGGCTGTCATGTGGGCCCTACAGACTGTGGAGAAAGATCGAGGCCTGGGGACAGAGGTGCCAGGCAGCCACCAGGGCCCTGACCCCTACCGCCAGCTGAGGGAGAAGGACCCCAAGTACAATGCTCTTCGCCAGAAATTCTTCCACTACCACGGTTTGTCTTCCCTCTGCAACCTGGGCTGCCTGCTGAGTAATGGGCTCTGCCTTGCTGGCCTCGCTCTGGGGCTCCAGAGACTTTAACACAGGCCTCGTGTGCCAATAAATGCTTCTTTGGAGATGGCTGTGGTCATATTTCCACCACAGAAGCCAGGTGGTGTGTGTGTGTGTGTGTGTGTGTGCATGCGTGCGTGTGTGTGTGCATGCGTGTGTGTGTGCGTGCGTGTGTGCGTGTGTGTGCGTGCGTATGCGCACTAGTATAGCACCTATTGTCTCAAGTTTCCCCATTTCTGTTGCATGATGCTTTGGAGTGTGAGCTATTGCAGCTCCAGCAAATCTCCACTAATGATGGCCATTTATGAGTCCCTGCTGCATGCCTGGCTGGTGCTAACCATTGCCCTGACTCTGTGTTACTACAGCAACAGCCGGTTCCCACCTCAGGCACAGCTGTATTTCATGGCCCACTGACAGTACCGATGAGATGTGAGCATGAGTGGCCTGTGTGTGCAGACAAGATAGAACTCGCTTCGTCTCTCCCTGTGGGTCAGCAGGCCTAGGGGCAAGTGCCTTTGCCCACTTGTCCATCGTGATGGCCGCTATATTATTTTGAATTCCACATCTTGCTGTGTGGCCTCAGACATATCTACCTTTCTTTGATCCTTAGTTTCCTTATTTCTAAAACGTGTTTTAACTCCGGGAGTCCTTAAGAGGACTGAACAGTGTAATCCAGCACCCTTTAGGACTGTGTGGGACATGGAATGTGTCTAACATTCATGAAGGCCTGGTCTTCGCCCCCAGCACTGCGAAGAAAATGGGTTGGGGGCGGAGAGTGCTTAGTGCTTGCTTAGTACACAAGAAGGCTCAGGCTCCTTCCCTGCACCACATAAACGAGGCATGGTTTTGCATACCCGCAATCCCAGACCTTAAGCGGTGGATGCAAGAGGGCCAGTTTATTTATTTATTCTTGGCTACATAATGAGTTTCAGGCAAGCCTGGAATAAATGAGACCTTGTCTGAAAAAAATTTAGATTTAAAATTTTTATTTTATATGAGTGTTTTGCCTACATTTATGTCTGTCCACGTTGGTTCTTGCTGCTTGAAGAAGGGGGGGGGTGAGATCCCCTGGAATATGGATGGTTGTGAGCCACCATGTGGGTGCTGAGAAAAAGAGCTTTTAACCACTGAGCCATCTCTCCAGCTCCCAAATTAAAAAATTAAAAACAAAAACATGGCTACACACTTGACAGAAGGGAAAACTGAAGTTCAGAGAGGTTAAATGTATCACGAGTTCCAGTCCTAGAAAGTGGAGGCGGGACTAGAACCCAGCTGCTGAGGTTTTCCTCTTAACCACAGAGCGCACAGAAGGCATTTTCTATGTTAGGAAAAAGGAGACATAGTTTCTGGGAGAGAGTACGGTGGGACTTAATGCCCAGCTTGACTCGGTCAGGACCCTCACATCTAGCGCCCCCACCCACCCCGCCTCTTGGGCCCACACACCGCGTGCTCTCATCTGATTGGCTCTTGCTGCCACCCGGCGAGGCTCAACCTTCGGGGAAAATCCCTCCACGTAGATGCCCCGCCCGCTTCTTGTGGGTCGCTGGACTCCCGTCGCACCTCCTGCCGTGAACGCTCTACTATCAAGCCCACCCCTCAATTCCCCGCCCACATCGAGAGCCTCTTTTAGCGGCCCTGCACCTGCTAGACCTACCTCCGCCTGCAAGACCTCGCCCACTCCGCTCGGACTCACGCTGGGTCCCAATCCCCTACAGGCCACGCCCACCTCCTGGCTCCTCCTCTTGCGGATCCCCAGGCCACAAGACCACGCCCACCTCCAGATCCCAACTCTCACGATGGCCCCGCCCCCTAGGCTCCACCCACGCAGCGCTCCAACTCTAGCTGCACCTCGCCCCCTCCACCTGGGTGGAGCCGGCGCGGGATCCGGGTGTCAGTGCTGGCGGCGGTGGCTGCGGGGCGGGGGTCGCGGCCGGGTGCGGGCTGCAGCGACTTCGTGGGCGGATCCTAGTGTGCGAGGCGTGACCCGAGGTGAGTCCCGGAGCGAGTGTGACAGCCCGCCTGTCGGTTTGCGCGTGCGCTTTGACAGGTTGGGCTGGGGTCCACGCGAGGCCGGGTCACGCTCCCTAAGCCGTGCTGCTGGCTCTTCTGGGTTCCCCGCTCCCCGCTGGCTCCTCTGGCTCCCCGAGCGGCGGCGAGCTGGGCGAGGAGCCCAGTCGGGGGCGAGCGAGGGCGCCATATGGTGATGGGGGAGGCACCTGCTGGTACACGCAGTGCACTGACAGCTTGGATGCCCGCCTTGAGGACCCGGGAACCCCTAATCGGCCCGGAAAAGGAGCCGCGGTGGGGCGGGGGCCAGCCTGAAGGCCCTGCCAGGCGGACGCTTTGCGGTCCCTCCTCAAACCCGTTCTCCCGGAACATAGGGTGGGGTTGGCTGCGTTCTCTTTGGAAATGCACGGGGCAGAAAAACAGAAAACACCGAGGGCCATTGAGAAATACTTTTGCTTGGGCTTCAGAGAGCGACTCTAGACAGCTGAGAACACTGAATCCCGGGGAGATTGGAAGGGAACCCTAGATTCGGATTTAACAGCATGCTGGAGTGTGGACAGATATAAATAAAAGGATATGGAGTGGGGTGGGTTTTGTGATCTTTGAGTGGCTAGGATAATTCCGTCGGATTTGATGACTTTCATTCCTGTCTCTGTATACCATGACTGAGATGAATCAGCTTTGACCAAAAGGGAGCCAGGTCCAGCCCCTTTGACAAATAAAATGACAGGTACCCACTTGGAAGCTTAACTGGGGTTCTAAAGCATGCTGTATTTATAGAAATATCCCTTACCCTGGAAGACAGGGAATGGTTAAAGTGGACTTAAAGGGGAAAGGACAGGCGCCCAGTGGCAGACACCAGCTAAGTCAACACCCAGGCCCTGATGGAGGGGGCTCTGTCTAGTTGGCAGTCACCCCCCCTCCAGCTCACACCTGGCCATACCAGCTGCTTGCTCTGGGCAAAGTCCAGTCTGCAGCCCGTGCGACTTCCTCGCCACCACCACTGGCCCTGAGTTTTTACCTGTTACCTGACTTCTGTACTCAAAGCAGGAGCTCAGAAAACCTTCCACTATAAAGGCTCCTTTCTGCCTTTTTTTTTTTTTTTTTTTTTTTTTTTGAGACAGGGTCTCATGTAACACAGTTTGGTATCAAACTTCCAAAGTAGTGCAGGATGACCTTGAACTGCTGATTCTCCTGTCTCTACCTCTCTAGTGGTGAAATTACAGGTGTGCACATCATACCTGGTTTACTGGGTCCTGGGGCTGAAACCTAAAGCGAGCACTCCACCACCATCCCCAGGCCCCACTTTCACCTCTGTGTAAAGGTTAGCCACAGCCCTCCACACAGGTGAGTGCTTTTCGGTTTCATGCACAGCTATGTCTCTTCAGAGCTCAGTGCCTGGTGCCGAGAAGGACTGGGCCAAGGTTTGTTGATGAATAATGAGACTCATTAGGAAGGGCACTGGGGTACACACCTGTAATCCCAGTTCCAGAGGCAGGATCAGAAGCTTCAGGCCCTTATCCTCCACGTGGGGAGTTTGAGGCCAACTACATGAGACCTTTTCTAAAAGAAGAAAAGAATGAGGACTGGAGAGATGGATAAGCTGTTGAGAGCAGGTATTGCTCTTTCAGAGGACCTGACTTAGATTCCTAACGCACAGGTCAGGCAGTCACCAGCACCTGGAACTCCAGCCCCAAGATGGAAGTACATGCCTGCCCCCACCCCGCCATGCACTTGGCTGCAGAGGCAGCAGGACTAGAGGCCAGACTAGGCTCCAGAATGAGACCTTGTCTCAAGAAAGAGGAGAGAGAGAGAGAGAGAGAGAGAGAGAGAGAGAGAGAGAGAGAGAGAGAGAGAGAGAGAGAGAAACGAGGGCTAGGGAGTGGCTTTGCAGATAAGGGCACTTGCTGCCCAGCCTGATAACCTGAGTTGGATCTCTAAGAACTGACTCCGGAGCCCAGACTCCTAGGCTCAGTTGTTGGTACCTGCCCCTTGCAGGATTCCATTCTTTCCCATTAGGATTTCAGGCCTCCCCTCCAAGCAGATTCCACCAAGATGGCCTCCGCTAGTGAGCCTCCTGCCAGCCCAAGGGATGCAGCTGACCAGAACTTTGACTACATGTTCAAATTGCTCTTGATCGGGAATAGCAGTGTGGGCAAGACCTCTTTCCTGTTTCGCTATGCGGACGACTCCTTCACCCCCGCCTTCGTGAGCACCGTGGGCATAGACTTCAAGGTCAAGACAGTCTACCGGCACGACAAGAGGATCAAGCTGCAGATCTGGGTGGGTTGGATAGCCGTGTGGGAAGTGGGGGGCCATCAGTAGAGAATCTGACCCGGGAAAGCAGCTCGGGGCGGGGAGGTATCTTTTATTTCTGAGGTAAATTCATTGGGATGTGGGACATGCCCTACCCTGGGTGGAGGGACAAGATGCACAAGATGCGTGCTAGAAGAGTCAGTGATGAGTGAGGAAGAAGGTGGGGACCATCTTGGGGACCCCTATGGAGGCTGCCAAGTTCAGAGCTATGCCCTGTCCCTAGTCCAGCTGTTGGTATCATCATGGTAACAAGGTGACCAGGTGGCAGATCGAAGATGGTGGCCTGAGGCCCAGATGACTCTCGCAATGGCTCATGGAAACAAGGTTAGGGAAGCTCATAGATAGGAGCCTGTCATCCAGCCCTTCACACTGGAGCCCATCCAGGGTAGAGCCGAGTCAGTTAGCAGAGTTTTCAAGATGGGACAACCTGGTGATACAGCCTATAATGTCTCACACCAGGATGGGCAGCGAGGGCTGGGAGGGCAGGACCATGCCTCCGCATCACATTGGACCACAAGGGCAGACCTGTGTCCCTTTCAGGGCCTTGCAGAGTTAGGTAGGGAGCAGGTGAGCCCCAGCTGACTGACTGCTGTTTGCCTAGGACACAGCAGGCCAGGAGCGCTACCGGACCATCACCACGGCCTACTACCGTGGAGCCATGGGCTTCCTGCTCATGTATGACATTGCCAACCAAGAGTCCTTCACCGCTGTGCAGGACTGGTGAGTGCTGGCCAACCACTGATATGCCACAGGCCTTTGTGTCCTCCCCCGCCCACCTTTAACCTCCTTCTCAATGTCCACAACTCCACAGGGCTACACAGATCAAGACCTACTCCTGGGATAATGCCCAGGTGATCCTTGTGGGGAACAAGTGTGACCTGGAGGATGAACGGGTCGTACCTGCTGAGGATGGCCGAAGGCTCGCTGATGATCTTGGTTAGTGCCCAGCCTGAACCACAGGTCACATCTCGTTTCAAACCCTTGTCACGCTTGAGGCCCAGTTCCACCGTGGTTAACTAAGGGTCTGGTGGAGGAGGATGCCCACGTGCTGGGGCTAGGGGATGGCTTAGTGGGCGAGAATGCTTGTTGTGTAGATGTGAAGCCTGCATAAGAGGTCAGACATGGTCACACATATGCACATGCACACACTTCTTCATGCCGTAACCCCAGCATTGCGGGGAGGCTGAGACAAGGATCACTGGGGCTTGCTGGCTTTCTGGGTAGCTTTAGATTCAGTGAGAGACCCTGTCTCAAGGGGATAAGATGGGTGTGAGAAACAGGGCCCCTGATGTCCTCCTCTACCTCCAGGAGACACTCAGACACCTGCACACAGATGCACACACACACACACCACACACTTACTCCGAGATAACCCACCAACACGCCCATGTATAAACCATGCTCTCCCATTTCAGAGAATACATCCCCTGTCCTGGGAACCCAGTTGATTACCCTGGTGTCCTGTCTTCACTCTTTTTAAACAATTTCCATATTAGGTATTAATATACCATAGCCCACCACCTAGTTTTGTTGTTGTTTTGAGATAGAGTCTCAGTGTATAATCCTAGTTGCAATGAAACTCAGCTATGGAACTCAGTAGACCAGGCTGGCCTCAAACTCATACAGATCCACCTGCCTCTGCCTCCCAAATGCTGGGATTAGAGGCGTGCACTAAAATATCCAGCATCTACTACCTATTTTTTATGTATTCTGAAACCTGAGTGAAGTAAATCTCACCATTTTTTTTTTGCTTGCTTTTGCATGTGTGGTGCGTTTGTGGTGCATGCGTGCACGTGCACACGTGTGTGTGTGTGTGTGTGTGTGTGTGTGTGTGTGTGTTGGGAGCTGAACGAGGGCTGCCTGTACAGTAAGCTTTATTACAGCTGCCTATAAGTAGGCACCTGACCGTTGATCAACACCGCCAACCTAGGTTTTACATTTTTTATTGTTTTTTTTGGGCAGTCTCACTATGTAGCACAGGCTGAGCTTAGACTCATGAACTTAACCTCCCAAGGTGCTGGAACTGCCAGCTGGACCCTGTTAGAACCAAAGAAAAGACACTTAAAAGGCAGAGGTTCAAGGCTGGCCTGGGCAGCATAACAAGTTCTGGATCTAGCAAGGCTATGTAGTGAGAGTATGTCTCAAACAAAACAAAACAAAGAACTCAAAGCACAAACAATTAAAACAAGAGAAGAGCCCAAACAAACAAAAGAAATATAAAGAATTCAGATGTGGGAGCGGGGGAGGTGGCACAGATAATAAAACACCAAATTTGCTGTGAAGGTAGTAGAGCAGCAGGGATTTCACCAGGCTCTGAAGAGTTGAGTTCATCGTTCCACCATATTCACCATTGAGTTACTCAGCACGCGGCTTCTAAGCATTCATTCAGGGCTGAAGCTGAGCAGTAGAATCCCCCAGTGAGGGGCTGGAGTGTGGCTCAGTGGTAGAGCCCTTGTCTAGAATCCCCAGTGAGGGGCTGAGGGCATGGCTCAGTGGTAAAGTACCTATCTTGCCCTGGTTTCCAATCCTGTTCTAAAAAATAGCCCAAAAAATAAAAAATAGCCCAATGTCTTCCTCATATATGATTTGTATCAGGGACCGAGAGCTGCAGAGAAAATCATGCCCTTGGGCTGATCCATTTTTAGCAGAGAGGAGTACGACATAGAAACCGAATACTTACCTAATCGGGATGACACTTAATCCTAGAAATCAGATGGACTTCATTGTGCTAAGCATCATTTTCCCATCCAGGCTCCAGCTCCCTTTATGTCCTTTCTGAGTTGGGGAGATGGCCTCGCTTTGCAGCCCTGGCTGGCTTTGAGCTTTGAGCAGTTCTGAGTATGTGCCTAGCTACCACACACACACACACACACACACACACACACAGGCACATGCACACACACAACAAAAACAAAAACCCTCAAATTAAAAACAATTACTTATCAGGAGTGAGGCACATGCCTTTAATCCCAGCACTTGGGAGGCAGTTCTAGGCCAGTTCGGTCTACAGAGTGAGTTCCAAGACAGCCAGGACTACACAGAAACAATCAAATAAAAAGCTTATTTGTTATGTCCCTTTAAAAATTATTTCTGTGTGTGCCACAGTGCACATGTGGAGGTCAGAGGACAATTTTTAGGAGTAGATTATTGCGTCCCACTATGTATTCCAGGGATTGAGCTCAGTCGGGCTCATCAGGCTTACCTGGCAAATGCTTTTGGAGGCTGAGCTAGCTCACCAGTTCTCTCCTTCTCTTGAAAACAGTGCTAGGGCCCAAACCCAGGACCTTATGCATGTTACACATTATATTTAATTTTTTGTTTGATAGAGGGTCTAAGTTTGTAGCTCTGGAATCAATAGTCTTCCTGCTCGGTCAATGCTTATAGTGCCGGGGTTACGGGGTGCACTCTGCCCTGATTTCATCACATTTGTGTGTGAATGTGGAGGCCTTAGGGAACATCCACCCTTTCTCTGGGACGGGGTCTCTCACAGGTCTGGAACTCCACAAGTGGGCTAGGCCAGCTGTCCAGCAGCTCAAATGCTGCCCCTCCTAGCACTGGGGTCACCAGCATGCTCTGCCACGCCAGGCTTTAAAAAGTGGTGCTGGGCATCTGAACCCAGGTCCTCATTCTTGCAAAGCCAGCACTTTTCCACCCGGGCCATCTCTGTAGCCCCCCTTATACTGTTTTATTTTGTGGTGTGTGTGTGTGTGTGTGTGTGTGTGTGTGTGTGTGTGTGTGTTTGAGATCGGGTTTCTCTGTAGCTTTGGAGCCTGTCCTGGAAACTATCTCTGTAGACCAGACTGGCTTTGAACTCACAGAGATCCATCTGCCTCTGCTGGGATTAAAGGTGTGCACCACTACCCGGCTCCTCTTATATTGTTTTAAATTACACTTTTTATTTTTACTTTTGCTGTTTTCCTTTTTTTGAGATAGGGATTCTCTGTAACTTTGGAGCTTGTCCTGGAACTAGCTCTTGTAGATCAGGCTGGCCTCGAACTCAGAGATCCGCCTGCCTCTGCCTCCTGAGTGCTGGGATTAAAGGCGTGCACCACCACAACCCAGCTCCCCTTTTTACTGTTTTAAATTACACTTTTTATTTTCTCAAGGGGAGGCAGGTCTAGAGATAGTTTCTTTGTGTAGCTCTAACTGTCCCAGAACTAGCTCTGTAGACCAGGCTGGCCTTGAATTCACAGAGATTCGCCTGGGATCAAAGGTGTGCACCACCACTGTCTGACTTCTCTTTTTTAAATTTGTATGGGTGTTTTGCCTGTGTGTGTTCTATGTGCTGCAGTACCTGCAGAGGTCAAAAGAAGGCATCAGATCCCTTGGCACTGGAGTTTTAGACAGTTCTGAGCTATTACATGGGTTCTGGGAATTGAACCCAGGTCTTCTGGAGGAACAACCAGTGCTCTTAGTGGCTGACCCATCTCTTTAGCCCCATAATTTATTTAGGGTCTGTGTGTGGCACATGCTGCTGTCTGTCCTTCTGTCTTGTATGTTCTGGGGATTGAACTCAAACCATCAGAATTGGCAACAGGTACCACTGAGCCGTCTGTCTCCTGAAAACTCTTAGCTAAGCATGATGGTACAGCCTGTGATCACTGCTCTCTGACAGCTGAGGCAGGAAGATTGCTAAGTCAGAGGCTCTGTGAACTAGTTCAACATTGCTACACAGTGAGATTTGTCTCACGACTTAAAAGGGTTAAAAGAGGCTGGGGAGGACTCTAGAACCTACCTTCAGTCAGGCGTGGTGGTGGACAGTTGTCATCCCAAGGGGCTTATGGGCCAGAGCCAAGCCTGCTTGGTGAGTTTGAAGTCATTGAAAGACCCTGTCTCAGAAAGAATGGTGCCGGTGGCTGAGGAACACACCCAAACATACAGTGCACCCCTCCCCCACACACAGCGGGTCAGGAAGGAATGAGCTCAGAATACAGGTTGGAACAAGTCCAGCCTCTTGGGACTAACATGACTGCCACAACTGTCCCCACTTTCTGTCCATCCAGGTTTTGAGTTCTTTGAGGCCAGCGCCAAGGAGAATGTCAATGTGAAGCAGGTATTTGAGCGCCTTGTGGACATCATCTGTGAGAAGATGAATGAGTCCCTGGAACCAAGCTCTAGCCCAGGCAGCAACGGAAAAGGCCCGGCCCTCGGGGATGCCCCACCCCCCCAGCCTAGCAGCTGTGGCTGTTAAGGGTGACCCCTGACCTCCCCACATCTGTCCCCTCCTGCCTCTTCAAGGACTGCAGCCAAACTGTGAGCCACAGGGGCCATCTCCAAGCTCAGGGCACCCCTTTCCTCCCACCAACTTCCCCTCTTCTCTCTATGTTGATATACTCAGACAGTCCTGGTTAGAGCCCACACCCCAGGCTCCGCTCAGCATTGTCTGAGGGCGTGGGACACCCATGCAGCTGCTTACTGAGTCACAAGGCATTTTGATGGGGATGGCTTAGGCGGCATCACCCTCCCTCGGTGATGGAGGGGACACTCCATGCCTTCTACCTTAGAACCACTTCTCAGGTACATGACCTGCCCATATTGCTGGCTGAAGATGTTGTCCACCTTAGCCCTGGCAGCCTCCCTAGCTCAGGTCCACCAGCGTGGCCTTGAACCTACCGTGAACTGCCTTGCTTCCCTGGCATTTACCTGAAGCTTGTTTTCTGGTTTTACAAGGGACAGAGTCAGAACCACTCATGGTATTAGTGACTCTCCAAAGTGCCTTCCAAGCTTCCCCTGAATCCACATCCCTCAGTGAGGGTCAATCCACTCCTCTTTCATCCAGAGCTGAATTTGGGGACCTTCTAGGCGCTGTCACTTGGGGACTGAGAGCTGCCCCACCATTAGCACGCCAGCTCTCTGCCCGCCCAGGTCCCCATCTGTCTGCCCGGTGGTGTTTTAAGCAAGAGCTTTACACATCGTACATCCTGTGTAGAGGGAAGTGGAGAAACCAGCCCACAGAGGGAGTGCACTCGTTGCTGGTTTTCTAATAACAGGAGTTGGGTTCTCCACCTGAGGACTCTCATATAGCCCCAGGGTCATCCCCATCACCAGTGGCCCAGGACACTTCGGGGCTGTGGAGGAGGAAGACCCCAGTGGGCACCAGTGATTTTGTACCTCGTGGAGATGCAGGCTCTCCAGTGAACTGGGGCAGGACTGTGGGTTGATGTCTCCACAAACTTGGGACTTAACCTTAGGATCCCCAGTTCTCAAGGTCCTTCCCCCCACTGACCATACTCCCCTTAAACGCCATTTGCTCCCATGATCCAGGCGACACTGAAGCCCAGGCGGTCTGTGTTACATCTCCCTGTTTCCTACCGGGTGGAGTCTACTCCTTGAGTCCCACAGTCACAATGACGGCTGCAGCCTTACCACGCTCAGTGTCGTCCCAGTGCCTGCTCCAGGTTCCCGCACTTCTAGCCCTGCCGCAGCTGTCCTTAAGCATCTGGGTGAAGCTATCTTTGTACAAACTAGGTGAAAGGGAGTGGATAAATCATGTTAGCAAAGTGAGGGCATCTGAACATCTGGAGGGGAGAGTCAAAATTTTTATATTGCTTTATCATTAAATAGTCAAAACAGCTAAAATTAAAATTCAACAACCTGTTTGGTGTGGTGGTGTACACTTTCAGTCCCAGCACTCAGGAGGCAGAAACAGGTGATCTCTGAGGCCTTGAGGCCAGCCTGGTCTAGAGAGCGAGGTCCAGGACAGCCGGGACTACACAGAGAAACCCTGTCTTGAAAAACCAAAGAGACAGACCTTGTCTAAAGCACACACACACACACCATCAGTCTGTGGAACTGGGGCTCAGTTACTAGTGTTTCCCTAACGTGCCACACAAGGTCCTGTGTTGAAGACCCCCCCCCAAACTGGGTGTGTGGTCCAGGTTGTCATCCTAGGTGAGGCCGGAGGGTCAGTTAGGGTCATCTTGGATTTCCATCCAGCCTGGAGCGAAGATGACCTTTGACCCTATCACAGTCCATTGCTCCTAAGCTACTGTATGGTGGGGGGCCAGTTGCCCTTAGCGATGGCCAGTCCTGACTTTCCTGTAATGTCCCGGCTTCCCAGTGATGTAAGAGGCTTCCTCAGTTCTATTTCAAGCAGCCCCAGAGGAAGCTGCCTTGTGGTTTTCACACAGCTGGGGATCATGCTAGCAGGATGGCTCACATGGTGAGGTCACTTGCCACCAAGCCTGATGACCTGAGTTAGACCTGGTCCACCAGGTTGGAGGAAACCCTCAATCCCTTCACGTCATCCTCGGACTCCACACACAAGAATACGCACACTCACAAAGTCAATGCAGTTTTCTTTTAAACCGAATAACGTGGAGACTGTTGCCTCCTATACTTAACTACCTCTAAAGGGGACATAAGAGCATTCTCAGCCGTGTGCCTCCAACACTAGCTAGGCATCAAAGGAAGCTGGCAATTTGGAATGGTAAGACTTGAAAGGCTCGTGTGAATTTGATCAGCCCAGAGCCAAATCTTGGGAAAGCACAAAACCCAAGGAGAACCAAAAGAGTAGATGTCCAGGTACTCACCCAGCTGCTACCAGTGAGTGGGCAGCTACAACAGCTGGAGATGAGAAATCCATCACTGTAGGAGGCTGGAGATGCAGGCTGTGCGGGTTTTTTTTAGATTTATTATGTATACAACATTCTTTCCATGTATGTTTGCATGCCAGAAGAGGGCATCAGATCTCATTATGGATGGCTGTGAGCCATCATGTGGTTGCTGGGAAATTGAACTCAGGACCTCTGGAAGAGCAGTCAGTGCTCTTAACCTCTGAGCCATCTCTCCAGCCCCCTCAATGTTTCCTCTTTGCTTGAAATCTCCAAGCTTGTTTTCTGCTAAGTTACCAGGGACTCCTCTGTTCCACCTTTGCTGTCCACTCTTGTCCTGCTCCCATGATGCCCTGGGAACCCAGGGCATTTGTTTTCATTTTCTAGTTCTTGTGACATAAGCATGCTCAGGGAAAAGAGCATTCTCCATATGGGAAATTATACTAAGGTTTTCCTAACCCAGGCAGTCTTACTTATAGGAAGCCAACTTTAAAAGGGGAAATGTAGCGTGAGTGCTATCATGTTTGCATCCTATCTAGATTGAGAAATAATGGGGATTGATGGAAAATAAATTTAAAGAACCAGGGTCAAGGGAATGATTAAAGGAAATACTGAAAGCTTTACCCATGAGGGAGCCCAAACCCTCCCTAACTTACTTACAGTAATTACAGTATATTAGAATTACACACATACACATTCCAGGAGTTTTGCTGGATGAAGATGAGGATCTGGTACAATCAGGTTAAAATCAGAGAATTTAATAATATCAAAGGTTTTAAAGGGTCCTATGTGTAGGAATGGACAGTCTGAACAGTCTACTTATTCATGGTCCCCATGAAGATGGGGAAAAGGGGGTCCAGGCTCATATCAGGAAAGTGACTAATATGACAGTGTCTCTTTCTCATGAGTGACTATGAGAAAAGGACTAAGGGGAGCTAAGAACTCTCCAGAGGATGCTCTAGAGAGGGAGCCAAAGAGATCTGTCTTTGGTCCCAAGATGGGAACTGTCAGTTTGACTCCTCATTGTGTCCTTACTAGATGTTAAGATCTCTTCAATCTATGAGCCTTAAGAAAGAAATGTCTGCTGTAGGATAACTGTACACTGTGACAAGGCATTGCTGTGACTGGTGTAATAAAAAGCAGAACAGCCAATAGCTAGGCAGGAGAGATAGGTGGGACTTAGGCAGAGAGAGGAAGTAGGAGGAAATAACCGAGGCACAGGGGAGATGCCAGGAGACACACATGGTGAGGGAAAGGAGGTAAAGGAGGTGCAAGATGAAAGAGAGGTAATGCCATATGGTAGAATATAGATTAATATAAGAGCTAAATAGGAACAAGCCTAAGCTATAGGGCTGAGCTTTTTTTTTTTTTTTTTTTTTTTTTTTTTTTTTTTTTTTTTTTTTTTTTTTTTTTTTTTTTTTTTTTTTTTTTTTTTTGGTTTCTTGAGGAGACAGGATTTATCTGTGGCTTTGGAGCCTGTCCTACAACTAGCTCTTGTAGACCATGTTAGCCTCAAACTCACAGAGATCTACCTGCCTCTGCCTCCCAAGTGCTGGGATTAAAGGCGTGCGCCACCACCGCCTGACTAGGCTGAGCTTTTGTAATTAATAAGTCTTTGTGTCATTATTTAGGTAGCAGGACAGAAAGCAAAAGACTCATTACATATGGCATCCAACATGGGGTCACATATATCCACATAAGTCCTAAGAAAGCTAAAAAAAAAAAAAATTCTGAACACAGTCAAACACAGCATCCTGGACCACAATCTCTCAGGTAGGCTTGGCAGACAGAGGTGTGACTCATTTAAGAGGCCCTGCTGTGCAGCAGAATACTTGAGCAGCCAGCTTGCCATATAAAAACGCCTGCCACCCTTGGACCCAGCAAATTCCCAGAGCTGGGGTGTTAAATGTGGCTCTTGCCAGTACCTGCAGACATGAGGCTAGGCTATTACAGAACCGAGGGAGTGAAGCCAGCCTCCAGCCTCACTCTGCAGGGGTACCCTAGCCATTTAAGCTTTGTCTTCTCCTGCTGTCAGAGAATGCTGCAGGCATGCAATAGAGTCAGGTCCAGACTGAGAAAGCCTCTAAAAGGATTTATTATGCTTAAAAATGTGCTTAGGTGCTGAAGAAAGAAAAGAAAGACTGTATAGACAATCACAGAAAAATAAATAGTTTAAAATAATAAAGTGAAGTCTTTAAAGAGAGAGTAAAGTAGCCGGGCAGTGGTGGCACACGCCTTTAATCCCAGCACTTGGTAGGCAGAGGCAGGTGGATCTCTGTGAGTTCGAGGCCAGCCTGGTCTACAAGAGCTAGTTCCAGGTCAGGTAGGGCTGTTACACAGAGAAACACTGTCTTAAAAAACAAAAAAAGATGGAAATACACAGGGCATCTGAATCTTGTATGGTGATTTGTTGACTCTGAATTTTTAAGTGCTAATAAACAAAAAACAATAGCTGACGAGATATTGAATTATGGAAACTGCTAAATTAAACCAACCTATATATTTTAAGAATGTCTCAATTTAAAAATGAACGCCAGAAAATATGTTCTGCTGTGAGAGAAGTAATGCCTTTGTTTCCACAGGAAACAAAAAGTTATGATTCTCTTCAAAATTAATAAAGGTCAGATTTGATTGGAGAAGACCTTCTGAAAAACTTGGCTGCAGACATGAAAAAAGGAACCAAGAAAGACTCCAGGACAGGTGACAAATATGCTGATCTCTCTACTATGGGAGCAGTTTTGAAATGATAAATCTTGTTGGCTACAGAGTCCTCATGACTTATTATTATATGCCATTCTTTCATGTGGCATGGATAAAGATTTATATTAGTTTGATTATATAGTCCAAATGAACTTACAAAGTTGGCAGATGACTTTTACCCACTCAAACATTGTTGTAATAGGAGCGGAGGGGCTGCGTCCCCAGCACCCCGGCCGCCTGCTAGCTTATGCCCCGAAATAACAACACACAAACTGTATCCATTTAAGCACTGCTTAGCCCATTTCTATCTAGCCTCTTCTAGGCTAATTCTCGCACCTGGACTAGCCCATTTCTAATAATGTGTGTAAGCACCCCAAGGTGCACTTACCGGGAAGATTCTAGCCTACGTCCATCCTGGGTCGGAGCTGCCTGGGAGAGCGGAGCCTGGCATCTCTGCTCCAGAGAGCAGAGCTGTCAAGTCTGAGCTCACTTCCTCTTCCTCCCAGCATCCTATTCTGTTTACTCTTCCCACCTATGT
>NW_026068123.1:262366-266021 GCF_014885135.2 Alexandromys fortis
TATTTAAAATGTTTTAATAGCATAACACTTTTCATTACAGTGAGATAATCTGCTCCTGGCAGCACCAATCTACTTCAGAGATGATGATGGGCATTGAAGAACCTCCATATAGGTTTTTTTTTCTTTGTGGCAAAAATTATCCATGGATCAAAAAACTTTCCTTACCTCAACTGCTGGCAGTATGTTGTTCAAATTGGACAAGCAGGACACAAAAGAAGGCAACTGCTTAACTTTGCCAAGACAAGGTAGGACAGTCCTTCAGAACTTTTCTGCTCATAAAAAAGTCTGTAAGCTGGTCTAGGCCTATAGACCAAAGATAGATTCCCCAACATTGAAGAGGAACCTTGGGTGACTGTCCAGGCAGCCAGCTGTTTCTGTCATTTCTAAAGTTTTGAAAGTTATTTGCTCTGCACTTCCTGTTTACTCTGGTGATATTATATCCTTCTCAGAACTCTGATGGAGTTGAAGACCATATGGTTATAGGTACAGTTTTCCTTGTTACCAGATTCAGAAAAGAAACTCACAAGAGGTATAAAGTGTATCAGGTTGAGAGACATGAAACTTAAATCATTTATCTAAGAAAATATTTTGAGGTCTAAAAAAATTAGTTTGGGTTGGTAGTACAAGTAGGATAAAAAATCAATTAGGTACAAAACTTTAGACTCACCAAGATAGGATAGATAATGGAGTGTTTCCTCTGAATTTGCCAAATGTAAATGGACTAGACATTGTGAATGTAATACTTACCTGATAATTGTTCTTATTGCATATAGTTTTACTGTATTACATGTAGACTTTTTTGATTTAGTCAAAAAAGAGGACATATAGGATATTCATGCACTGTGAAGGTGTATTGCTATGACTGGTGTAATAAAAAGCTGAATGAATGGCCAACATCTAGGCAGGAGAGAGAGGCAGGACTTAGGCAGAGAGGGGAAGAGGATAATTGAGGCACACAGGATGCTTTGGAGATGCCAATGAGAGACAGAGGGAATTGAACATACAGAATAAGAGAAAGGTAACAAGATACATGGTAAAATGTAGATTAATATAAACAAATTAATTTAAGTTATAAGAGCTAGTGGGACAAGCCTAAGATAAAGCTGAGCTTTCATAATTAAAAATAAGTCCATGTCATTTTCTGGGAGCTGGCAGGATGGAGAAAGTCATAAATGTCTGGCTGGGCATGGTGGTGCTCACCTTTAATCCCAGAACTTGGGAGACAGAGGCAGGGGGATCTCTGTAAGTTTAAAGCTAACCTGGTCTACACAGTGAGTTCCAGGAGAGCCAGGATCACATAGAGAGACACTGTCTCAAAACACTAATAATAATAATAACAACAACAGCAACAGTAGTAATAAAGTGGTGTTGCACAATACTATCCTAGACCAAACACTTGCTGTCTCCATAAGCTTGGCTATGCCTACTTACAGAAGAGGACCATGGCCAGATTTGTTGACTGTTGATGCTCCTTCGGAGAAGGAGTGGGTATGGAGGGTCACTGAGTATCCAGCCTCTTTCCAGCAAGTTTTACCCAACTCTTCCCTAACCACATGTGGCCTCCTGATTTTGAAGAGAACTAGAGGACAGACTGGGAGAGCTAGGGAGCAGTGAGGCTCCACTCATGCAACACATGCTGCGTGAGGACTTCACAGTGTGCCGGCTTCTGGGAACCCTCACTCTCATGAGTAACCCCTGCTTCTGGATACCTTCACTCCTGTGAGTAACTGTTGATGGAGAGAGGGCCCGCTTGTTTGTCCCAGCAGCCTGGCTAGCTTACACCCGAAATAATCACACAGAAACTGTATTAATTTAAATACTGCCTGGTCCATTAGCTCTAACTTCTTTTTTTTTTTTTTAAATGTGTAGTCCAGACTGGCCTCGAACTCCAGATCCACCTGCCTCTGCCTCCTTTAGCAAATCCTACCGGCCTGCGCCACCAGAGCCAGCTAGCTCTAACTTCTTATTGGCTAACTCTTACATCTTAGTTTAACCCATTTCTGTCAATCTGTGTACCACCACAAGGTCATGGCCTACCAGAAAAGTTTCAGCACATCTACCTCAGGCTGTGGATCCATGGTGTCTCCCTGACTCTGCTTTCTTCCTCCCAGAATTCAGTTCTGTCTTCTCCACCTACCTAAGTTCTGCCCTATCAGGCCAAGCAGTTTCTTTATTGATTAACCAATGAAAGCAACACGTAAACAGAAGGACCTCTAACCAGGCAAGACAGAAAACCCAGACAACAAATGGTGCCCACATGGACAACTGTACCCACATAAAACCTGAGAGTGCTTGGGAAGTAATTCTAGACAGAAAACAATAGAGTAAACCCTGGCTTCTTGGTAGCAGCAATTTCTCAGGTCTGCTCTGCTTGCTAGAGGCAAGCACTCTCATTTAAGAGAGGCTTCCTGACTCTGCTTTAGCTGTGAAACCCTGCAGCTCTTTAAGAGGTCCTGTCACAAAACACTTAAATGGTTTTGATAAAAGCTGATTGCATGCTTTTTGGTTTTCAGCAATAGCAGGAAAAAAGCTATGCCGTTTTTAAAATGCCAGCTTTCTGGGCTGTCCTACCAATGCAAACTCTGACTCTTTGAGGCAGAAAGTCTGGCTACAGAGAGAGCATTTGAGTGTTGTTTTTGGACACACTGTTGCAGTTTGCTTGCTGGCAGGGACCTTGAAACACCATAGAGTTGTGGCAATAAACATGTCTCCAGTTGGTACATCATCCTCCATAAGCCTGAAATCTCAGAAAGCTAAGGAATGGGCTGGATACAGCCATGGCTTTAATCCTCTCCATATTTCTTAGCAAATTAAAGACTCATGTGGTCAGAAAAAAAGAGAGATATACAGTAAAGAGAGAGTCAAAGATGAAGAAAACCTATAAGTAGTTTATAGTATGTTAAAAAATATATGCAGACTAAGGTTAAATTCTTAAAATAGAGAGTACTTGGGGGGGGTGCACCCCTTTAATCCCAGCTCTTGGGAGGCAGATCTTTTTTTTTGTTTTGTTTTGAGACAGGGTTTCTCTATGTAGCTCTAGAGCCTGTCCTGGAACTACCTCTTGTAGACCAGACTGGCCTTGAACTCACAGAGATCTGCCTGCCTTTGCCTCCCAAGTGCTGGGATTAAAGGTGTAAACCTCTACCGCAGAGAATCTTGATACTGTATATTATTATGCTCTCTTTGAATTGTTTGAATGCTGAGGAAGGAGCAACAGCTGCTAAAAGATATTTGCCTATAAATGCTGCTAAATTAATCCAAGATAGGTATTTTGAAAATACCTTGACTTTAAAATTGAAGTCAAAAGGTATGTTACTCTGGAAAAGATTTTGCTTTTGTTTCCACAGGAAATGAGAGGCTGTGGATTCATTCTGAGTTAAGAAAAATCAGGTTTGATCAAGGAAGACCACCTGAGAAATCTCTGGTAGGAACAGATGGCCCACATGTCTGAGTTCTACATCCAGGACAGATTCAAGACTGCTGCCTGAGATGATCAAGACTCACAGGATACTTCAGTCAGGACTTGATCATAATTCTAAATTTTCTTTAGGTCCCCATAAGATTATCAGTGCCCCCAACTAGACAGAAATATCCGGGAAAACTATGCCCACATTCCCAAAAATTGGACTATGGACATTTTCCTTAGTTAAAAAAA
>NW_026068123.1:266640-271748 GCF_014885135.2 Alexandromys fortis
AAAAAAAAAAAAAGAAGCCTGAGCTAATGGGCCAATCAGTTTATCATTGATATAGACCTCTGTGTGATTTTTCTTTTGGGACTTAACAATTGTGGGAACTGGACAGGACAGAAAACCCAGACAACAAGTAACCCATGCTTCTGGGTACCCACTCTCCTGTGAGTAACCCGTCACTCATTCTCAGTAAGAAGCCAAATTGAGAGATGCTCAGTGGTTAAGAGCACCAGCTGCTCTTGCAGGGGACCTGGTTTTGATTCCCAGAACCCAAATGGTGGCTCACTAACCATCAGTAAGTCCAGTCCCAGGGAGTCTGATGCCCTCTTCTATTTCTGAGAGTACCAACTACACACACAGTGCACAGAATACTTTCAGGCAAACACCATATGCAAAATGAATAAATAAACCCCACAACCCTGAACCTGTTGGGTTTGCTCCCTGCCTTGTAACTTTGCACTTTGTTAGATGTTGGGCAGGGCAGGGTAAAGAAGCAAAAAGCAGGAAGCAGACCCAAACTGACCTCAACAGACACAGCTGTTCATTTCAAACACCGAAGCACAGAAGTACAGGAACTCTCCTGCAGGATGGAGTTCTGGGACCTTGTACAGAAAGCTGGCTGGGACCTCATATAGAGGCAGGTGAGGGACTTGGGACTGAGGAAATGGATGCAGTTTCCGGGCTGCATGTGGGCCTGTGGTCTCACCTCCCTCAGATTGTTTGCTCAAGGTGAGACAGGCTATCTTGGGAGACCAGCTATATAAGCAGACACTCCTCTCTGGACTAACTGGTAACCGTTGAGCAAGGCCAGCTGTAACTTCATAGAAATTCTGTTTTTACAGCTGAGGCTCTCCACACAAATGAATAAATGTAAGAAGAAGATTAAGTTTTTATGAATATTTGTGAGGTGGGTGACATAGTCGTGGGGCAAGGCAACCTACCCTTTTCTCACTCTGAAATCATGATGGATTGGATTCCTTTTTGGTGTATTTCCTTCTGTGATCCCCATAAACGTGAACGGATATCAAAAATGCAGCAAGGACCTGGCCTGGTATTAAACGTGGGAGACAGAGCCAGGTGGATCTCTGTAAGTTTGAGGTCACCCAGGGCTATCCAGTGAGACCCTGTGTCCAAAAAAAAAAAAAAAATCAGGGCTGAAGAGATAGTTCAGCGGTTAAGAGCACTGGCTGCCCTTCCAGAGGTCCTGAGCTCAATTCTCAGCAACCACATGCTAGCTCAAAACCATCTATAATGAGATCTGGTGCCCTCTTCTGGAGTGCAGGTGTAGATGCAGGCAGAACACTGTATACATAATAAATAAATATTTTAAAAAAGAATCAACAACGAAAAACTCTAACACAATGCAAATGATGCTGTAATGACGGCAAGCCTTTTGGGAGAATGTCCTGGTGCCCCAGGAAGAGCAACCTCTGTGTAGCTTCAAAGACATTTAGCCACAGAGGGCATTCTGACACTGGAGCCACAGCTACAACAATGCAGCTGGCTTCCTGCCTTGTGTCAGATCAACCCTTCTTTGAAAGTGCCCAGCCCCAGGCATTTAATTCTAACAAAACCTAGACTCACACACCCCCGCTACACTTAGCTGTTTCAGGTTAATATCATTGCCAGCTGGAGTGCAAAATAAAAACCAAGAAAGGCACCAGGACAGAAAGGGGCTTCCTGACGATGTTTTATTATTGAGCAGTGGGTGTCCCTGAGGAATAAATGAGGAGACCCACTCTCCAGCAGCCGGGACTCTGTGTCCTGTTCTTTCCCCGATTCTGTCAGCCCAGCTTGATGAGCATCAGTAAGGTGGCAAGAATTCCCGGAAGCTGTGGAGAGACACCTCCAAAGCAAAATCAAAAGGACAAAGCTGTGGGTAAAGGCTCTTGTTGCCAAGCCTGATGAGTTCATTCCCCGGAACTCACAAGGTGGAAGTTGAGACTCAACTTCTGATTTGTGCAGGTTATCCTCTGACCTCCCTACATGTACAGTGATACCCAGTGCCCAACTCCAACTGATGTGGGATTCCCCTCTGAATGCTATGAATATGTTTTATTACCATTGGTTAACAAAGAAGCTGCTTTGGCCTATGGCAGGGCAGAATATAGCAAGCAGAAAATTCAAGAAGAGATAGAGGAAGAAAGAAGGCAGAAGCAGGCAAATGCCAACCAGTCACCAAGGAAACAAGACATGTAGAAAATAAGGTAGCACCACGGCCATGTGGCATTACATAAAATAATAGAAATGGGTTAATTTAAAATGTAAGAGCTAACTAGGAGTACACCTGAGCCATTGGACAAACGGTGTTGTAATTAAATATAGTTTCTGTATAATTATTTGGGTCTTGGTGGCCAAGAAGCGAAAACACAGTCTCCATTTATATCCCAGATAAATATTTTTCAAGTTATTTTACAGATTTGTTTTATGTGTATGAGTATTTGATCTTCATGTACATTTGTGTACCAACCATGTCTGCCGCAAGGGTCAGAAGAAGGCGTCAGACCCTGGTAACCAGGGACGGGCCCTCGTCTCGGGTCATTGATCTGCAGCGGGGAAAGGACCGGGAAGAGAAAAGGCAGCTCTGTCCACGGAAACTTTTGGCTAAATCTCCAGAGGAATAACTCTGGCCTTGTGTTTTGCCCAGCTCAAGGACTACATTTCCCAGAATCCTCTAAAATGACGTCCTATAAGGTTGCACCAATAGGAAGAAGCCTCTGTTCTCTATCTTCTGGCAACTATTCTGAAATGAAAGCATGGATGAAAGATGTGTCTGCACAAAGCGACTGTTTCCACTCTTTGTCTTCAGCTCTGAGGTTATAGCCATGGAAAGAGGGTCTCTTCTGTTTTCTTCTGCTAAATTCGTTTTTTTAATTATTTTATTTGTAGACAGAGTCACACTATGTAGCCAGGCTATCCAGGAATTCTTTGTTGACCAGGCTGTCCTTAGTTAGAACTCGGAGAAATCCCGCCTGTTTCTGCCTTCCCAGTGCTGGGATTAATGAGTGCACCACCAGACCGGGCTGCTTTTGTTTTGCTTTAGAAAGATTCTTGTAACTCAGGCTGGCCTCAAACTCCTGATTCCCCTTCCTACCCCTCCTAAAGCCTAGGATTACTGGTGTATCCCACCATGCCTGGCTTTTGAGCAATAACAAACAAACAAACAAACAAATATTTTGAACATTATCATTCCTTTCTTTATTGTGTGTGAGCATGTGTATTTGCTCTATCATGGGTGAGTGTGGCAGTCAGAGGACAACGTTGACAGTTCTTACCACTTATGGGTTCAGGAAACAGAATTCAGGTCATTCGACTTGTCAACAAGCGTCATTGCCAGCGGAACCATCTTGCTGGCCCTCTTTTTGTGTGTATGTAGTGTGTGCGCATGTTCGGAAGTGTATGCTTATACCTATGAATGTCAAATGTTGATCTTGGTGTTTTCCACCTGTCAGTTTTGAAATTATTTCATTTCTTCATTTGGGGTCAGGGAAGCCACAGCTCAAATGTGGAAGTCTGAAGACAACTTACAGGTTCTCCATCCACCTTATGGGTTCTAGGTATCCCCAAATCAGGTCCTCATGTTTGAGGGGTAGACATTTTACAGGCTCAGACCTTGAATTTTCTGTTTTGTTTTGAAACAGGGTCTCTGTGTAGTCCTGGCTGTTCTGGAACTTGCGATGTAGACCAGGTTGGCGGTCCTTGAGCTATTGCTCCTCCTGTCTCTTACCTTGCATGTGCTGGGATTGCAGGACCCGCCACCGCAACGGCTCAGATTGGAGTTCATTTTCAGAAGGAAAGTCTGCGTTTTTGTTTAAAAGTTAGAGCTGGGCATAGTGGCACGCACCTTTAGTCCCAGTACTCGGGAGGCAAAATCAGGTGGATCTCTATGAGTTTCAGGCTAGCCTGGTTTACAGAGGTAGTTTTGGGGCAGCCTGGCTACACAGTGAGATTCTGTCTCAACACCAAGAAGTTGTGGAATGGTCTCCTAATATTTATTGCTTAGTCCTTGTGGTCAGGACATACCATAATTCATTATCGCACAAGTATAGGTTGTGTTAAAAAAGGATTAGATTTCCTGAAAAGCACTTCCCATGACTGTTGTTACCTCTGCATGTGGTGTGTGTCCTTCCTGTGTGCCTCTGGGCAGAGGGGTGGGAGTTGTACTCCATCATTCTCGGCCGTAGTCGCTTGGAGAGCCTATAGCTGAATCTAGAAATAGACTGGTAGCACCTCGAGGTCCTAGTGCTGGGGCTGACAAAACGGCCCTTCTTTTCAGGTGATTAGCTCTGCCAGCAGGATGAGCAATTCTTCAGTGTTCGAGTTCTGGAGGGGCCTGGATGCCTCACAGCAAGAACAGGGGGCCATGAAATGCAGCTGCCCTCTGTGCGCTGTACCTTCCAGACAAACCTCTCCCCCCAACCCTGGCTCTCACCAGAACCCTGAGCAGATCCAGAGACATTCAGCTTGTCAGCTGCCTGAGCCATAATCTAAAACATAGTGAGATTGTGGCCAGCCTAGGATACAGGAGAACCCCTAAAAACAAAGAAACAAAGCCAACAAGAATTCTAAAGCCAGCTGTGGCGGCACACACCAGTAATCTCAGTACTAGGGAGGATAAGGCATGGGGATTGGCTCATTGAGATTGACCAAGCCCCAAACTGGCCAGGCGGTTGTTGAAATAACCAGGCTAGCTAAGGATAAAACAACTATATTTATTATAAGGGGAAAACTCACAAAACAGGAAATGAGAAAATTCAAGCACAGCAATGTCCCTCGAGAAAAGGTGCAGAGAGAGCGCACATGGAAATGCACACATTTTACCCTGGGTCCCAGCAAAGCCACGCCTTAACTAAGACCCACCTCTTAAAGATGATTGGCTACAAAGTTCCCCATCATTTCCCCTTTTTATCTAGACAAAAGCAATCCAAACCCCAATACAAAACTATATACAATAGGAACACATATCAAGTATAAAATTACAAACAACAGGGCTGGAGAGATGGCTCAGTGGTTATAAGAGCATTGCCTGCTCTTCCAAAGGTCCTGAGTTCAATTCCCAGCAACCACATGGTGGCTCACAACCATCTGTAATGAGGTCTGGTGCCCTCTTCTGG
>NW_026068123.1:273684-277238 GCF_014885135.2 Alexandromys fortis
AAAAGGAAACACACACACACAAATCTTTTTGTACACTGTGAAGATTTATTTTTGCCAAAGCACTTTCTGATTGACTTTATAAAGAGTTGAATGGCCAATAGCTAGGCAGGAAGACATTCGGCAGGATTTCCAGGCAGAGAGAAAAGAAGAGGAGCTGAATCTAGGTGTGGGAGGGATGGCAGAGGAAACAGAGAGGAAGCAGGACATACAGGAGGAGAGGTAACAGCCACAGGTTACGTGACAACTAATAGATTAATAGAAATGGGTTAATTTAAGTTATAAGAGCTAGTTAGAAACAAGCTTAAGCTAAGGTCACACTTTCATAATTAATAAGAAGTCTCCATGTCATGATTTGGGGGCTGGTGGTATAGGAAAGATTAACTACATATGGCATCCAACATGGAGACTTGAATATCCAAACACAGGACTCAAGAAAGCCAAGAAAAGTTCCGATTTAGGAACCAGATATAGCTTTCTAGTTCTGTGGTCTCCAGTGTCATGCCCCAGAGCCACACGGGGGCTGACGTGGCAGTTTAAGACTTGTCTCATGTGGTCAGAGAACACTGCAGGAGCTCAGTAAATATGGATACAGAGAGAAAAAATTCTAAACAGTTTATAGTTTAAAATATGTACATAGGCTTAAAAAGAAAAGAAAATGGGTATAAACAGTCATAAGAAATAGTTTATAAATAATAAAATAAATTTTTTAAAGAGAAAATAAAATAATATAAGAAGGATAAGCCATATAAAGATGGAAAATACACAGAGTCTGGATCCTGTATGGTGTCTTGTTGACTTTGAAATTTTTGATTGCTGATGAGCGAATGACATGAGAGATTTGGGATTGTAAGAGCAACTGCTGAAGTAAATCAGCCTAGACACTTTAGGTATGCTTTGACTTTAAAATAGAATTCAGAAAATGTATTGCTTTGGGGAAGAGGTTATACTTTTGCTTCCACAAAAAAACAAAAGGCTGTGGATTCCCTCAAGGTTGATAGAGATCAGGACTGATCAGGGGAGACCACCTAAAAATCTTGGCTACAGACTTAAAAAAAAATAAACCTAGAAAAACTACATGACATGTACTTTATCTGCTAAAACATTTAACAAAAAATCATGTTTAGTTGGCTTGTGTACAACTCACAGGTCCATGCTTGTGTTAATGTGGATATATATGTTACCTTTGAAAGTTTGTTTTCAGAACAAGGGGACCAGATGCCAATGAAAATGGGTGGCCCAAGTTATCCAGCCTCTCAGAATCCCTCTGTTGAAGTTTCTTCAAAATTCTGCATACAGAACAGCTTCATGGCTGCTGACTGAGATGGTCCAACCTCACACACTACTCTTGCCAGAACTATAGATAAACCTTGTGCTTTCCCATTGAACAGAGACTGGACAATAAGTGTTACAGCTAGTTTCTCCAAGGCTTGACCATTATCTCAATTTTCTCAGGCTCCCCAAAGATGCCATTGCCCACAGACAACAAGAAGGTCTAGAGAACACAACGCCCACATTTCCAAGAGGTTGGATGGTTGATGTTTGTTCATTCAATGGGTTATGGGCATTTGGTATGGGGGTAGTTACAAATCATTACTGGTCATGATCAGGAAGAAAGTTAAACAAAGCAGATTAGATTCAGGGATATCTTTCTGAAGGGAAAAGGGGTATATAGTATAAAAATGATGGGATAAATGGGTGGATTGTTGAGTTTACTTTTGAACAGCTATTAGTCTCAAGTTTTTTACATTTGTATGGATTTTTGTATATTGATACAAATTTAAGGTTTTGTTTTACTGTAGATATGTTTCTATTCTTGTTTAAGGTATTATACCTATACATCTCATTTAAAAATGTAAAGTTTTCGTCCTTGAACGCTATTTAGGATAATAAAGAAAGACAGGTTAGTAGTTATTCTATAACAATCACACTTGTAGACAGGTTAGGTATGTTTTCAAGACCATACAGAGATTTATTTTAAATAGATATATGGTCTTCAAATACTTCAGAGATCTACAGAATATGGTATTTAAAATGTTTTAATAATGTAAGGCTTTTCATGACAGTGAGACATGTCTGGACCAATATACTTCAAAAAAGGATGATGGGCATCAAAGAAACTTTATATGGAGTTTGCTTTTTTTTCTGGCAAAGCTAGCCATTTGGACAAGAAATTGCCCATGTCTCAATCACTGACAGTATGCTATACAACCTGGACAAGTAGGGCATGGACACACACAGAAAAAGAGAGAGAGAGAGAGAGAGAGAGAGAGAGAGAGAGAGAGAGAGAGAGAGAAACAACTGCCAAACTTTTCCAAGGCAGGGTAGGAGAGTCCTTCAAAAAATCTCTGCTCCACAGAAAAGTCTGCTGGATATTCGAGGCCTTTAGGCTGGAGATGGATGCCCCAACAATGTAGAAGAACCTTGGGTGACTGTCCAGGCAGCCAGACATCTCTGCCATTTCTAAAGTTTTGAAAGTTGTTTGCTCTGCACTGCCTGTTTTCTCCGGTGATATTATGTCCTTCTCAGATCTCTGATGGAGTTGAAGACCATAGGTTGTAGTTACGGTCTTCCTTGTTACCAGAATCAGAAAAGAAAGTGGCTGAACCATGTGGAGGACCCAGTACAGTCGCTGCAGGTGTACCATGTCTGGCAGGTGTTCCTGGACTGTATAAGAAACCAGGCTGAACAAGCCATGAGGAGCAAGCTAGTAAACAATGTTCCTCTATGGCCTCTGCTTTAGTTCCTGCCTTGATTTCCCTCAATGATAGACTAAAAATTGTAAAGTGAAATAAATCCTTTCCTCCCAGGCTGCTTTTAGTCACAGTGTTTTAAGCACAGCCTTGGAAACCCAGTTTTAAGCATTTATGAGCTGTCTAGTGGGATCCGAACTCAAGTTCTCATGATTGAGCACCAAGAGCTCTTAACCACAGAGCTACCTATCCAGCCCCTGTGTTTTTTGTCTTTGTTATGAGGCAGGGTCTCACATACATAGCACAGGCTATCTTAGAACTCTCCATGTAGTGGAGGATGTCTCACATAGCACAGGCTAACTTAGAACTCCCCATGTAGTGGTGGATGATGTCTCACATAGCACAGGCTAGCTTAGAACTCTCCATGTAGTGAAGGATGATCTTGAACTCTGATTCTCCTGCTCTCCCTTCCCAAATACTGGGATTATAAATGTGTGCAACCATAGCTGGTTTATGTGGTCCTGGGGTCCACACCAAAGGTCTCGTACATTCTGTGTTAGCACACTATCTACTTAGTTATATTCCCAGGTTTTATTTATATTTATTTGCTTGCTTACTTAAGATCTTATCTCAGTATATAGCCCAGGCTGGCCTCAGGCTTGACTCAGGCTTAATCCTCCAAAGTGCTGAGATTATGAGCATGTGTACTCCTCCTCCTTCCTCCCCTTTCTCTGAGCTTTAACTCAGCACTTCACACATACTAAGGACTTACTCATGCACTGAGCTACAGTGTTACTTATTTCTGAGTGCTCTTTACATATGAATAGAAGGACTGAATGAACTGTATTCAACACCTCATTCCTT
>NW_026068123.1:277352-319108 GCF_014885135.2 Alexandromys fortis
GGAACCCACTGAGCACCAACACCCGCCCCTCCCCCCCCCACCCCACCCCCGAGTGCTGGGACTCAAGGCGTGCACCACCACCACCCGGCCCATCAGAGTTTCTGTTCAAGTGAATCTCAGTGTATCTGGGTGTGAGCTTAAGCGGTCAATCCAGCCTGGACTGGTTGTGTTTCCTGTGCAGAAAGGTGGACTGTGGCCTCAAGTAAACTTTCAGGTAGACCCCCTATTCATCACCTTATACATGTGCATGGTAGGGTGTGCACAGTCAGATGTCTCGTAGGGCAGGGTGAGGACAGCAGAGCCGAGATCCTTTAACCCAGTCCTGTCCATCCAAACTGGGAGCCGCCAGTGCTGAACCCCTAGCAATCAAACCCCCTTTTCTCTCAGATCCCAGGAAAGGAAGCCCTGAACGCTAACAAGAATGGGACCCTTGATTGTCCTCACTCAGGTGGCCTCAGTCTCTCTCTTTGTGTAGCATGTGGGTCCCTGGTGCCTACAGAAGGTGTCTGATTCTTTGGAACTGGAATGATGGCCAGTTTTATGCCGCCATGTGGGTGCTGGGACTCGAGCCCAGCTCTTAACCACCGAGCCATCTCTCCACCTTAATTCTTCCCTTCGTTATTGTATTGTAAGCCGCGGTCCTGGTGCACATGTCATGACCTACATATGGGAAGTCAGAGGTTAACCTGGGAGAATTGTCTCTCTTCTGAGTGGGTCCCAGGGACCAAACCCAGGTTGTCTCCAGCTTGACGGTAAGCCTGTGTCCACTGAGGCTTCTCGCCAGCCTTCCTCCTTTTTGTTTTTTTAAATTAGGTCTTGCGGTGTAGTCCCACCTGACCCCTCAGACTCAGTGATCCCCAGCCTCAGTCTCTTCCGTGCTGGGGATTAGAGGTGTGAGTCACCCTGACCAGTTACTGTTCCGTCTTTTTCAGTTCATAATCTCGGGTGTTTTGTTACGGTATCAGCAGGCTGCTCTATTAACCCAAAGTGATGGGATCAGAACAAGCTGAGACTTTGTCTCTTCCTCCCCCAGACCCTTGGTCACCGTCCCCACAACTGTGAGCTCCTTGGTCTCTAAGATGATACGCAGTAAAACACTTGAGTTACCCCCTGAGAGTTGACATCCAAGGACACATTATACCCATCACAGTCCAGAGTGTCTGTGGATTTACAACAGCCCCTAGGGTAGGAGTGGCCGGTTGTCTCCTGAAAGGAAGAGCCATCATGACTCCCTGTGAGGCTGTGGAGATAACTCAGTGGTAAGAGTATTTGCTGCACGAGCTTGAGGACTTGAGTTCGAATCCCCAACGTCCGTGTAAAAAGCCAGGCATGCTCCATGTGCCTGTAACCACAGCTGGGAGGCAGAGATGGGGAATCACGGGGGCTTGCGGCTGCCAGTCTAGCTCTGCCTCACGGGAACAATGCAGGGAGCGACGGAGCGGGACTCTTGATGCACTTGTCCTCCACAGGCACACACACGCGTACACACTTGCTCACGCACATTATTTAAAGACTCCCCTTAAAAACAAAACAGCATCAAAGAAGTCAATGTCACCCCAGAGCGGCCAGACTCTTCTCCCAGGGCTCTGGTTAAATGTCCCTGACACCGTTATCATGGGGCAGAATCTGGCCTCATAAGGACCTGTCTAGGTTGCCTCTGTCACCTCCCAATCTGAGCTCAGGCGGGAGTTGAACTCATGACGAGCCTCCTCCTGCCTCAGACTCCCGAGTACTGAGGTTGCAGGTGTGATCCACCGCATCAGTCCTTTTAAATACAATTTTGTTTTGTTTTGTTTTGAGACAGCAGCTCACTGTGTAGCCCTGACTGTATGGAGCTGGTCATGAAGTCCAGGCTGGTCTGAAACAGAGAGAGCTACCTGCCTCTGCCCTCTGCCTTCCAAGTACTGGGATTAAAGACAAGTCCCACTGCATCCAGTTTACATTTTCTTTATTTTTATTTCTCACTTATTATTACTATTGGGGATTTTTTGCTACAGCACAGTGTATAGATCAGAGGACATCAGGAGTCTGTTCTATTCCACCATGCAGGCCCCAGGGCCTGAACTCAGGTCATCAGGGTGCACAGCAAGCCCTTTTCTTACTGAGTCATCTTGCCAGCTTTGTTCCAATCTTTTCAATCCACAGTTGTCTGACTCTGTTTTGTTTTGTTTTGTTTTGTTTTTTTGGTTTTTCGAGACAGGATTTCTCTGTGGTTTTGGAGCCTGTCCTGGAACTAGCTCTTGTAGACCAGGCTGGTCTCGAACTCACAGAGATCCGCCTGCCTCTGCCTCCCAAGTGCTGGGATTAAAGGCGTGCGCCACCACAGCCCGGCCAGTTGTCTGACTCTGGACAAGCAGTGTGGTAATACAGAGAACTAACTAACTAACTAACTAACTAGTTCTAACGGGTTCATTTCTCTCATGGTGACTGCCCACCAAACTTGGCCAGGCACTTGCGACCATCTACTCAGAAGGCCGGACTGGAGAGTAGTAATGAGTTCAAGGCCAGGCTAGCTACGTGAGACTCGTTTTTAAAAAGTTAAAGCGTGCCTGGGGGAATAGTTCAGTAGTTGTTTGTCTAAGGTGTGGGAGGCCCTTGGCTCCATCCTCTTAAACGGTCAGCTTCACATCTCGTCAGTTTCAGCGGCTATAGGGTGCAGTCACCTTCTCCATGGCAATGTTCATTGTGTAGAGAAGTCATTGGACCCATTGTACCAGTAATTCCTCCTCAGGTCAGAGCGGTGTGCTCAAAGGCCACATCCTGAGCCTCCCGGGAGAGACCAGGAGCAGACGCAGCCAGGGTGAGTCGCTGATGGAGAAAGCATCCCATCTCCAGTCCCTCCTTTTTTCTCCCTCTCTCCCTCCCTTCCCCTCTCTCCTTTCCCTTGTTCTTCCTTTTCTTTGAGACAGGGTCTCACGTACCTCAGGCTAGCCTTAGATACACCAAGCACCCAGAGCTGACTATGAACTTCCCACCCTCCTACTTCTACCTCGAGTGCCCGGACTGTTGAGATTTAGTTCATGGAGCTAGAAGTTGGGCTTCCTTGGCTACCTCACTTTCTCTCCTTTTCCTCGTGGTTCTGGGCTTGAACTGACTCATTCAGGCTGCCATGGTACTGGCTGGGGAAGAGCAGAGCAGGAGTCCCCAGGAAGGCACATCTGGTCCACCCGAGTAACCATGGAACCCAAATTAGCTGCTCTTTCCTCCAAGTTTGGCTGCAACTCCATTAAAAACTGATTCCTAGGCAACCACACCTGGTGCTCACTCTGGTTGTCCCAGCACGGAGGAGGAGAAGGGGGGAGAAGGGGGGAGAAGGGGGGAGAAGGGGGAAGAAGGGGGAGGAAGGGGAGGAGGGGGAAGAGGAGGGGGAGGGGAAGGGGAGGAAGGGGAAGAGAAGGGGAAGGGGAAGAAGGGAGGAAGGGGAAGGGGGAGGGGGAGGCACAAGGGTCCAGAGCTCATAGTCAGCCTAGCTACTCAGTGAGTTGGAACCTAGTAGACTGGGTTATATGAGAGAGAGAGAGAGAGAGAGAGAGAGAGAGAGAGAGAGAGAGAGAGAGAGAGAGAGAGATATTAAATATTACTTTAACCAACCAAATTCCTCTTAGAACACATAAAGGACAAATTTAGCTTTTTTATACTATTTTGTTTGTTTACTGACACAGAGTCTCAGTAAATCTCCAACCCTGACTGCACTGGAACTCACTAGGTAGACCAGGCTGGCCTCAAATACTCAGATCCACCTGCCTCGGCCGTCCAAGCGCTGGGATTAAAGGTGTGCGCCACCTTGCCTAGCCTCCAAATTTTGATTTTTAAAATAAAGGTTTTAAAATATTGGGGTTGCTGAGGATGTGGCTGAGTTAGTTAGCACTTGTTGAGCACGCATGAAGCGCCGGGTTCAATCCCAGCACCACAGAATCCGGGCGTGGTGCCACGCACCTTGCTTCCACCAGCAGGGAGGTGGGGACAAAAATGTCAGGAACTCAGGGTCATCCTCAGCCACATGGGGGCCCAAGACCCTGTCTCAAAAAAAAAAAAATCCCTGCCACAGCAATGGCATCTTCAAAGCGATCGGAGTCTGGAGGGTCAACCCTAAGAACTTCCCCTCCCACCAGTGTCCCCAGTCTCCCCACAAAAGGTACCTCCAACTGCACCGGGGTGACCAGTCCTGTGCTTTGTGTCCCTGTGTGTCATCCCATGGCCTCTGCACACAGCCCTCATGTGAGATCCACGTTTTGTGTCATTTGAGGTAAGTTCTCGGCAAGGAGCCCAGGCTGGATGGAGCTCGTCATCCTCCTGCCTCAGCTGCCTGGATTCTGCAGTCACAGGTGTTTGCCATGATTTCTGGCTCCAGAGGCATGCTCGTGTGTGTGTGTGTGTGTGTGTGTGTGTGTGTGTGTGTGTGTGTGTGTGTTTGCCCGCATTCATCTGGAGGACAGAGGCTAACCCCAAGTGTCATCCACCTTGTGTTTTCTGTTTTGTTTTGGTTATGTTTGCTTTATCTTTACGTGTGTGAGTGTGCATGTGTGTATGGAGGCCAGAGAGCATCTTAAAGGCATCCGTCCTCATCTTCCACCATCTGAGTCCTGGGATGAAACAGGGTCTCTCACCGGGATTCTACTGTCTTGGTCTCCCCGCGGCGGAGACACAGACTACACCGCCATGCCTGGTTCACAGGGTGCTGGGGATGCTGACTGGCCGTCTATGAGCTGAGCTCCAGCCCTTCTCCAGGCCTTTAGCTGGATGTCCTACTCTGTGACTGGTCCAGTGACCCTCATTTCCTTTCCCCATGAGCACATCCCACCATCACCTCCCAGAGTACATGACTTTTTAAAGCCCCTCCCTGAGGATTCTAGACAGGGCCTTCCGGCTAAGACTCTCCATCCCCCTAATCTTTGGGCATCTTACAAATGTACCTGCCTTGCCTGTTACTGCATGTCTCCCTGCAGAAGACAAGAGGGATAGTGACAAATTCCTGGTGTCCTCAGCTTTCCCTTCCCCACCCCACTGTCCCCCCCCATCTCTGGGTTCCTGGGTGTTAAGGCATGGAGTGGGGTCACCTTTGGGGACCAGAATTATGATGGCGTCTGTCTCTTTCTGCAACTTAGAAATTCTGTACTTACAATTGGGAAGACTACAAGCAGCACGGATGCCATCATGACTTCCAGAATGACAATAACCAGGAACAGGAAACACTGGAGGACACAGAGAGGGACAGGGCGGGGCTGGGAGCCTGCTTGGCAGATCCCACAAACCTGGTGCTGAGGAGGGAAGAGGTTTGGTCCTCTGTCCCACCCCCATTCTACTGGGTTCCAGTTTGAAAAAACTCAGACGTGGGTGGAGGTGGGAGGTTTCCAAGGTGCAGAAAGATCCAGGTACAGGCTGGCCTGGGGTGCTTGAGGGAGCTGCAAGGTGGGAGCCTTCTCTTGAGAGGTTTGAGGGAAGACTCGGAACAGGGGCATATGGAAGGGAGGACTCGGAACAGGGGCATATGGAGGGGAGAACTCGAAACAGGTGCATATGGAGGACAAGGTTGATGAAGAAAAGAGGACTATGGGAGAGCTCTGGCATTCCTGGCCCGCCTTACTGGTATCAAAATCAAACACAGAAGCCAGGAACCTGTACTTGAAAAGTGGAAGAGAATGAGAGTCATTCTCTGCCTCTTAGCCAGAGAAGATCAGCCTGACTAAATGAGACCCTGGCTCAAAGGGGGGGGGGGGGAGAAGCCAGGTATGAACCAGGTATGGTAGCTAACACCTTTATTCTTACTACCCCAGAGGTGGACACAGGAGGATCTTTGAGTTTTAGGTGTTCTTGGGCTACTTATTGAGACCCTGTTCCCAAAACCAACCAAACAAACAAACAAATACAAAGCCGGGTGGTAGTAATGCACACCTTTAATCCCAGCATTCAGGAGGCAGAGGCAGGTAGATCTCTGTGAGTCTGAGGCCAGCCTGGTCTGCAAATTCAGTTCCAGGACAGCCAGAGCTGATATACAGAGACACCCTGTCTTGAAAAACAAAGAAAATAGAATATCAACTAAATCAGGGGCTGTGGAGGGAGAGCATGGGAAGCCTGCAGTGAGGACGGACACACGGCAGGGCCGCGTGGTGTCCAGGTACAGACTACTTACAGTCAGAGTCTGCAGTGAGGGTGGACACACAGCAGGGCCGCGTGGTGTCCAGGTACAGACTACTTACAGTCAGAGTCTGCAGTGAGGGTGGACACACGGCAGGGCCGCGTGGTGTCCAGGTACAGACTACTTACAGTCAGAGTCTGCAGTGAGGATGGACACACAGCAGGGCCGCGTGGTGTCCAGGTACAGACTACTTACAGTCAGGAGCCTGCAGTGAGGATGGACACACGGCAGGGCTGTGCGGTGCCCAGGTACGGACTACTTACAGTCAGGAGCCTGCCTCTGCTTTCTGCGGTCACTCCATACCACCCAGCGAGGCTGAGCACTAAGGTGATGCATCCATTCCCAGGCTCACATAACCAGAGAGACAGAGGTAGGCAGAGGGCATCCCGAGGACCTTCGTCAGTGCAACCTTTTGCTACATGACCCCAAGAGCCAGGCCAACGAGGACCGTGCCAGACACCTTGAGAACAGACACCAAAGCAGAAGGAGGTTGGGTGGTAAAATTGGGAGTCTTCCTGGGTGGGGCCAGAGGAAAGCAGAGGCTAATAAAACCAACAAAAAATGTTAAACAGGGAAATATCCAGAGCTGGTGGTGATGTGGAAACATTCTCATAGCTTTAAAACAAAAAAACAAAACAGAAAACAGCTGGGCAGCCGTGGCACATGCCTTTAATCCCAGCACTCAGGAGACAGAGACAGATGGATCTTTGTGAGTTCGAGGTCAGCCTCGTCTACAGAGTAAGTCATAGGACAGCCAGGAATGTCTTGGAAAACCAAAAGAAAGAAAGAAAACCAGAAAAAGAACATGTTGGGTTGAGGGTGTGGCTCAGCTGGCAGAGTGCTGATGAAGCACACAGAGCCCTGGGTTCCATCGCCAGGACCAAGTGAACAAAGCGTAGCAGTGCACACCTGTGATTTCAGTGCTTGAGATGTGGAGGTTTGAGGACTGGAATTAAGTCATCCTTGGCTACATAGTGGATTAGCATCTGGCCTGGGCTACAAGAAACCCGTCTCATAAGATAGAAAAGAGTGGAAGAAAGGAAGGACACCATGCCATTCATACACAAAACCCTAAAGATTACACGTTTAAAAATAATTTTAGCATGGCGGTGGTGGTGCACACCTTTAATCCCAGCACTCAGGAGGCAGAGACCTTAATCCCAGCACTCAGGAGGCAGAGACAGGCGGATCTCTGTTTTTCTTTTGTTTGTTTGTTTTGTTTTGTTTTGTTTCTGTTTTTAGAGGGTTTCACTTGTATCCATCTCTTGTTAATCTGGAATTCAATATAATAATAATAAGGCTGGCCTTGAACTTACGGAGATCCGCCTGCCTCTGCCTCCTAAGTACTGCAATTAAAACCATGTGCCACTGTGGCTGACTTTTTATTTTTACATGTATTTTTATTTTCTATGCATGGATTTTGCTTGTGTATACGCATGTGCACCCTGTGCATGTCTGATTCTCGAGGACGCCAGGAGTGTGCTGGATCCCTGGAAGTGAAGAAGCGATTGGGAGCTGTTGTGTGGGTGCTGGAAGCAAACCCAGGTCCTAAGGAACAGCACCTGAAGCTCTGAGAGGATGCATCCCTCCAGCCCCAGATTTTACTTTTTGAGGTAAAATTCTATTTTAGAAATAACACTTTTAGATTTTTGCCTAATGAAATAGTTGCAACCATCTTTCCGAGCAGCAGCGTGTTTGCTATAGTGACGTTTTGTATATTGTTTTATTCTGTAGTCTACAGTTGCTCATTATGTAGACTAACCTTGCACTTCCTCTCCTGCCATCCCCCCAGACAAGGTTTCTCTGTGTAGCCCTGGCTGTCCTGGAACTCACTCTGTAGAGCAGGCTGGTCTCAAACTCAGAGATCCGCCTGCCTCTGCCTCCCAAGCAAGGAGTACCCCACCATGCTCAGTTAATGTATTTTTACGGGAAGAGGACATGGGGCTGTAAAGATGGCTTAGCAGTTAAGAACATTTGCTGTTCTTATAGAGGACTTGAGTTCAGTTCCCAGCACCCACACTAGACAGTTCACAACTGCCTGTAACTCCAGCTCCAGAGGATCTGTCCCCTCTTCTGACCTCTGCAGGTGCAAGCATGCACACACACACACACACACACACACACACACACATGCACGCACACACTCTCTCACACACACACTGAAGGAAAGAAGTGATGCAGAGGTGGCTAAGTGACTACGAGGGCTTCTCCACAATCATGAGCTCCAGAGTTCAGATTCTAGTGCCTACTTAACAACTGAGGTACCCCTCTGAAAGCCTGGAACCCTACCTCTGAATGGGGTGGAGACAGGGAGCTCACTGGGGTTTTGCTGGCTGCCAGCCAAGCTGAGACACCACCTCCAGGTTCAGGGAGAGATCTGACCTGCTTCAAAGGGCAATGATGGAGGACAGCTGACACTTCCTTCTGCCCCATGCCCCAGTAAACTGAAATAAAAATAAGGAAGATTAGGAAAGCACAGGAGGAAAGTGAAGACGAAAGCGGGAAAGGGAGTGTGACAGAGATGAACAAAATTGAGAAAGAAGAAATGCGCACACACACACATACAAACGCACATACACATACTAACGTGCACACACATACAAAAGCACACACACACAAAGGCACACACACACAAAGGCACACACACAAATGTGCACACACAAACGCACACACACAAATGCGCACACACATACAAACGCGCACACACATACAAACGCGAACACACGGCGGGAGGACATTGTGTTAAAGGTGCAGGACAGGGCTGGGGAGCTGGCTCAGGGGGTCAGAGTGCTTGCTGCACAATCATGAAACCAAGTTCAGATTTCCAGCACCCACATAAAATCCAGGCCCTGCTGCCCGTGTGCATCCTCAGGCCTGGGAGGAGGGGACAGAGACAGGAGGATCGCAGGACCTGCAGACCACCAGCCTAGCTCTAGCTCAGAGAGAGCCCCTGCCTAGAGAGAATAAGGTGGAGAGTGGCAGAGGACACCCCGTGTCCTCCTCAGGCCGCACAAAGGGGACACTCACACACACACATGCCAGCCGATGCAGAAAGATATTTTAAAATTTTGGTTTGTGTCTTGTTTATTATGTTTATTATATGTGCATGAGCACCTGTGGTGGTAAAAGGACAGCTTGCCGGAGTCAAGTTCCTCTTTCACCTGTGGGTCCCAGGGATGGAACGCTGAGGGTCAGGCTGGACGGCAGGTGCGTCTCCCACTAAGACATCTCACTAGACCTGGTGTGTTTGCTCGCTTGTTTCTAGGACAGAGTCTAGTGTAGCCCAGGCTGGCTTCGATCTTCTGCCGGTCCTCCTGTCAGCCTCTCAAGGTCTGCGACTGCAGAAGGCACTGCTGCAGCCAGGAAAGTCAGGAGTTCAAGGTCATCTTCGGCTACACAGTGAGTTCCAGGCCAACCACAGGGCTGCACAGTAAGATTCTGCCTCAGAAACCATACATGAAACAAAAGCAAAAGCAAAGAGCATACTCCGTGTTCCCCTGATAGCCAGGGAAAGGTGCTTCAAGAAAACTTAATAGATCAAAAAAACCGCGAAGGCGGGTACAGTTCGGTGAGCACACGTGCAGCTCAGGGACCGTGTGCTTAGCATGCCTGCAGGCCTGGCTTCATCCTCAGCACACGAACTAACCAGCAAGAAAGACCACCCAGGGCTGCAGAGACCCTCAGCAGTTCTGAGCACACACTGCCCTTCAGAGGACTGAGTTCAGTTCCCAGCACCCACTTGGTAGCTCATGCCGCCTCTAACTCCAGCTCCAGGGCTTAAGAAGCGTAAACAAAAGGTACCATCTTTCCTATCAAAGGGTTAAATAAGAAGACAAATCCCACCTCTGCTGGGGGCGGGAACTGTAAAGAAGCCATTTGGCAGAAAATTTGAATTCCTCTAGGGTCAGCACTTCTGGGAAATCAAAATATATACTCAACTTTCACGTCTCCATAGACACCTTGCTGCTCTGTACCAGACACTCTCCTAAGGATGCAAGGCCTGGCTCTGACCACTGAGAGAGGCATGGTGTTCGGAATCTTAAAAACCAGGCTGTGTCCTAATCAAGGCCTTGCACCCTTCTCCAGGGGTAAAACTTTTGCCTTGCCAAAGAACATTGGATTTGTTATTTTCTTTTTTGTTTGTTTGTTTGCTTGTTTGTTGCAACAAGGTTTCTCTGTGCAGTTCTGGATGTGCTGGAACTTGTTCTGTAGGCCAGGTTGGCCTCGAGCTCAGAGATCCGCCAGTTACTGTCTCTTGGGTGCTGGAAGTAGAGGTGAATGACCCACCTGGCTATATCGTTTTCTTGAGAGTCCAGGTTGATTTTTCTTTTTCATTTTTCTCTTCTTTCTTTCTTCGTCTTCTTTTTTAAACCAGGTCTCACTAGACGGCCTTGACTGCCCTGTAACTTGCTTACATAGAGTTGGGAAGAGGACATTTGATGCCCTTGTGGGAAATGAGCCAGACAAGGCCTGCTGGCTCCTGCACACCTTCAACCCCCAAACTCTGGAGGCAGAAGTAGTTGGATCCTTGGTGAGGAGCCACAGCAAGACTCAGGCCAGCCAGGGCTGGGGAGGTCACACACAGGCCCTGAGGAGGGGGACAGAAACTACTGTTGCTTTGTTGGTTGGGCGTGGCGCCAAGCTGCCTTCTGAAAATGATGTTTCTATCCATAGGTTAATGCTGCCTCTGCTTTGGTCTGTAGGAGGCAAGCGGGGAGTGCAGGGGCTCACGATTGGTCAGGAGCTGAGTATAAGGGAGCACTCAGCTCTAACAGGACATCTGTGTCACTTGTTCTTCAGGAACATCACAGGAGGAAGGGGGGGAGAACAGAGGAGCTGGAGGATGGGGAGGAGGCCCACAAGGGCAGTCTTCTGACATGCTGCTGCTATTGCCCCCGTGAGCCTGGGTCAGCACAGGGGCTGCTGTGTGAAAGGGGCTGATGACATCTCTCCTCAGACGAGAGAGGGTTCAGAGACCCCACCCATCCAGAGGAGCTATGGCCACTCGTACACGGCCTCAGTCAGGGAAATAGCCAAGTGCCGGTGTGCATAGAGGAAACACCAATCAATGCAGGAGGCACCAAGACTTCATGGGAAGAAAAGCATTTTCTTAAGAAGAGAAAAAGGGGGGGGCTGGAGAGCAGGCTCAGCAGCCGAGAGCACTTTCTGCTCTTGCAGAGAACCTGGGTCCAGTTCCCTTCGCCCTCATGGAGGCCACCTGTAAGTTCAGGTCCAGATCCAGGGTCTGAGACACTACGTGATACTCCTCGTACCTCTCCAGGATGGAACACAGGTACACATACTTACACACAGACATGTAATGAAAAGAAAACCAAATCTTCAAAAGACTATATGAGGGGGCTGGAGAGATGGCTCAGAGGTTAAGAGCACTGGCTGTTCTTCCAGAGGTCCCGAGTTCAATTCCCAGCAACCACATGGTGGCTCAGAACCATCTGTAATGAGACCTGGTACCTTCCTTGCCAGCAGTACATTGTATGCTTAATAAATAAATAAATCTTAAAAAAAAAGACTATATGAAGGAAGAAAAAAGGGGAGGGGCTAGAGAGCCAGCTCGGAGGATTACAGCTCTTGCAGAGGACAGGAGTCGTTCCCAGCATTCACGTGAGGATGGTTTATAGCCACCTGTAACTCCAGCTGCAGAGGACGGCTGCACCTAGATACACATACACATGATTAGAACGATAAAGCAAATCTTAAAACAAAAGAACTATCTGTCCAATTTTACTGGGATAATGTGACCAAAAACAACTTGGGGAAGGAAGGGTTTATGTCCACTTACAGCTGACAGTTCATCCCTGACGGAAGCCAAGGCTCTGGAACCCAGAGGCAGGAGCTGAAGCAGATGCCATGACTGGCTGCTCTCTCTGAAGCCTGCTCAGCCTGCTTTCTCACAGTGCCAGGATCACCTGCTCCGGGATGACTCCACCCTCAGTGGGTTGGGCTGGGCCCTCCCAGGTCAGTCACTGACCAAGAAAATACCTCCCCAGACCTCCCCACAGGCCAATTTGAGGAAGGCAATTCTTCAACTGAGGCACCTTCTTCCCAGATGCCCCCAGCTTGTGTCAAACAGACAAAACATCACACTATTCTACTTTTTCAGACTTAGTCATTTTCCTGATGTATAATTGGTTTGTTCTCATTTTGCTTTGGAGACAACATCTCTCGTAGCTCAGGTTGGTGAGGATCTCTGAGCACGTGTGTGCCTCTGTGTCTGGTCTATGTTGTGCTAGGAATAGAACACAGGGCCCCATGCAAGCTCGGCAGGTTCTCTACCCACGTCCCCAGCCTTTCAAACTCCTTTCCATCCCTGATCCAGGCTCCCCAAACTGTGTACATTTGTGCTGATATCCCAAGCTTCAGCTCCCACGGTGCCTCCTACACGATTATTTCCAACTCCTCTCAGTCCTCACCAACCTGCCCTATATCTCCTACCCCCTCCAGCCTTCCTCCGGGAGCACAGATCCAGAAGGCAATTTAGATCAACTTATTTCTGTCTTCCAGGGAGAGGGCTATGAAGGGAAGGCTGCCAAGTCTCCAGGGCCTGGATTGTGACATACTTACAGCCGTAAAGCCATTGAATAAAGACAACAGTTTCTTCAAGAAAGGATATGGCGTGTGTATTTCAGCCATGACGGGCAGACCTGGGTGCTCTGGATACTTAAGTCAGCCTCTTCCGTAAACCTCTGGGCTGCTGAGTCCCACATGTCACCAAGGGACACTCAAGTGACTAGCTCTGTTTCCTGACTGCCTGGTGACTTCCCTGGGATGCTTGGCTCAACCCTCAACCTTCATCACATCACAATAGGAAGCTGGCTGGACTCGGTGGCACCCACCTTCAGTCCCAGCACAAACACCCCACAAGGGTCAGATGCACCTACTCCAGTGGCCCCCAACTGCCTGGAACTCCAGCTCCAAGGGACTGGATGCCCTCTTCTGGCCCCAGTGGGCCCCTGAGTCACATGGCAGACAACTCACATGGGCACACACGCACATACAGAAAAATAAAGATATAAAAAAGCATAACAAGCAGTTGGGAGCTGGGGCGAGATGGACAGCAGGAGAACAGCCCCTCCCCCACGGCCCTCCCTGGCTGTCAAACAGACCACACAGGACCTGGGGGAGATCAGCCTCCTACATGCCACCAAAGACACCAGGGCCACCTGGACTCCCAAGCAAAGTGCTCATCCAGTACTTATCATTTGAATGACTGACATCCACTGCCCCTAAATCCTGGCCCCGTAGGTGCTCGTTAAACCAGGGTGGAATTAATAAGAAAGGGGCTTTGAGGTCATACATCTTGTTTTGTTGGTTTTTAATTTAATGAAAATTTTAGCTTTTAAATATATATATCTGTGTGTGTGAATATACATACATGTATATTTACCTGTATTTTGTGTATGAAAGTTTTGCCTGTGCTCCATGTGTGTGCAGAGCCTATAGAGGCCAGAAGGCCCCTGAGACTGGAGTTATATATGGCTGTGAGCCACACAATGTGGGTGCTGGTCGTCAGGGTTAATGGCAAATACATTTATCCACTGAGTATCTTGTCTGGCTTTTTTATGTATTTTCTGAGGTCCTCAATGTTGCAAGGCAGGCATTCTACTGCCTGAACCCAGGTTAACCTCAAACTAAGTAGGCAGCTGAAAATAATCTTGTACTTTTCTTTCTTTCTTTTTTCTTTTTTCTTTTTTTTTTTTTTTTACTTGCTATGTAGACCAGGCTGGCCTCGAACTCACAGAAACCCACCTGCCTGTGCCTCCTGAGTGCTGTGGTTACAGGCATGCACCCCCACAGCTGGCTTCCTTTGAACCACCTCTGAAGATTTACAGTGCCCTGCTTCCCCCGCGCGGCAGGTGGAGGGATGTGTTTCTCTCTTCCACAAAGAATTCTGAGCCACTGATCGCTGTTGAATCCGCAGGATTTTGAGCTTAAAGGATTTCCTTGAACTGCAAAATTACACTGGCCTGATGGAGCAGCGGCGAGGGTGGAATTCTGAAGCTGTCCCTCGGTGGTCACTAGGGGGCGCTACGCCCATAGAAAACAATTGCCGCTTCTCTGCACCCGCGTCCCTAAGGTGCAGGAGCCTGCTTCCCCACTGGGTAAGGCCCTCCAAACTGTCCCTTCGTGCCAGGTGCGCGGGCAACAGTATCTTCAAACACTGTTTTGTGCCATGTTGCGCTGGCACACGTTGGTTGAGGGCTCCATGTCCCCACTTACTCCGAGTCCTCTCTTCTCTCCTCCCTCCCCATTTTTCTCTTCTCCCTTCTTACCTTCTCTTTAAGACAGATTTCTTGTAGCCCTGGCTGTCCTCAAACTCCATGTAGCCGAGGATAACTTTGAAACTCTGGTTTATTAACTTTGTCTGTCCGTAGTTCTCTGCTGAAAACACGAGGAAGTCTCCTGGGGCCCCGGCTCCAGCTGGGCACAGAGCTGAGACCGCTTTTGGATGCTTCCTTTGTTGCTCTTTTTGTTTTCCTTCTTTCCTCCCCCTCTCCCTCCTTCCCTTCCCTCCTCTATTTATCTCGTAATTAATTAATTAATTAACTTATTTTTGAGACAGGTAGCCCTGGCTGTCCTGGAACTCACGATGTAGACCAGGTTGACCTGAAACCCTGAGACCTGCCTGCCTCTTCCTCCCAAGTGCTGAGATTAAAGGTGTACACCACCACCTTTATTTTATTTTTTTATTTTTTGAGTTTTCTTTTATTTTTGAGATTGTAATATAATTACATTTCTCCCTTCCCTTTCCTCCCTCAAATCCTCCCATATATCCCTCCTTACCCTCTTTCAAATTCATGGCTCATTTCTTATTATCCATTGTCACAGACACAGATGTGTGTGTGTGTGTGTGTGTGTGTGTGTGTGTGTGTGTGTGTGTCCATACATGCACCTCAGGACACCTGCCCAGTCTGTATAATGTTTCTTGTATGTTTTCAGGGCCAACCACTTGGCACGGGATAACCAAATGGCGCTCTCTTCCCTGGAGAAGACTATTTCTCCAGCTCAGAGTTCTTCATTTGGCTGACGTTCTTTGTGTACAACTGAGGCCTTGTGGGCTTTTCTCTGTCTACTTTGAAATGTCTATTGGTGTTGTCCTTGTTTAGTTCACATGTAGGTCACCATGTTGGTGATGAATTATGGGTGGAGCTCCTGATATTTCTAGAAGACACAGACAGTCTCACAGCAAACTCCCTGCTCCTCTGGTCTGTACAGCCTTCACCTCTCCTCTTCTGAAATGTTACCTAGGCCTTAGGTGCAAGGATGTAACTGTATCCACTGAGGATCCCCAACTCTCCCATGGCCTTTTGTTTTGTTTTGCTTTGGTTTTTGGGGGGACAGAGTTTCACTGTGTAGACCTGGATATTCTGGAATAAGAGTAGCTTCTAATTCACAGAAATCCACCTGTCTCTGTCTTCCCAGTGCTGGGATTAAAGGCGTATCCTACCACCAGCCAGAGGCTTTTTTAAGATTTATTTTATAGGCCAGGCAGTGGTAGCACACACCTTTAATCCCAGCATGCAGGAGGCAGAGACAGGCAGATCTCTGAAAAAAATGTATTTTATTTTACATGTCCAAGTGTTTTGTCTGCATGTATGTCTGTGCACCATATGTGTGCCTGGTGCCTTGGAGATCAGAAAAGGAAGGCAGACCCCTTGGAATTGGGGTTATGAACTATTGTGAGCCATCTTGTGGGTGCTGGGAACCAAACCCAGGTCCTCTGAAGAGCAACAAGGGCTTTTAAGCACTGAGCATCTCTCCATCCTTCACCTTAAACTCTTGTTTGTTTGCTTGTTTTTCAAGACAAGGCTTCTCTGTGTAGTCCCGGCTGTTCTGGAAGTTGCTCTGCAGACCAGGCTGGCTTTGAATTCACAGAGATCTGCCTCCTGTGTGCTGAGATTAAAGGTGTGTGCTGCCACCACTTGGCACCTCTCCTTTAAGTTGATGATGTCACATGTTCCCTCAAAGTGACAGGAAGCTGACTGAAGAGTTCCAGTCACCAGCTAGGAGCTTAGGAGGTGTTGATCCACGCTTAAGTATTTCTACCAGTAAATATTAACTGCGTGATAATGGACTTCACTGACATATTCTTAAGTGTGTGGGTAGATTTCCTGTCACAGTGAACTTGGTGCTATCTTTATCCCTTCTTCACAGATGAGGTGACTGGGGCATAAAGGATTAGACATCTAAAGCTAAAAGGATCTTTGAAAAATCTCTCACTCCCTCCCTCTCTCTCATCAGCGCGTCAGGCAAGTGAGCCCCACTCCAGCTTCCTGTTTATCCGAGAAAACTCTTGCCCTGATGCTAAGCTGGTCTTGAACTTTTGACCCTCGGGCTTAGGTAACAGGTTTGAGCCACAGTGGCCTCTACATTCTTAGGTGGGTGCACCTGCTGAGCCTGGCAGGGAGCATCATGGGAATCGGGATCACATCCTGAACCAAGCAAATGAGAGCTCATTTAGGGAAACAAACCCTTTCTGACCTGAAACTTAGCCAAATCCTCTGGGGGTCAAAGAAAACAATCGGCCCAGCAGAGGAATTTACCCTGCTGGTGTAGTTTGCATTGTGCTGTGGCTCTCCTTGGATGGGAAGCAGGAAGGTCAATGGAAGAATTGCTCAAGAGATTTGCAGCAGGTCAGGTGCTGACACGGCCTGGAATTCTCCCTCCTTCCCTGGAGGCAGCCTCAGGGAAAGCTGTTAGTATAAAAGGGGAGTCCCTGGCTGGATGACAAGGCAAGCCTGGCATCCCAGCACTTCAGATCAACAAGGATTTGAAGCAAGCCTGAAGGACACAGCAAAAACCACGTCTCAGAAGTCTCAGAAACAAGCAGGTATCTGAGAAACTGGACTTGTATCAAACGCCAACAAAATGGAGTCAGGAGGCCAGGAGGGAGCACTCATAGGGGAACGTCCACCTACAGATGTGAGACCGCAGGATACCTGGGCTGCATTGCGGTTATCCCTGCCTAGAATCCCCCAGTGAGGGGCCAGGGGGGGCGTGGCTTGGCTGAAGAGTGCTGGCCTGGCTTTTGGGACCCAAATTCACTCCTAGCAATCATCTCCACACATAAAGCGCCAGGGAGAGGACTCGGTCTGTAGCAAAGTGCTTGTCTGGCAACATGAGAGCCAAGGTTTGTGCCCCAGAAACCCCATTAAAAAAAAAAAAAAAGCCAGGTGAAGCAGCAGCACGTGCCGGTCATGCAAGCGCAAGGAATTAAATCAGGCGGATCCCTGGAGCTTGCTGACCTACACATACATTCACACAGAGGAAGACAATGTCAACCTCTGGCCTCCACAAACAAGTGCCTGCCTGCATGTGCGCACGCACACACACACACACACACACATGTATACACCTAACATAAACACACAATTAAAGTAAGTAATATCTTATACAAAGAGTGGAGGGCAGGTGTGGTGGCGCCCCTGTGATGCCAGCACTAGGGAGGTTAGAGGCAGGAGGATGGCGAATTCTCAGCCAGTCTGCTACAAAACAAAATCCTTCGAATAAGAACCAAGGGCCAAGCAGCTGGAGCGATGGCTCATGGGCTGAGTGCCTACCACATACAAACAAAGACCTGAGTTTGGAGCCTCAGAGCACAGGTCAAAAGCAGGCGCAGTGCTGGCGCATGCGTGTAACCTCGGGCATGCGGAAAGTCAGGGGATCCCTGGGGCTCGCTGGCGGGGATGGGGAGAGTCAGGGGATCCCTGGGGTTCGCTGGCAGCCAATCTAGTTGATTTGGTGAGCTCCAGGTTCAGTGAGAGGCTACACCATGTGATGCCATGGATGGTTGCCCCGGGCAACCTGTCTCCCCACGGTTGTCAGGAGCACTTCTGCCCCATGTACCCCGATAACTGTCAGAACCCCCTCCCACTCAACCAGGACTCTCACCAAGCCTTATAAAAATGTATTTCAATTATAATACATGTTGCTTATTTATTTGTCTTATTTGTGTGTGGACAGGCACAGCTGCCCCGGCGTGTGAGTGCCATACAGATGTGGAGGTCAGAGGACAACTTGTAGGAGTCAGTTCTTTCCTCCCACAGTCTGAAACATGGGGATCAAACTCTGGTCATCCGGCGGGGCAGCAGGGGCTTTACCCAGGGACTCGTCTCTCTGGCTCCAAGTGTGGCCTTTCGCATCGAGCCTCCGGGAGCAGCAATGATGTCTCTAAGAGCGACTAGCTGTCGCCCCGTAGTAAAAAGTAGTTCTTTTTGTCTTCCTGAAGAATATTCCATGGTACGGACAAACCCCGGCTCCACATTCACTCCTGGACACACAATTGGCCACTTCAAGTCATTCGCAATAATGAATAAAGCCGCTATATCTACTGTGTGACCATGGAGAGTGGGTTTTCTGGTGGGGTGCAGGGCAGTGGCTAGCTGGAGGATGACTAGAGTTCAAGAGAAAAGCACTTGAATGGACAAGCTGAAATCCCAGCAGCCACTGGGGAAAGGCGAGTCACACCTCGTGGCTTAGGGACCAAGAAAGAAGACAGGTTGGGCCAGCAAGATGGCTTAGTGGGTAAAGGTACTTGCTGTAATGCCCGCCATCCATCTTTGGAAGCCTTCTCCCCCTGGGAGTTGACTTGGTCCGGACCCTACCTCCAGGAAAGCCCTCCAAGGGCTGACCCCTCCCCAAGGGAGGGTCAGGACCACTCCCACAGGCTATTTGGGCCGGGTTTTGCATGCCCTGCCCCTCTGTCTCTCCCCGTCTCTGCCATGCTTTTCCGGCCACCCGGAAACGCTGCATTTAGTAAACATGGGCATTGATTCAGTTTAATTTGATCTGATTGGAATTATTTGCATCGGCGGAGAGGCTCGTCTTAAGGAATATACCTAACACTTGCCACCAAACCTGGTGACTTGAATTCAATCCCAGGACCCACATGATCAAAGGAGAGAAGCAACTTCCACACGTTGTTCTCTAACCTCCACACACATGCCGTGGAGCATACATGTATGCATGCCCACCCCACATACACAATTAGACACATAAAAAAGAAAGCAATTCAGCAGTGGAGGTCTGCAAGTATCTGTATGGGGCATGGAAAGGCAGAGGGGTCTTCAAATAAAATAGTGAGAAAACCCAGAGGGTCAGAGGGGATGAGCTTAGGATGCTTTCATTGTATAAAAAAGAATAAAAAGCGTGTGTGCTAGTTTGCTTTCGATTGCAATCGCAAAGACTTGGACAGCATCCCAACTTTCTTGGGTCTCTGAAGATGTCCATGCCCCCAAACAACAGGAAGCAGTCTAAAGAGTGCAGAGACCCCATTCCTGCCTCCCCAGCAGCCTTTCCTCTTTCCTTTTATAATAAACAAAAGGGAGGAGCGTTAGGAACCAGGTGCTCCCCAGCCGCCTTCAGTGACTCAGCACCGGCGGCCATGTCATCACCAGACACCACTGCCGCATGGGAACCATTTAAAGAGATTCCCGCCGTCACAGTCCACTCTCTCACTCTGTCTCTCACTCTGTTTCTCTGTGTTTCTCCCTCTCTGCCTCTGTCTCTCTGTCTTGTCCCCACTCTGAGGCAGCCTTTCAGCACCTCCCAATGAGTCTCTTGACATTGTGTGATGTGATTTCTGCAGCATTCCTCGGAGTCGACCACCAAGGTACTCTTCCAAAGACACTCTAACACACACGGAACTGGAGAAGTATCTGAGCGCTACACCCTGATCCACTGGCTGGGACAGAGAGAGAAAGAGGGAGAGATTGGGTCTGGCCTGGACTTTTGAAAGCTCAAAGCCCACCCCACTGGCACACTTCCTCCTCAAGACCACACCCCCTAATCCCTCTCAAACATTGACTCACTAAGGACTGAGCCTTCAAATGGATGAGCCCTGGGGGGCCGTTCTAATTTGAACAACCACAGTTAGTAAGCAGTGTGGCCTCTGCCTCAGTTCCTGCCTTGGATTCTTGCTCTGACTTTCTCAGTGATGCACTGTGACCTGGAAGTTGTAATATGAACTAAACTCTTCCCAACTCCACCTGGCTCCTAACAGTCTCCCTTTTGCTTATTAGAAACATGTGAGCCGGGCAGTGGTGGCGCACGCCTTTAATCCCAGCACTCGGGAGGCAGAGGCAGGCAGATCTCTGAGTTCGAGGCCAGCCTGGTCTACAAGAGCTAGTTCCAGGACAGGCTCCAAAACCACAGAGAAACCCTGTCTCAAAAAACCGAAAAATAAAAAAAAAAAATGTGAGGGGGTAGAAAGGAGGGCTGATGGGGCAGGAATGCGGGTGCTGCCCTCTTTAGACTGCTTCCTGTTGTCTGGGAGCATCGACATCTTCAGGGACCTACAAAAGCTAGGATGCTGGCCAAGTCCTGGGAGAGCAAGCTGTTTCAGTCACTGTCTGTGCTCTGTGGGACCGTCTGGGGCTGGGGACTTGCAAGCAGAAGCTGGAGCAGTTTGTGAGGCTGGACCACCAGGAGTTAACCTTTGAGTCTGTCTGGGATGCAAATTTTGAGGGGGCATCTGGAGCTGGAAGGATGCTGGGACAGATATAATTAGTGAGAGAAGGTAAAGTTAAAGTGTTCAGGGGGAATTTTTTTCCTTAGGTGTCCATTTGAAACTTTTAGGCATTTGGTCCTGGTAGCTGGGAAAGGGGAGTCCCAAGACCAGGGGAGAGGGAGAGATTCCACCTTGTAGTGATATTTCATTTGCATTTTAATAAATAAAGCTTGCCTGAAGCTCAGATAGTAAAACAGCCACACCAATCAGCCTTACCGACCAGGCAGTGGTGACACACACCTTTAATCCCAGTAGCTACATTAGTTTGCCATAGAAACCGGGCAGTAGTGGTGCATGCCTTTAACCCCAGCACTAGAGAGGAATATAAGACAAGAAAAGACAGCTCACACACAGAGATTCTCTCACAGAATCATTCTGAGATTCCTAGAGGCGGGACTGAGGTAGAGGTAAGAGCCAGTGGCTGGCTGTTTTGCTTTTCTGACCTTCGGGTTGAACCCAATTTCTGTCTCTGGGTTTTTAATAATTGTGCTCCGCCACCCTCAGGAAGAGGCAAATTGGCAGGTGGGGAACAGGTTGTTGGCTCACGGTACTTATCTGGAATCAGTCTGACCTGTGAGAGATGGATCCACGTCGATTCCCTGACCCTTACAATAAGTTTTTTAAGTTTACAAAGAGAGATGAGTTTTGGATATGTCAGCATTTACACTGTTTGTAATCCGCACTAAAATCCACATTGGAGAAAAGGCAGTAGACTCACGCCTTTGAATCGTAGTAGAAGCTTGTTGACCCAAAATGATTTTGGGCTAAAATATTAACACACTTTCCGGAGAGCTGAATACACAGATTAGACGGAGATGTTTCCAGCTCAGTGAGAAGCATTTTTTTTTTTTTTTTTTTTTGGTTTTTCGAGACAGGGTTTCTCTGTGGTTTTGGAGCCTGTCCTGGAACTAGCTCTGTAGACCAGGCTGGTCTCGAACTCACAGAGATCCGCCTGCCTCTGCCTCCCAAGTGCGTGAGAAGCATTTTTAAGTCTCTACTTAGAAGACAAGCAGAGGAAATTTAAACTCTTGAGCTTGTGGCTATGATAATAGTAGTCAGAGCTCACCGGAGCTGGGCTGACAGCTCCTCAGAACTCCACTGACTAAAGTTAAACCCAGCATTTGAAGTCTTGATATAACAATAGCACACAGAGGCAATGAAATCTGAAACAATTTTGGTTTGTTTTGTTTTGTTTGAGACAAAATTCTCTGGATAGCCCTGGCTATCCTGGAATGCTGTAAACCAGGCAGGCCTCAAACTCACAGAAATCCTCCTGCCTCTGCCCCCCCCCTCCGCCAAGTACTAGGATTAAAGGTGTGTGTCACCACACTCAGTTCCAACATTTTTCATTTTTACATATATCTTAAATCACTCTCTTATGCCTTTACAAGTAACATTTACATACCTTAAGACATTTTCTTTCACCTTTATAACTTGCATTTACACATCTTAAAACATTTCCTTAGACACTCCCGACTTAAACTTTTGTATCTCCAGACCTTACATAAACTTTACACCACTCTTCTGTTCCAGGCATCACCATGAGACCCAGGTGCCTGATTACTGAGAGCAGTAATTGGAAAGAGAGCACTTTTAAATAAAGAAAGAGTAAAAAGTTACACTTAATCTACTTTGTGAGCGCCTCTCTTCTCAGCTGGGGGCCTGGGAAAGTGAGGCCTCAGGCCTGGTTTTTACACTGAAGAGAACTGAGCAGGCAGCTGAAGCCTTGGTTGCTGCTGTTGAACTTAGGGAAAGCTAGCAAGGCTATGGCTAGCCCATCAGTCAACCCCATCAGAGATCTGGGGCAGATACATTTTACCTGAGTAAGCCAAAAGTGCAGACCAAGCAGCTCCAAAATTATTAAAAATGACAGGTCCTTGCCGCCTACCTGGACAATTACCCTAGATCCCTCCGTGGTCCTGGGGGCAGAGTTCTCAGAGCAGCGTCAGTTGTGGCCACCAGGCCCAGAATATCCAACAGACTTTCCCCTGGAGTAGGAACCTGGGGAGAGGGGGCAACTTACCTTATCTAGGCAAAGCAAGGCAATCAACTCCGCAGTATCCTGCTCGACCACAGTTTGGACAGGGTCTGAGGGCAGTCAAGGTGAAGAACAGGTTTTGACGGAGCGGCCAACTTTGCCACATTTAAATCATGCTCCAGGTGGAGGTTCTTCTGTACCCATCATCGTCTTTGGGGGAGATTATGGGTGCTGCCAGGAGTTGGCGTGTCTCTTTACCACAAAAAGCCCCCCCTTTTAATTAAACACTTTGAATGCCATATTCAGCAGATCTCTGAAGAGTTTGAAGATCATCTACTAAGTACATCTAAACTAAACAAGTGTTGCTTGTGTAACTTTGAAACTATACACGGGAGGCTAAATACAACTTGTTCTGTAATGGACTGCATCAGTGCTGAGCAAGACTGCAAGTGCAGTTCTGAGCATACGGAAGATTCTCGCCGTCTGAAAGGTGACTGCCAGCTCGCATGCTTCCATCCTTGTTAGGTTTAGACTTAAAAATAGCATTTTAAAAAAATATTTATTTATTTATTATGTATACAATATTCTGTCTGTGTGTATGTCTGCAGGCCAAAAGAGGGCACCAGACCTCTTTCCAGATGGTTGTGAGCCACCATGTGGTTGCTGGGAATTGAACTCAGGACCTTTGGAATAGCAGGCAATGCTCTTAACCACTGAGCCATCTCTCCAGCCCCAAAATAGCATTTTTTTAATTGAAGATTTTCTAATATCAAAATAAAACTTTTCATCATAGACACAGTCAGTAGGGAGACCGGCAGTTTTACTGATCCTTGTATAGTTCACCATTACAGGACACTGCAGTTTTTTGTATTGCTTAGTTCACACAAATGGCTGAAGGTTACAACAAGACCAAGGACAAAGTAGCTAGATAAATATTACTATAAATCTGAACAGACCTGAGGAACTTATAAATCTTGAATATCAAATATATCTTATTTGTCAAGCATATATTGTTACTTATTTAAGTTTTATATAGCTTGGTGATGAACAGTTAGCAAAGACGTAAGCATTTAGGTATAAATCTCTAAGTCAGCTTTGGTAGCCTGAGTACATCTTTATAACCTTAAAATTTTATCGTCATGTGCAGTATATTCTAAACCAGGGTAGAATCATATGTATAGTATGTTGCAGCAAATATATTCTTAGATTTTTGTTATCATACAAAGGTCCATACTAATCCAAACATCTGAGACTTTTTGCTTCCCCAGTCCAGGAGATGCGATTATAAACAGAGGACTCCTCAGGACTAAGATGTTTACAGTTCTTGCTCTGCACCACCTGCTTGTCTGAAGTTGGTGGGTAAGTCACATGGTATGTACTCTTTAACCTTAGGGAAGATGACTGCCAGCCCTGCAGCTGCTTGCATCTGCATGAGGTCCATTGGCCAAGATGGAGGAGAGCCACATGGTTGCTGTTTAAAAACATCTGTTTTCAGAGTAGGTCTTTTTTTTTTTTTTTTTTTTTTTTTGGTTTTTCAGGACATGGTTTCTCTGTAGCTTTGGAGCCTGTCCTGAAACTAGCTCTTGTAGACCAGGCTGGCCTTAAACTCACAGAGATCCACCTGCCTCTGCCTTTTGAGTGCTGGGATTAGAGGCATGCACCACCACCACCTCACACGGCAACTCTTATAAAGGAAAACATTTAATTGGCTGGCTCACAGTCCAGAGGTTCAGTTCATTATCATCATGGTAGGACATGGCTGTATGTAGGCAGGCATGGTGCTGGAGAAGGAGCTGAGAATTCTACATCTTCGATGCACAGATAACAGGGAAGTGAACTGAAATACTGGACGTGACTTGAGCATATATGAGAACTCAAAGCCTACCTCCACAATGACATATTCCTCCAACAAGGCCATACCTACTCCAGCAAAGCCATCTCTTAAGTGCCACTCTCTCTTGAGCTTCTGAGGGCCGAACTGTATTCACACTACCACATGGGATCTCACTATGTAACTCTGGCTGTCCTGGAACTCACTATGTAGACTAGGCTGGCCTCAAACTCACAGAGGTCCACCTGCCTCTGCCTCCCAAGTGCTGGGATTAAAAGAGTGAGTCAACATGACCCACTTTTGTTTTACTTTTTTGGAGACAGGATCTCATGCAGCCCAGATGGAATTCTGATCCTCCTGCCTCTACTTAACACCACCACACCTGGGTAACACTTATATGTGTGATTGTGTGTTATAAATATGCGTTTGCATGCACATAAACCATATATATGCAAAATATATGTGACATAACATATAATACATGTGCTGTATACATGTGTATATATAAATTCAATGGAAGAGTATTTGGGACTGTAGTACTTGCTTAGCACATTCTTAGCAACAAAAAAAATAAATAAACTTTTGATGGATGGTGGTGGTGCATGCCTTTAATCCAAGCACTCAAGAGGCAGAGGCAGGAGGATCTCTGAGTTTGAGGTCAACTGGTCTACTGAGTGAGTTCCAGGACAACCACAGCTACACAGAGAAACCCTGTCTTGAAGAAAAAAATGAAGACTTTTTAGTCAGAGAATTCCAGAGTGCCACGAGCTACAGAGTCAGAGACAGCCGAGCATCAGAGACAGCCGAGCATCCCGTAACCAGACAATCTGTTCCAAGAAAAACAGGAAGCCTGGGACCTGCCCTGTGATCTCTCTTTGTGACTTCAAGTCCTGAAGGCAGGCCTGAACACCCTGCCTGGCTCTGGTTTCCTTTCCTAGCACAGGAAGGAGCAAAAAAAAAAAAAAAAAGAAAAACAATCTTGTGAGGCCCTGGTGGCTTATGTTGGGGTGGCATACCTTAATGGCCCTGTCATGGCCCTGTGGTTTCCCTGTACTTTACCAAAAAGGATACTAAGGCCCAAACAGAACCCAGGCCACCCGTGGTCAACCCGGAAAAGGAATTAAAAAATCTCTGCATCTGAGATTGTTGGCACGCTAGAAAATGCACGTGTGTTCATTCACACACTCACTCAGTCATTCACCTGTGCATTAATTCACTCACTCCCTCTTGCACGCGTTCATCCACTCGCTCGGGTGTACATCCATTCATTCATTCGGTCAATCACTCATTAATTTGTCATTTTAGAACATTGATTCAGTGAGTCATCAGTTTCTCAAAACAGACCTGATGAGTGGGAAGTGTACCTAAGTCAGTCCCGTGAGGCTGGTGGCTCACACGCGATACACATATGTATACTCAAGCCCCCAAATAGATAATAAATCTTTAAAGAAAATCTGCACGTGTTGTTTGTATGTTTGCCTGTTCATGTGTGTGCACCTGTGTGGGGGTACATGTGTGCACTTGTGAAGGCCAGACGTCTTCCTCTGTCACTCCCCATTGCATTTCTTTTAAAATGCTTTTCTTTTGAGGCTGGAGGGAGACTGAACTCGAGTTGCCAGTCTTGCCAACTGAGTCATCCTTCCTATTGGATACAGGGTCTCTCACTGTACACGGAGCTCACTGATTCAGCTGGGCTTGCTGGAGAGTGAGCTCCAGGGATCCTCTTGGTTCTGTCTCCCCAGTGCTAGGATTAAAGGTGTGTGTCACCCACCTGGATGTTTTCTTGGGTACTGACGATCAGGTCAGGTCCTCAGAGCAGCCCCTCGCTGCTTTCTGAGATAGTTGCATATAGCTCAGGCTAGCCTAGAACTCCCTCCATAGCTGAGGCTGGCCCTTAACTCCTGATCCCTGCCCCTGTTGCCTCAGTTCTGGGATTACAGACATACACCACCATGCCTGGCTTCCAAGTGAATGCTTAGGACCTGAATTTGGGTTCTTCTGCACACACAGCAGATGCTTTACACACTGAGCCATCTCCCTGGGCCAACAAAGACATTTTAATGCCACAATGATTCCCATCACAAGCTCATGGAAGGGTAGGTCAGGAACTTTCCCTTCCCAGGAAAAAGGAGCAGCGTTGTACAGTAGTACGAATGAAGGGAAGACTTTTGCTGCTGTTTTGAGATAGGGTCTCATGTAGACTTCGAACTCCCTCAATAGATAGCCAAGGCTGGTCCCCTGCTTCTACCTCCCAAGTGCTGGGGTTACATGTGGTTCCTGCCACACCCAGTAGGGGATGGTCTCCAACCCCTCATTTCTCACATGGAAAGTGAACTAGTCTGCGAGTCAGCTGCTGGGACCCACCCCTTCCCACTGCCCCCCTCAGCCCCACATACATCCGTCCCCCACAGGGTAGTGAGGAATTCTCCTCCACAGCCTCCTCTGCCTGGATCTACCAGCCCCACCTCACACCCCGTCATGTAGAGGCCAAAGTCTCCTGCATTTGAGCAACTTCAAGTGATCCCCTGCCCCGCCCGGCTGAGTCAGGCCTGACAGTGCCCTGCAGAGGTGTGGTCTTGACAATCAAGTCTGGCGGGCACCTGGGTGGTGCTGGACACTATCTTCACTTGAAGGGATCTTTGAAGTCACCCTTTCGGAAACCAAAGCCACTCTGAGAGTCCCCAGGCTCTGCTTAGGTCCCCATTAGCTTCTCCAGAGGATCCAGGCTCTGGGATCCTGTTCCCCTTCCCATATCTGTGCGTTGTCATGTGACTCACCAGGAGCCCTTGGTGAAGAGAAGGGAAAAATCAGAGAGGTTGGGAAAATTGAACTGTAGGTCACACAGCTAGGTCTGAAGTGGAACGTAGCTGATCTTGGCACCGTTGCTCTCTTTTGATGGTGGGGGGCATCAAACTCTTCCGGTCCAAATCTTAAATCTGGCATTAGGTAAACAGGGCAAGTCCTGAATTTCCTCCAGTAAACGAGAACATGCTAGCTGGGTGGAGTAGGGGAGTGGCGAGGACAAAACCCACAGCCAGCGCAAAGGCCCTGAGGTGAGACAGGAATATTTGGGCAGTCAGAGGCAGACAGGCTGTTGGACTGCAGGCTTTCAAGAGGAGGCTATAAGGACAGGGTGGTGGTGGAGCGAGGCTAAGGAACAGACTTTGACCCCAGTGAGGTGAGAGCCACAGAGACTTCTGCACAAGAGAGGATGTGGCGGGACTCAGGTATCCCCAAGACCACGCACAATAGAAGCAGCATGGAGGGGCCGGCTTCATGCCCTCCCACCCAGTCTGAGAGGAGAGGAGGAAGCAGAGACCTCAGAGTGACACTGGGTGCCCCCGCCCCGCACACAGTGGTGGGTGGAGTTACATTCTGCATCTCCTGGGCAGAAGCAGCTGGACAACTCTGGGCAGGTGTGTAGGCTCCTGACAGCTGTGTACATAGATTGCGTGCTGGGCAAGGAGCAGACGGACTTCTAGGGGGTGCCCCTACCATCTAGGTTTCCTTTTTGTGGCTTTTAAAACTCATATAGGTTTGCTGGGCAACTGGGGCAAGTCACTCTGACCAGCTGGCCCGGTTTCATCATACGCTAGCATCCACGAGCGGGAAAAAGAACAGCACACGCAAAAGTTCCGAGGCGGTCATCTTTGGTGTTACACAGCTGCCCACTCTCCCTAGACTGTTTTGACCATGGTTGCTGGGAGGACAGACGCTTCCCAGGAGAAGGTGTGGAGGCAGGAGAAGGTTGGTATATCCAGAGATGAGCCAAGACTGAACAACCCCAGAAAACTGGGGCTAGGAGAGGAACTATAGGGAAGAGATTTTAGGTCATAAATTAATAAAGACATAGCTACATCTTCTGGCGGACAGAAGTTTCCAGACTGGCTCCCTCAGATATCAGAGCTGGCTTTCTGAGTCACACCTCCTAGACGGACTCCCCTGAGACTAGCTGGGCTCATCCACCTTTCTACCCCGACCCAGAGATGGGCATGGACTCCCTTGAGCCCCTCGTGAGGTATACTAAGCAAAAGCCTCCATACCTCTAGGCTCCAGTTTAGCATCTTGTAAATAGTGGAAAACAACAGACCTCCCTGCCCTGTCCACTGCACAGCTATAAGCAAAAACAGTAATTATTGTTACTCCATGTGAGACATTGACGTTGTTTTCCTGTCAGAGTGTCTCTGGGGACAAGCAGGGACCTACAGGGTTTTGATGCTCAGTCTTTTCCTCCCCAGCCCAACAGAAGACTCAGTTTCCCCATCTTGACCCCATTGCAAGGGGGAAATCTTCCCCTCCATGCCCCTCCCCTGTTCCACTCCAGGCTTTGCCCACCCAAGTCCAGCTCTGCCTGGCCCCCACGTCTTCACAAACCCCCAATTCCCTACCCATCCTAGCGATGCCCAGCCCACAATTTCCCTGCCCATCAAGGGACGTCCCTCACTTGCCACGCCCACAAAGACTCCCCATCTCTCCAGTCTTAGCTGGGTCCTCATCTTAGAGCAGGGACAGCCCCCATCACAACCTGGCTCTAAGCCTTGTTAGCGCTGTCTCCATCCCCAGGCCCCAGTCGGAAAACAGGCTCCTCCCCATTCCAAACGCTTCTGCTCTACTCTCAGTGCTGGCCCCGCCCTATTCCAGAAAGACCCCGCCCTACCCTAGGGAAAGCTCCACCCCCGTCCGGGCCCAGTCCCAACTCTCAGCCTCATTCCGCGGCTGAGGCGGGTCCCTAGCTCAGGCTCCGCCCCATCAGTACAGGCCCCGCCCCGTCCGCTCGCCGGCCCCGCCCAGTCCGACTTCCCAGACTCGGGAGACTGCGGCGGGACGCGGGGCGTCATGGCGGCCTCGGAGCGCCGCGCCTTCGCTCACAAGATCAACAGGTAGCGAGTGCGGCCGTGGACACTGTCGTTCTGGGCAGGATGGGCGGGGGCGGGGGCGAGGGCGAGGGCGAGTGTTGGGGGCTGGCGAGGAGTGGTAGCGGGGGCGTGCCGGGCTCCCCGAGGACTTCCCGGAGGAGGAAGCGCATCCTGAATCGGTGCGGACGGGCTCCACGGAGCGCCGGGGCTGCATCCCGACCCTCCAGCTTCTCTCCTGTCCTTTCCTCACCGGCCGGAGGAAATTCTCAGCCCCTCGCCCGCCTAGGGTCCCAGAACCCAGCTGTCTGGGAAGAAGAGGGAGCTGCCGGAGCTGGAGGACAGCTGGGGACAGCCCCCAGTCTCCTGCCACACCGCCTGGGCGCAGGAGGGGGGGGCGAGGGGGCTGGGGACTGAACCAGCTGGTGGGCAGACGGTGGAGGGGGACAGGAGACAGATGCTCGGGGATCCTTTCCCGTGGCCACTGGTGATTGGGAGAGAGCTTGGAAGAAGGCTCAAAACTGGGGCGGGTTCGTAATCATCTCTGGAATCCGATCCACTGACCACCCTTAGGTGGGAGACGCCGTTTGTGGGTCCCACACTAATGGAAACACAAGAAGTAGCCCCTCTCTTGGGTTTGTCATGGTGGGACAAACAGGTGCCAGATAGATGTGACAGTGATATGATGGGGATCTATAAGACAGGAAGCAGGTGGGGAGGCTCATCAGCTATGTGGGAGGGGCTGGTGCTTTCAAGCACCTACCTAAAGGATGGAAAAGATCTCTGGACCATCATCCAGGGAAGAAGTGAGTGCAAAGGCCCTGTGGCCACAGAGGGAATAGATTTTAGAGAGTCTTGAGGACTAGAAGGAGGACTTTGACTTTGGTCCCAGGTGAAGTGAGAACCATAGAGAGTTCTGGATAGAGGAGGGATGTGACCTGGAGCAGAGCAATTGGACAGTTTTCGGGTCTCATAGCCATGTGTTTCTTGTCTCTTAAGTCCCTATGCCCTTGAGTTTTGGTTCAAGTGAGCAAGATGGGTGTTGTCTAGGAGAATAGGAGCTGTGGAGCCCAGGGTAAGATCAGAAAATGATCCTGGGGTCCTAAGGCACTTTGGGGAAGTGTCCCAAGACTTCCCAAGAAGTTTGGTAGGTAGACGGTTTTGCATGCAGACCTGACCCTGTGTTTACCTATCCTTTGAGTTTACCCACAAATTCCCAGGTGAACCCTAACATCAGGGAACTGAGTGGAGTCTTGGTTACACTTGGTTGTGGTTTGCTTGTTTGAGACAGGCTCTCACGTAGCCCACACTGACCTCAGAGTCACTATGTAGCCAAGACTGGTTTTGAATGCCTGGCTTTCCTACCCAATGCTAGGTTTACAGGAGTGCACTACACACAGTTTCAGTGGCACTGGGGCCAGAATACAGTGCTTTCTGCATGCCAGGCAAGTCCTCTAACAGCAGAGCCACATGTCCAGCACCTTGCTTTGTGCTTGCTTTCCTTTGGAGAAGGGTTCTCGCCTTCTTCTAACTAGTCCAGAACTGACCATGTAGCCCAAGGTGGCTTCAAAGTTCAGCAATCATCCTACCTCTCAGCTTTCTGAGTACTGGGATGACCACGTGAGGCACTGTGCATGTTTAACTTTTTGTTTTGTTTTGTTTTATTGCTATTTATTGAGCTCTACATTTTTCTCTGCTCCCTTCCCTGCCTCTCCCCTCCCTACTTCAATCCTCCCCCAAGGTCCCCATGCTCCCAATTTACTCAGGAGATATTGTCTTTTTCTACTTTCTACTTCCCATATAGATTAGATCTATGTAAGTCTCTCTTAGTGTCTGCATTGTTGTCTAAGTTCTCTGGAATTGTGGTTTGTAGGCTAGCTTTCTTTGCTTTATGTTTGAAAACCACCTATGAATGAGTACATGTGATAATTGTCTTTCTGTGTCTGGGTTACCTCACTCAAAATAATGTTTTCTAGCTCAATCCATTTTCCTGCAAAATTCAAGCTGTCGTTATTTTTTTCTGCTGTGTAGTACTCCATTGTGTAAATGTACCACATTTTCTTGCGTGTTTAAGTTTTAAATATATATATATGTATTTTCATTTACTTACTTTATGTGTACTTGTGTGTGCCAGTGTGTGTGGGAGGTCAGCAGACATCTCACAGGAGTCTGTTTGGTTCTTTCACTGTATAGATGCCAGGGATCAAGCTGAGGTCATCAGGCTTGGCAACAGGGCTTTTGCTCACTGAGCCATCTTTCCACCCTCACTTTGGTTTTTGAGGCAAGCCTCTTAGTGGGTTCTGAAGCTCACAGATTCAGCAAGGCTGGTTGCCCAGCAAGCTCTGGTATGCCTGCCGCTACCTCCAGCTACAGGACCCCAAGCTGATGCTTGTATGGCAGGCACTTACTGAGCCGTCCCCAGCTCTTCTGTTTGTTTTGTTTTATGGGACAGGTTTTCATTCTGTGTCTAGGCTGGTCTTGAACTGGCAGCAAGGCTACTGCTTCGGTCTCCCACTCTCAAGTGTGGGGATTACACAATCACACCTGCCTCTTTTGTCTCTCTCAGTCAGATTCCAGGAGTGGATGTGGCCTCGTCCTACATCCTGGACTTCCGCCACTGTGAACCGTGTGTGTGTGTGTGTGTGTGTGTGTGTGTGTGTGTGTGTGTAGATGTGAAGTCAGCTCGTGCCCCTCCTATGTTCCACAGCTCGTGTATGGAGTCAGAGGACAGCTTTCAAGGGTCCTTTTTCTACAGCTCATCAGACTTGGCAGCAAGTTGCCACTGAGCCAGCCTCCCTCCATCTTACCTTTTGAGGCAGGGTTGCTCACTGGGATCTGGAGCTCCAGCTAAGCTGGTTGGTTAGGGGGCCCCAGGGATCCTCTTGTCCCTGTTTCCGCAGTGCTGAGGGCTGTTGATCTGGTGTGGGTTCTCAGCTTGGGCAGCAGGCATTGTCCCTGGTAGGTGTCTCAACCATTGCAATGAGGGATGTCATTGTAGTGTCTCTGAGTGTCTGTGTCTCTGTGGCGAAGAGAGTTTTCTAGGTGCTGATATCTGTGCGGAGGGAGAGAGAGAGAGAGAGAGAGAGAGAGAGAGAGAGAGAGAGAGAGAGAGAGAGAGAGAGATGTTCTCCTAGGATGCCTGAACCTATCAGATTTGCAAGGAGGAATGTAGAGGAGGTTTAGCGTGTGAGCCATGGAAGTTAGGAGGGTTGAGAGTGCAAACCTAGCCTGGGTTACACAGTGAGATTGGGGCCAGCCTGGGCTACATGAGACCCTGTTTCAAAATGTTGGGGGGCCAGAAAGATAACTCAGTCAACAAACAGCCATGCAAGCATGAGGACCTACGCACGTTCAATCCCTAACATCCATGTAAAAGACAGATGTGGTGGAACACCATAGCCCCGGTTCTGGGACGATGGAGAATGGTTGGCTCCCGGAGCTCACTGACCAGCAACCTATCCCAATGGAGAGACTCTTTCTCAGGAAGTAGGATGGATGGTACCAGAAGAGACATAAGAAGCTGACCTCTGGCCTCCATCTGTATACACGTCACACCCCTTCTACCCATTACTGCCGAGCAATGTGGCATAAGGCCATCGTAGTAATTTGGACATGTACATAGTAACAGAGCAGCAGTTCCCATGACTGGGGCTGCAAGCCCACCACTGTTTTCCAAAGCCAAGGGCTGTGTCTCATCCTGCCCCTCCTCCCCACCCCCTGTGCTTTCTCCAGCCGAAGACCACCTCAGATGGGGTGTAGCCTCCATCCCCGTCCTTGCAGCTCTTAAAAATACTAGTCCTGGAGCCCTGCATGCTTCAGAGGATTCTGCTTTGCAGGTTTTGAATCTGAGCACAAACCTTCCATTTTCATTTTCATTTCACGGAGCCTGGAGAGATGGCTCAGGGGTTAAGAGGGTCCAGGTTTGGTTCCCAGCATCCACATGGTGGCTCACAGCTATAACTCCGGTTCCAGGGAATCTGACGCCCGCTCTCTTCTAACCTCTGAGGGTTACACACATACATGCAGGCAAAGCACTCATGCACTTAAAGTAAATAATAAGCCTAAGTTTAATTTGGTGCTGGGGCCATTGAGACGGCTCAGCAGGTAAGAGGCCACCCAGCTGACATCCCGAATTTGGGCCAATAGTGGGAAGAGGAAAACAACTCCCATGAATTGTCTTTGACTTTTATCTATACACTGGCTAGCTGGCTTTTTCTGTAGCATGACTCAGTGATGGAGCCCCTGCCTAGAATCCCCCGGTGAGGGGCTGAGGACATGGTTCAGCTGCAGCATTTTCTAGCATGCAGAAGGCCAGAAGTCATCCTCAGCACTACAAAACAAAAGAAACATTATTGAACACCTAGAATCAACACGACCTCCTCCAAGGCTGGGATTCCAGTGCAGCAGGCCTGGCATCTGGCCGTTCTTTCTGAGCTGAGGGTCCTGGTGGCTTCTCCACCCTGGCAGCCTCATCCTAGACTCCCTGAGAACATACACTTACAGAATGCTCACTGGCCCCTCTAAGGTCAGGGTAATTGTGAACAGGTAAACTGAGGCTGGGCAGAGCTTCACAGACAGAAGGGAATAGGTTCCTGCTCCGAGTGCAGTGCCCAATTGGTGTGTTTGAAGAACCCAGGAAAGATGGAGGGATGGTGTCTTCCTCTAGACATTGAGGGTCTAAGAGGGGAGGTGATGGGGAGGAAACTGTCACTCCTCACGTCTGGCACTGTGACACTTCCTGTCTGATGTGGGAAGGGACCAGCAGCTTTTATCTATCTATCTATCTATCTATCTATCTATCTATCTATCTATCTATCTATCTATCTATCATCTATCTATCTATTCTTGCAGTGCTTGCAACCCTGGGACTGGAACCCAGGGCCTCCTGCCACAGCAGCAGGGCCAGCCCTCCACCACTGTGCTCTTCCCAGCCCCTTGTTGTTTTTAATTAGTTTTCTGGCTTGGCACCCGACGTAAGGGGGCAGCCTTTGGGAGTCAGCTCCCTCCTACCATGTGAGTCTTGGGGTCTGAGCCCAGGTGGTCATGGACTTCTGACCTGCTGAGCCATCTCACAGGTCTCTCTCTCTGTAAAGCTCGTTGTGTTTTTATTTTTCCTTTCACCATCCAAGTTCTCTCTTACAAATAAGCCCGCCCCCCCATTCCCGAGTTTTCTTGTTCTCATACGCCTTTTCTGTCTTCCCAGGACAGTGGCTGCTGAGGTCCGGAAACAGGTGTCCCGAGAACGCAGCGGCTCACCCCACTCCAGCCGACGCTCCAGTAGTTCCCTGGGGGTGAGTCCCTGCCCAGTGGCTGGCAGCAGTGGACACACCCTCCTCTGATGCTGCTTGGCCATCTGCCTTCAGTGGCCAAGGAGGAGGGGGTCCTTGTCCTTCCCACATCTGTGCAAATGCAGGGTCGTGTGTTCCAAGGGTGGTCTGGGGATGATACCGGCTTCCTGGACCACCCAGATAGGGCCCCAGACTGGGGGCTGGAAGAGACTTCCTGCCACGGCGGGAAGAGGTGGGGCCTCAGGAATTGTCTCCGACCATTCCTTCTACCATAGAGTCTTTCCAGACGCCAGGGTGTGATTTCCTTCCTGGAGTCCCTGGGGAGAGGGGGCAGGGCGCTGGCCAAGCTGCTATGGAAAGTCTGAGCTTGCGGGCTCCCGTCGACCCTCAGAGGCTCCCACCACCCTCTCCTGCAGTCTAAAGTCAACTGTGAACATACTCCCTGCCTGTCACCAGTGGGAGCCATGGCCACTGTACTTCAATCAGGTCCCTCTGACGGAGGTCATAGAACCCCTGGACTTCGAGGACGTGCTTCTGAGCCGGCCACCTGACGTTGAGCCCGGTCCCCTCAGGGACTTGATAGAGTTTCCAGCCGATGACTTAGAACTACTGAAGCAGCCCCGAGAATGTCGGACCACAGAGTCTGGGGTCCCCGAGGATGGGTGCGTTCTGCACACACACAGACATCTCACTCCCTCTCCCAAAGTCTCTACTCCCAGCTTCAGCTCCAGGCCCTGGATGCCTGTGTGGCCTTGGGCAAATTACTCTCCTTCTCTGATCCTCCATTTTGGCATCTTTGACTTAAAAAAAACTTTGTTGTTGTGGATGTGGGGGGTGTGTGTGTGTGATAGGTAAGTGTGCAGAGGCTAGAGGTGAATTCAGGAATCTTCCTTTTTCATTCTTTTCATTCTCTACCTGATGTACTGAGGCAGAGTCTCTCACTTTCCAGCCAGCTTGCTCTAGGGGTGCCCTGCTTTGCCTCTTGAGTCTGGGGTTTGGGTGGGCCACCATGCTCACCCACTGTTGTTGCATGGGTGCAGGGGATCTGAACCCAGTCTCTATGCTTGTGTGGCAAGCACTGTACCTGCCCAGCATCTCTCCAGCTGCATTTTCTTTTTCACTTCTTATTTTATTAATTTATTTTTATTTATGTGCATTGGTGTTTTGCCTGCATGTGTGTCTGTGTGAGGGTGCCAGAGCCCCTGGAACTGGAGTTACAGACATACAGACAATTGAGAGCTGCCATGTGGGTGCTGGGCATTGAACCTGAGTCTTCTGGAGGAGCAGTGTTGTTGACCTCTGAGCCATCTCTCCAGCCTCCCCACCCCCCCGCCTTTTTACTTTTTAAAGATTTATTAATTTTACACATATGGTGTTTCACCTGCATGCATGCCCCTGCATCACCTGTGTGCCTGGTGCCCAGGGAGGTCAAAAGCGGGCGTCAGATCCTCTGGAACTGGAGTTACAAATGATTATGAGTCCATGTGGGTGCTGCAGACTGAACTGGGGTCTCCTGTAAGAGCAGCCTGTGTTCTTAATTGCTGAGCATCTCTGCAGCCCATTGAGTTTGTGGTTTGTTGTTGTTGTTGTTGTTGTTTTTGATTTTCAAGACAGGGTTTCTCCGTAGCTTTTCTGGTTCTTGTCCTGGAACTAGCTCTTGTAGACCAGGCTGGCCTCGAACTCACAGAGATCCGCCTGCCTCTGCCTCACGAGTGCTGGGATTAAAGGCGTGTGCCACCACCGCCCAGCCTGAGTTTGTGTTTTGAGGCAGGGTCTCATGTAGCCCAGGCCAGGACCTGAACATCTGGTTTTTCTGAGTCGGTCTCCTTGCTGCCGGGATCCCAGAACAGATCATGCCTGTCCACCCCAGGGCGTGGTGGTCTACGTAGTGCTGAGGATGACCCACTGCTTGGTGAACAGGAAGCTGGTTCCTACCACTAAGTTGCATGCTTAGCCTGCTGTTAGTAAGACAGAATCTCACACTGTGTCCCAGCCTGGTTTGTAACTCAGAGAAACTCCCCTGCCTCAGCCTCCCAAGCGTTGGTACCGACAGTTCTTTTCTCCTAGGCCTTTGGAAATGTTCCCCGCCTCAGTTTACCCTCGTTGTATTTTGCTGTAGAAAGTTGGACGCCCAGGTGAGGGCTGCGGTGGCGATGTACTCGGAGGACTGGGTCATTGTACGCAGAAGGTGCGTCCAACCCAGAGCGGTTCACGGGAGGGGAAGGAGGGTGTCAGGGCTGCAGTCTGTGGTTGGCCCCTCTGTTTAGTCACCCACTGTACGGTCCAAGAGCAACTGAACTTCTTTAGTAGAAGGGGCCTTGGTAGTTGTCATGTGACTTCACTGTATCACTGTATCAGAGTCCCCAGCTCCGCCACCTGATTGGCCCTGCCCCATGCCCCTGCTAGGTACCAGCACTTGAGTACGGCGTACAGCCCTGTCACTACGGAGACACAGCGAGAGCGACAGAAAGGCCTCACTTGCCAGGTCTTCGAGCAGGATACCTCTGGGGATGAAAGGATGGGTCCTGAGGACACGGTGAGGGGCCGCTGGCTGGGATTACTGAGGGTTCGGACTCAGGAAAATGCCCTGTTAGCCTTGATCCTAGTGAGTGAAACAGACCCCAGGACTGAAAGTCCTGATTCCGCGCATTTGTCAAGTACGTGTTGTTTGGATACCCAAGGCTTGCCGCTTGTGTTCCGTTCATCCAGGGACTTGGGGCCACAACCCTTATCCCTCTTCACGGCAGAGAGACTGAGGAGAGCAAAGTTATTAGTGCTTATATTTTGTTGGTCAGCATTTACTGAACACCTACTGTATACCGATAATCATTTGTTCTTGCTAGTAGGCTTCTATGGTTGTTGTTAGAGGTAGTTAATTGTAGGAGGTGTAGATTTAGCTCAGTGCTGTGCAAAGCCAAGGTGTGGGTTTCATCCTCAGCCGGGGTAGGGGGGCAGGGAGGAAAATGAAAAAAAAAAAAAAACAAGAAAACTAGATGCAAGGGGAAGCCGAGGCTCATAGACAGGTCAGAGAATCAAGGTCGCAGAGATGAACTAGATTGGAGTCAGAGCTGAGACAGCTGACAGGATGATCCTAGGTCAGCCAATCACCTGGAAGAAAGAACTCTCCTTTCCCTGGCAACAGTGACCAAAGTCCCAGGGAAGGCTCTGATTGGTCTAGCCCAGAGACCATTAGGTATGCTCCAGTTGGTCAGAGAAGGGTCACCTGTGGGATATGGTGGCCCCCTACATCAGTGATAGCTCCCTACAAAGAAGTGCTTCTAGAAGTTTCTGGAGAGGCCAACCAGGCCCCCAAGTGGCCCTTGTAGCGGTGACCCCACCTTGGCTTACCCTCAGCTTCTCTCCCATGCGGGTTAGATGTCTGCAGGGACAGACCAGGAGAGCAGGGCATACAGTTGGTGTTCAGCGCTGGCACATTTTCAACTGCAGGACGATTCCCAGCACTGCTCAGGCTCTCCAGAGGACACCCCTCGAAGCAGTGGGGCCTCTGGCATCTTCAGCCTGAGGAATCTGGCTGCGGACTCACTACTACCAGCCCTGCTTGAGCGGGCAGCCCCCGAGGACGTGGATCAGCGCAATGAAGCCCTCAGGAGGCAGCACCGGGCCCCTGCCCTGCTCACCTTGTACCCCGCACCTGATGAGGTGGGTGCCAGGGCTCACTGCCCCTCTCCAGACCAGAGTCTAACCACCCAACTAGGTCCCTATGTATCCAGCCAGTGTTTACTGGCTGCCTACTATATCCCCACCTTCAGCTCATGATGTTTATTGAGCACTAAGTGCTTATCTCTACATTTATTTAACCAACATCCATTGTATGCCTACTGTATACTTTTCTATTTAATTAACCCGTGTGCTGACCACCTATCGTATGTGTCTCTATATGTCTAGCCATTTTCTTTGGCTCCTAGTAAATACCATTATGTTTTGTTTAACCATTTACTGAGAGCTGGCCGTCTATTTAGTCAGTACTTGCAGGGTTTGTAGAGAATAGAAATATTCCTTGGCTATCATGGGGTTATTAAATACCAACAAATATTTTTGAAGTTTAAAATATATAAGTCAAAAATGCTTTCAAGCAGGGTGGTGGTGGTGCACTCTTTTAATCCCAGCACTCAGGAGGCAGATGCAGGCAGAGGCCAGCCTGGTTTACAGAGTGAGTTCCAGGACAGCCAAGGCTACACAGAAAAACCCTGTCTCAAAAAAGGAAAAAACAAACAAACAATGCATTCAAGCTTGGCATGGTGTTCCGTGCTTATAATCCCAGCGCTTTGGGAGGTGGGGGTAGAAGGATCAGACATTCAAGGTCAACCTTGGCTATGAATTCCAGGCCAATGAGGACTGCATAAAACCATGTCTCTGAATAAAACAAAGAGAACGTGTAGTGTTGTCATCTAACCTGCGTTAGGTGGCTCAGAATGCCCACTTAGCCTCTAGCTGTTCAGAGCCCTGAGGTGGAGAGCCCTGTTCTAAAGTGTTCTCACGTGCTGTTGTGTGGGTAATACATTCACAACCCTCGCCAAGCCACAGAGTTGGAAACCCAACTGCTAAACTCAGAGACTTTGTACTGTTTGTCTGTCTGTCCGTCTAGCATTCAGTGAGTGCTTTCTTTATACACTGTATCTATCCAAACAGAATCTGTTGGCACTTCCTGTATATCTCTGAACAGAACGGACCAGCATGCTTTATGACTGATAGTGGGGATATGGCTGGGTTAGAAGGAGAGGAGGCATTCCAGGCTGGGAAACACCATGTGGAAAGTTCCATCCAGCTTGGGGTGTGGGGGACTGGAGCCGGGATTGGTGCGGCTCACCTCAGGCCAGGCATTCTAGAACAGTCCTGAAGAAACCATCCCAGATGTCCCCTCTCTCCCACAGGATGAAGCTGTAGAACGCTGCAGCCTCCCAGAGCCACCCCGAGAGCACTTTGGACAGCGGATTCTGGTCAAGTGTCTGTCACTCAAGTGAGTCAGAGGGCAGCCAAGATGGGTTTCCCTGTAAGGACACCATGGGCTTGTCCTTCCCCTCTCTGAAGGCACAAATGCCTAAACATGCTTCCTCTACATCAGCACATGCCACACACACCACACACACATACACACACCACACACACACATACACACACACCACACACACATACACACACACACCTCCTCCCACTCAGCCAGTCCCCCCACTAGCAGCTCCAGCTCCCTCCCTGGGAAATGCCATGCTTCTTCCTACCCTCTGGTCCCCCGAGCTGTGCCCAGAGCCTCTCTGAGCCCCAAGACCTTTCCTCCAAGTGTCTATCACAGGTCTGTGTGAGCCACTCCGTAGTTCTGTATCCTGTGTACAACAGGAACTCACTGAGTGAGTGTTGAATGACTACCTGAGCCAACAGCTTCATTCCTAACTTTGGAGTGTGGAGCCGAGAACCAGAATGGAACTTCTGTTTCCTGCTCTGATCTAGACAGAAATAGGGTCCAGGAGGGGCAGGCCAGGCTCTGAGTGCACTTCCTGCTCTGTTCCATTCCCACGCTCTTCTTGCTGCTCCTGGGAGCTCAGAGCCAGGCTCCGCCTCTCCACTCTGTGTCTCAGTAGGAGGGTGGGCAGGCCATAGCCAGACCCTTGTTTGTTTTAGATTTTTAGGGTTTTTTTTTTTTTTTCAAGACAGAGTTCTCTGTTTCTCCGTGTAACTGCCCTAGCTGTCCTGGTACTAGCTCTTGTAGACCAGGCTGGCCTCGAACTCACAGAGATCCATTTGCTTCTGCCTCTCAACTGCTGGGATTAAAGATGTGCACTACTACCGCCCAGCCAGACCCTTGTTTTTACAAATGTCAATATCTCAAGCAGGTTATCCATGCTGTTCTGTGCCTCGGTTTCCCCATCTACACTCACTTCACAGGGGAGGGAAAGGTATGATGAGTTCATACATGCACAGAGCTGCCTAAAATAGTAGGAAGTCTCATGTCCCCATCAAAGCCCACAGGGGCTGGGGCGTACCTCAGCGGGTAGAATACTGGTCAGGCACATGCGAAGCCCCAGGTTCTGTCCACAGCACTGCAGAGACAGGATGTGACGCCTGTCACCCAGCATTTGAGAGACAGAGGCAGAATTGGGAATTTGAGGTCTTTTCTGGAAACATAGGAGTTGGAAGCCAACCTGGGCTAAATCAGACCCTGTCCTAAAAGGGGAAGCAAAGAAGAAGAGGAAGAGGGCAGAGGATGTGGGTGACAGCTGGCAAAAGCAGAGTGCTTCCCATTTACCCGCAGGTTTGAGATTGAAATTGAACCCATCTTTGGCACCTTGGCCCTGTATGATGTACGGGAGAAAAAGAAGGTAGGCACCTCCCCCCAGGCACCTCCCCCCTTGCTCCCTTCTCCCATCTCCCCAGGTGTATCCCCTGTCCCTCCTCCTCCTCCTCGGTGGGGAGCTGTGGAGCAGTGTCTCCCAGCTAGCTGCCTCTCATGTCCCCAGATTTCAGAAAACTTCTACTTCGACCTAAACTCAGACTCCGTGAAGGGACTGCTCCGGGCCCATGGCACCCACCCGGCCATCTCCACCTTGGCACGCTCCGCCATCTTCTCTGTAACCTACCCGTCTCCTGACATCTTCCTGGTTGTCAAGGTGCCCACTGGGGCCCCACAAGGGGGTGGTTTATCATAATTGGAAGCAGAGGTTCAGTGGGATAGAGGGGGATTGTGAGTTTGAACCAGATTGGACTGCTTATAGAAACGTTGTCTTAAACACACACAGAACAGCCTCTTCTGCCTCTGTGGTGGGGCAGGAAAGGTGTGCTAATGTGTTCTGGGGTTTCTTTCAGTAAAGGTTAGATCAGTTAGGTTACAGCAGTGAGACAAAGTATCAGCTCTTCAAGATGAAGGTTGCAATGGAGAAACAGGCAAGAGCATGTAAGGACCTTGCCTAGGGTCCCACAACTCTTGAGGTGTTTAGGATTGGAGTTCCTGTCCTGTCATTCTGAGTCAGGCTTCAGTGTGGACTGACAAAAATGTAGCATTGTGATGACATATGCCCGTGTGATGACGTATGCCCATGTGATGACGTGTGCCCGTGTGATGACGTATGCCCGTGTGATGGCGTGTGCCGTGTGATGGCGTGTGCCCGTGTGATGGCGTGTGCCCGTGTGATG
>NW_026068123.1:319550-366446 GCF_014885135.2 Alexandromys fortis
TGTGCTCGTGTGATGGCGTGTGCTCGTGTGATGGCGTGTGCTGTGTGATGGTGTGCCCATGTGATGATGTATGTCCATGTGATGGCGTGTGATCTGTGTGCCCATGTGATCCGTGTGCCCGTGTGTTGGCGTGTGCCCATGTGATGGTGTGTGCCTGTGTGATGCCGTGTGATGGCGTGTGCCTATTAAGCCTAGCTACCAGGGAGGTTGGGGCTTATGTTGTGACAAGCACCATGGCCAACAACAACTTGGGGAGAAAATGATTTATTTCAGATTATACTTCTCGGGTCACTCCATCGTAAAGGGAAGTCGGGGCAGGAACCTAGAGTCAGAAACTGAAGCAGAGGCCATGGAGGAGTGCTGCTTGCTTCCTGGCTTGCTCTTCCTGACCCGCCAGCCTGTCTTCTTATACACCTCAGGGACACCTGCCCAGAGAGGCACCACCCACAGTGATGCCTCCCACATCAGTATGAATGAAGAAAATGCCTCAGACTGGCCTACGGGCCAATCTGAGGGGAGGTGTTTTCTCCATTGAAATTCCATCCTCCCAGAAAACCCTGGCAGGTGTCAAGCTGACAAAAAGCCAACCAGAACACAGGAGGATTGCAAATCTGAATTCAGGCCATGAGAATCAATTTCAAAATAAAAGTGGAAAAGGGCCTGCTTCAGCAATAGGGTGTTCTAGAATCCTTCAGTGAGGGCCTGGGGGCGTGGCTCAGTGGTAAAGGAGGCCCTGGTTTTTACTATCCCCAGTGTAAGAGAGATAAAGAGATGCTGGCGGCACATGCCTCTAATCCCAGCACTCAGGAGGCAGAGGCAGAGGCAGAGGCAGAGGCAGGTGGATCTTAGTGAGTTAGAGGCCAGCCTGGTCTACAGAGCAAGTTCCAGGACAACCAGGGCGCTGCGGTGTGAACTTGTCTCAAAACAAGAGAAATGAGGGCTGGGGGCTGGAGAGATGCTTTAGCAGTTGAGCACCCACTGTTCTTGCTGAAGACTTTTGTTCAATTTCCAGCGCCCATGCTGGGTGGATCCAGTGCCCTCTTCTGGCCACCATGGGCACTGCACTTACACTCAGACACATGCATAATTAAAAATAAATTCTGTTAAGAAAGTGAAAAAAAGCTGGGTGTAGAGGTGCGCACCTTTAATCCCAGTCCTGGGAGGGAAGAGACTGATGAATCTCTGAGTTCAAAGCCCTATGTAGAGAATTTCGGGACAGCCAGAGCTACATAGTGAGATCCTGGATGGGGGGAGGGGGGATGTAGAGAAAATATCCACAGTTTAGGGTGGAATGGATGAAGGGATTGAGACACATCTGAAACGAGCTACTGGCCAGCAGCATGCTAGAAGTCAGTACTGAGGACTGTGGGAGCCATGGCCACTGTCAGTATGGGCTAGAGAATAGTGATACAGGCTTGCTAGGATGCAGGAGTCCTGGGTTCATTCTCAGTCTCGAATGAAGTATCTGTGGGTCACCGAGGGTCCAGAAGACTGGAAGGGGGCTAAGGAGTCCCTCGCTGGGTCTTCTGCCCTGCAGCTGGAAAAGGTGCTTCAGCAGGGGGACATCAGCGAGTGCTGCGAGCCGTACATGGTGATGAAGGAGGCAGACACAGCGAAGGTAGGTGTGGGTGAGCTGGGCAGGGTGGGAGGGTAGGTTTTGAGGGTGCGGCACGGGGAGGGACGCTGAGCTGTAGGTGCATCTCCCACAGAACAAAGAGAAGCTGGAGAGGCTGCGCCTGGCCGCCGAGCAGTTCTGCACCAGGCTCGGCCGCTACCGCATGCCCTTCGCCTGGACGGCTGTGCACCTAGCCAACATCGTGAGCAGTGTTGGGCCTCAGGACCGGGATTCTGACTCAGAGGGCGGTGAGGACGCGCGCCGTTTGCTGTCTCTCAGCGTCATTGCACCCGTCTCCCTTCCTCTGCCACCACATCACCCTTCTCTCATTCATGCGCCCTCCACCCCCGCCCCTGCCACCATGCCCATCTCTCCTAGAGCGCAGACCTACCTGGGCAGAACGCCGCCGTCGGGGGCCCCAGGATCGAGGCTGTAGTGGGGACGATGCCTGCAGCTTCTCCAGCTTCCGCCCGGCCACTTTAACTGTCACCAACTTCTTTAAACAGGTGACCTTAGTATAGGACAGGGGCCTGGGAGGAAGGAAACACAGGGATTCTTACCCTGAGGCCCCATTCATCTGGGGGACTTTCAACCCCTTGCCTTGGGGAACCTGTAACCTGCAGGAGGCAGAGCGTCTCAGTGATGAGGACCTTTTCAAGTTTCTGGCGGACATGCGGCGACCATCGTCCCTGCTGAGGCGTTTGCGACCTGTGACTGGTGCGTGAGTGACACCCTATAAAGAAGAGCTGTTGCCTACATGGTCATTCACCAGACCATCCTGGGGTACTGGGGACTAACCCTGGGGCCCGGATAGACAGTGGAAGGAACTGGGCAGTTGAATTTTGCTCCTAATGGATGCAATCCCCAGAGAACACCAGGACACCAGGGGACAGGCAGAGTCCCAGCAGAAGTGCCCCCGCTTTGGAGACTGAGACAGGTAAAAACCAAGTTCTTTCTCCCCAGCTCAGCTCAAGATCGACATCTCCCCAGCACCCGAGAACTTACACTTCTGCCTGTCGCCCGAATTACTGCATGTCAAGCCCTATCCAGACCCCAGGGGGCGGCCCACCAAGGAGGTCCTGGAGTTTCCTGCCCGGGAGGTTTATGCCCCCCATACCTGCTACAGGTACAGTGTCCGGGCTGGTGGGGCCTCCATTCGTGTGTGTGTGTGTGTGTGTGTGTGTGTGTGTGTGTGTGTGTGTGCATGCGCCCATATTTATCTTTCTCTAGTGTGAGGGGGTGCTTGGGTGTATTTGAGTGAATGTCTGCATGTGTTTGGAGGCCAGAGAACAGTCTTGGGTGCTGTTCTTCAGGAGTTATCGACCTGGTTTTAGGAGCTTTTTTAAAAATCATATTTATTCATTTTATTTGTTTGGAGGGGCGGGAGGTGCAGCACACAGTGTGAGTGCGGGGGTCAGAGGATAACTTGCAGAATCAGTTGATGTCTACTGTGTGCTTTTCAGACTAGAACTCATGTTGCCAGGCTGCCGTGACACCTTTATCTTCTGAGCCATCTCAGTATCCCTACCTTTTTTCTCTAACATTTGTTGTTACTTGATGTGGGATGTCCTTCTGTATGTGTGTTGCTTTTCTTGGTTGATGAATAAAGTTGTTTTAGCCAATGGCTCAGGCTCCTTATTAACTAACTCTTGCATCTTAAATTAACCCATTTCTATTATTTTGTATTTTACCATGAGGCTCATAATTTGTTACCTCTTGCTTCTTGGGCAGCTACATGGCATCTGCCTCCTTTGGCAGCTACATGTTATCTCTTTGACTCTGCCTACTCTCTGTATATATCTCTGTTTGGATTTCCTGCCTGACTTTACTCTGCTAAGCCATTGGCGAAAACAGCTTCTTTATTAACCAATGGTAATAAAACATATTCACAGCATACAGAGGAGAACTGAATTCCACATCATCTCCCCTTTGCTGTCTAATTAAAGGAAGGTTTTCACTTTAACAAAAGAGGTATCAAGGGGGCTGGAGAGATGGCTCAGAGGTTAAGAGCATTGCCTGCTCTTCCAAAGGTCCTGAGTTCAATTCCCAGCAACCACATGGTGGCTCACAACCATCTGTAATGAGGTCTGGTGCCCTCTTCTGGCCTGCAGGCATACATGTAGACAGAATATTGTATACATAATAAAAAATAAATATTTAAAAAAAAACAAAAACAAAAACAAAAGAGGTATCAAGCAAGAATTACAGATACAGTAGTCTATTTGTACAAGGCAAAAATTAAAGAAAATATTCCATTATCTATCTATCTATCTTTGTGAGTTTAAAGTCTTGTATCTAATTTATCTTTTTATCATAACTAAGGAAAACTATAACTATCTGTCTTCAACTCTTCAAAGACCTCTTAAATATATATCAATAGACCTTAAATATATATCAGTAGACAAAGATTTATACCAATGCAAAGTATTTATCTCTATATCAATTACTATTATTATCTGTTGAGATAGAGTCTCACTGTGTAGCCCTAGTTGACCTGGATTCATAGAGACTATCTACCTCTGCCTCCCAAGTCCTGGGGTTAAAAATGTATACTACCATGCATGCCTGGGTTTTATTATTTTTAATTCTCTCTCTCCTTTCTCTGTGTATGCTTGTCTGTATCTGTATGGGAATGTGCACCTGTATGTGGGAATGCTCACCTGTGTGTGGGTACAGGCACACCTGCATGTGGGGTACTGAGGAGACCAGGGACTTTGGATCCCCTGGAGTTAGAGTTTCAGGTGATTGTGAGCCACCTGGCAAGTGATGAATGTGGACGGGTCCTCTGCAAGAGCAATATGTGCTCTTAACCAGAGCCTTCTCTCCAGCTCCCGACATGTTTATTCTCAGACAGGGTCACTCACAGCTTGGAACTTTCCGGGTAGGAGAGGCTGGCTAGGGATCCACCTGTCTCTGCCTCTCCATGAACTCCTGATCCTCCTGCCATTGCCTTCCCGTTGCTGAGACAACAAGTGTTCACCACTACACTGTGGTTGTATTTGGGACCCAGGGTGTTGTGCATTGTGCATACTGGGCAGGTGTCAGCTAAGCCCCCGACCCCCATTCTTGCAGACACAGACACAGGCACTCAGCATAGATAGCCTCTGTTCTGTTTTATTGTGGGGTGTGTGAGCATAAAGGAACTCATGTACTGTCTCCAGCCCTCTTCCACGGGGCTCTGTCTTCTGCCTTCCATCCCGCCTGCTTGCTTCTGTCTCCGGTCTGTGTCAGGAAGCGGGGCACACTGGCCAAGCCCAGCCGGCGGGCAGCTCTGTCTGTCCTGCTCAGGAGCCTCGTGGATCACATTCAGTGTTCCTAGTGGTTTGACTGGTTCTCAATGGCATCCAGACGGTCTCAGGCCGGAAGGGCTGCTGTGTGGAGTCTAGGGAGGGAGACAGCTCAGTCATGGCCAGGTTGGTGTGGGGGACCCTCTTCAGTGGACCTAGACACCACCCACCCTGACGCCCCAAGTGGAAGTCCTCCACAGACTCACCTCTCCTGGATCTGTCGCAGCCACTGTTGCTGCTCTGCTATCTCCCGCCGCTGTCGCCGCACATGGCCCGTGAGCGCCCATAAAAGGTGGCTCTGTTTATCCGCTCGAGCCTGTGGAGTAGCATAGTGACCTCAGCTGGGGTTGGGGGTCACCTCCCATCTCCTAATCACTGCCAGACCTCTCTGTTACGGTCCCTATGACCCAGCAAATGTCTAAGCCCCTTTGGCCTCAGTTTCCCCATTTGTAAAGTGTATCTAAGAGAGGGCTTGTTTTCTCAGTACATGGCGCCAGATACTATGATAAGAAGCATTTATTGAGCACCTACTGTGTTCATTGCCCGCATTTTGAGGCTCTAGCTTCGCTCTGAAGTGACTGTTCCTCTTACTTTAAAATTTATTTTTTCTAGCACATGCATAGACAGATGTAGAAATCAGAGGACAGCTTTTGGGAGTGGCCTCTTTCCTTCCCCATGCGGACCCTAGCGTGGAGCCCAGGTCCCTGGGCTGGGCAGCACGGCCTTCACCTGCTGAGCTACCTTGCCAGTCCCATCCTGCACTCCTCACTTTGAGACAGGGCCTCACTCAGCACAAGCCTAAGTCGGGTGTCCGTCTAGTCAGACCACTGGGACTCTTGACCATCCCGCCTGGGGGAGACAAGTGGGGGGCTTGCAGGCGTGTGCCTCCACACCCAGTTATCCCTCTTTGGTTCTTTTTTACACAGGGTGTCACCATGTGACCCAGGCTGGCCTCTCTGTAGGCATGACAGGCTTTAAACTTCTGTTCCTCCAGCCCCTGCCTCCAGGGTTCTGGGGTCACGGGCAAGCACCACCGTGCCTGGTCCCTGACCATACTTGCAAATGGGAAAACGGAATCCCAGAAGGTCACTGAGGGTAGAACTCAGATACAACAACAAGGGGGGTCCTCTAGCTCAGGGTTCAGATGCGGCTGCTGATTGGGAAGCAGGGCTGTACCCCTCTCAGACCCGGGAGCCCCTTACCTTTAAGGTCTCAAATTCTTGGTGGGCTTGGCCCAGCCAGGCGCCTTTCAGCTGGACTTGTAGTCTCCGTACAGTGTCCCGTAGAGCTCGCTGGGCCCGGTCCACTTCTCCCAGAGACAGGGCTGTGGCCTCTGCTCGAAGGTGCAGTACATCCTCTTCAGCCTGCTCAGCAGATGGCATCAGTGAGGTCCCTAGTCCAGGTCTGTTCACGGAGCATTTGATCACTTTTCCTCTATTATGAGCTAACCAGGACAGTGGGACACCCTCAACTTAAATTCACCCCAGCTCCAGTGCCCACCTGAATCTCCGACAAGCTGGTGCGAAGCTCCTGTGTTGCATCTCGGCCTTGATTGACCTCTGTGCCCAGGAGGCCCAGGGCTCTGTCAAAGAGGCCCAGGCTGCGCCCAGCTTCTGTCAGACGCGCCTCCGTGGCTCTGTACACGCTGTTGAGGGACTGGCCTAGCTGTAAAGCCCCATGAAAGAGCAGGGTCAGCTCTTCATATTGGGCTGGCTCTGGACCACCCAGAGGAGATACTGGGGCAAGTTGCACTGCTGTCGTGAAGGCCCACAGAAGGCAGAGAGCGAGCACAGCCATGGCTGACGGTCTGGGGGTGTGGTTCTTCTGCTACTGTGGGCCACCGCCTTTTATTGCCACTGACTGCCATTGACCACCCCCTCCTCCCTGGTCAATGGTTAGCCAGCCATGGTTGCACAAGGGCCTGGCAGGGTGCAGGCATTGCATCAGGCTGATGGCTAAGCAGGCCACGCTGATATCACGCTGGCTAGAACTCGGGGCCAGCTGTGGCAGGGGGTAGGGGTGGAGGAGGAACTCAGGCCCTAGATCTCAGCACCAGGGGCTGTATGACTGCAGCATGCCTTGTCCCTCAGTTCCTCACCTGAACCTAGGCTTGGCTTCCATGAGCCATGGCTCTCTACACACTGATGCAGCGGCCAGTGTTTGGCCACGCTGAGGGGCCACTGGAATCTCATGACTGTCAGCCATTTGCATGGACTCAGGCCTGTGCGTCACCTGGCTTCCTTGTCTCCTTGCAAGGGGTCACTGTGAGTGTGGCTGCCAGCTTGGGGGTGCAGGAGTGACATGACAGCTCCCCCCTGAGGCTATGAAGCCTGACCTCTGACCCTGTCTGTGCTCTGTGCTGACTTTAAGTTCCTAGAAGCCTGGGGTCAAGTACTGCAGTTCATTTCCACCTGGGGGTCACACATATGGGAAATACACATTTGTTGAGCACCCACTGTGTGCTCAACAGTCATTGATAGCAAATGGAAAGTTAGTAAGTAAATCAGGCTCACGTCCTTCCAGCACTTGGGAGGCTGAGGCGGGAAGAATTGGGTTCAAGGCCAGCCTGGGCTGCAGAACTAGACCCTCTCTCACATCAAGAAAGGAAGGGCTGAGGTGAAGCTTAGAGACGGAAGGCTTGCCGGGTATGCGCCGGGCCCTTCTTCCCATTCCCCAGCAGCACAGAACATGGCCATGGGGTTGCTCATACTGAGTGTTTGGAGTGGAGCTGGCACCCAAATGCCACAGAGGTGTGTGTGGCGACTGTCACTGAGTTATTGGTGGTTGGTATTGGGTTACAAAGGCTGAGCTGGCAGGCCAAATGCCCCGTTATACAGATAGAGCAACCGAGGCCTACAGGTTGGGGGCTGTGCAGTTATACTTGGGTACAGGAGGCAGGACCAGGCCCTCCAGCACCAGGTTCTGACTGATATGTCCACCTGAGAGACAGACTGTGTAACGGTAATGCCAGCAAGGCGCTGATGAGGTGAGGAGGGCAGCCACGCCTCCTGGTCATATGGACCACCTTTTTTTTTTTATTAGATTTTAAAAAAAAATACTAATCCAAGTTCCCACTGCCTCCCCTTCTACCGTTTCCTCCACATACCCACTCACCCCACCCCCTTCCAGACCTCAGAGAGGGTAAGGTACAATGTTGAGTAGAAGGTCTAAGGCCCTCCCAACTCCCTCAGCTTTTCTAGCCAGGCAGCAGGAAACTGTGGGCAGCTCCCCCCCCCCCCCAAAACCGTCTATTCCTACTGGACCGCCTTCTGGAAAGCTTTATTTTATTGTTCTAGTCATATGTGTCTGGGGACAGGGTATGAGCACAGGTCCCCCTGGAGCTGCCTGATGTGGGTGCTGGGGACTGAGTTTGGATTCTCTCACAGAGCAGTTTTAACTGCTGAGCCATTTCTCCAGCACCCAGGCTACCTTTTCAGCCCTCAGCCCTCAGGAACTGGAGCTGGGGCTCAGCTGGCAGAGTGCTTGCCTAGTTCACACGAAGCCCAGCATTCTGTCCCTGATCCTTGATCGCCCCAGGGATGGTGGCACATGCCTGTTGCCCCAGCACTTTGGGGGTAGAAATAGGAAGTCAAGAGTTTAAAATCATCCTGAGCTAAGTAGGAGACCAACTCTGTCCTGGGCCACACGAGACCCTGACTCAAATGCCTGCTGTTGTTGTTTGTGGGTTTTTTCTGAGACAAGGTCTCCTATGTAGCTTTGGCTGGCCTAGAGCTTGCTGTATAGCCCTTGAATTCGAATTTAAAAGACCTAAAACCCCTGGCTCTCAGTGCCCACATGTGCCTGGCTTGTTCCTCCCTGAATCTAGATGTGTGCGTCAAGAGGTTTCACCTGGCAGTGGTGGCACACACCTCTAATCCAAGCACTTGTTAGGCAGAGGCAGGTGGATCTCTGTGAGTTCAAGGCCAGCCTGGTCTACAAAGCGAGTTCCAGGACAGGCAGGGCTGTTGCACAAAGAAACCCTGTCTCAAAAAACAAAACAACACTAACAAAGAGGTTTTGTTTATCCATGACCCTTGTGATGCCTGGGTCACAGCCTACTCTGTCCTGAGTGCACCTACTTCATGATTCATGCCCCTCTTTCCCATGGCTGAGTCCCCAGCTCTCTTTTTCAGGAACCTGCTCTTCGTATACCCACACAGCCTCAATTTCAGCAGTCGCCAGGGCTCTGTGCGCAACCTGGCCGTGCGGATCCAGTACATGGCAGGCGAGGACCAAAGCCAGGCCTTGCCGGTCAGTGCAGTGACCCTGCCCTGGAGGGAAGGGGATGGGGCAGGCGTAGCTTGTCCCCAGTGAGTCCCTCATGTCCCCCTCCCACAGGTCATCTTCGGGAAATCCAGCTGTAGCGAGTTCACCAGAGAAGCTTTTACACCAGTGGTCTATCATAACAAGTATGTGGGGTTGGGTGTCCCTGGGGGACTCTACCTGTAGGGAGAGTATGAAGGGAACAGGAAGAGTTTTGGTATGCAAATGAGGTAAGTTGAGGCAGGAAGTCACCCTCTGAGATTCCCACTCCCTAGCTGGCCCCTAGCCCCTGGCCCTGTCTTACCAGGTCTCCTGAATTTTACGAGGAATTCAAGCTGCGACTTCCCGCCTGTGTGACCGAGAACCATCACCTCTTTTTTACCTTCTACCATGTCAGCTGCCAGCCCCGGCCAGGAACAGCCCTGGAGACGCCTGTGGGCTTCACCGTGAGCCACTGTTACTTCACAGCTTCCTCCCCTGACCCTTGGTCCCCCAACCACACCCGACCCTCATCCATTCATCTTCTCCCCAGTGGATCCCTCTGCTACAACATGGCCGCTTGAGAACGGGTCCCTTCTGCCTGCCTGTGTCCGTGGACCAGCCTCCTCCCAGCTATTCAGTCCTGACGCCCGATGTAGGTGCCTGTGCCCCCAACACCGATGCCTTCATTGCCCTCCAGCTCTCAGCCTCCTCCGTGGGCCCCTGCGGGTCCCCTGTGCCTCTTGCCACTCCAACAGAATGACTCTGTGGGATGCTGCATCCTCTGTGCCTCTTCCTTACCCCTACTAGCCCTCTCCTCTCTCACTGTCCCCAAGCCTCTCTGTTCCATAAACAGCCTTCCAGGTCGTAGTGGTGCATGTCTTTAATCCCAGCACTCTGGAGGCAGAGGCAGGCAGGCCAGCCTGGTCTACAGAGCAAGTTCCAGGACAGGCTCCAAAGCTACACAGAGAAACTCCTTCTCGACCCCCCCCCCAAATACATACATACATACATACACACACACACACACACACACATTTGTTATTTTGGAAGTGTGCCCCATGTACCATGGGAAGAGTGTGAAAGTCAGAGAATAAAGAATAACTCTGGGGTCTGTTCTGTCTACCGTGCAGGTCCCAGGGGTTAGACGCAGGTTATTAGACTAGGTGGTCAGAGCCTCTACCTACTGGAACTTTTTTTTTTTTTTAAGACAAGGTCACACACAGCCCAAGCAGGCCTGGAATTCTGTGGGGTTGAGAATAACCTTGCGTCTGTCTCCCAAGTGTTGGGATGGCCGGCATGTATCACCATGCCTGGTGTCGTTTCCAGCCTCCATCAGCCCCTCTGGCGTCGTTTCCGTCACCTCTATTAGCCCCTCTCCCTATACCAGCTAACGAACAAGTCTGATGGCTTCAAGTTCCCCATTACGTGCTATTCCTAGGCTGTTGTCTTTCCTGGTTAATGTTCACTCCGAACATAGCCCCCATTTTCTGTGGGTTTCCAGCCTGCCATTAGGGCTCTCCTTAGGGTGCCCTGCCGCTCCCTCAGGCCATGATGTCGCAATGGCCAGGGCCATGGCCTGGCCTTGTGGCCTGATGCATGTGGGAGGGAAAGCCTTGCCCACCCCACCTCTCCCTCCCACAGGTGGCGCTGCCGGGCATGCGCTGGGTGGACGGTCACAAGGGTGTGTTCAGTGTGGAGCTAACAGCTGTGTCTTCCGTGCACCCCCAGGTACAGAGCTGGTTGAGAACCCCTCCCGCTTACCCTGGGATTGAGCAAGATTTACTTGCAACTGGCTGGTAAAGGTCTGGCCTCCAGCCACCGGACGTGACTTTAGTCCGCCTGACCCAGACTGCTGACTCAGATGAGAGGGCGGGGCACCCCCTGCCCCCCTTTCCCCCTTCGCTCTCCCCCTCCGCTCCCTCTCCCCACCCCCACCCCCCACCCCTGCTCTCTGCTCACTCCATGTCCTTCCCTGTCCTTAGGACCCCCACTTGGATAAGTTCTTCACTTTGGTACATGTTCTAGAAGAAGGGACCTTTCCATTCCGGCTCAAGGAGACAGTGCTGAGTGAGGCCACTGTGGAGCAGGAGCTGCGAGCCAGCTTGGCAGCCCTGCGCCATGCCAGCCCAGAGCCCCTTGTGACCTTTTCCCACCACGTTCTAGACAAGCTTGTCCACCTGGTTGTGCGGCCACCCATCATTGGGGGCCAGATAGGTGAGCCACTGTGGTGTCAGGCCTGTTTCTGGAAAGGCACCCCCCCTTCTTCCCCAGCCCTGAGTTTCTTCCTATAGTTCATCTGTTTCTCTGGACCCCCAGGGCACAGGCCCCCAGTGCAGGCCTTTAAGATCCTGATGGGCTCTTCCACCCTAGCGACCTCTCCCTCCTCTGGAGGCTTTGGGCAGTGGAGCTTGACCTTTGCTCTGTCCGACAGTGAACCTGGGCCGAGGGGCCTTTGAAGCTATGGCTCATGTAGCCAGCCTTGTGCACCGGAGCCTGGAGGCCGTTCAAGATTGCCGTGGTCACTGCCCACTGCTGGCTGCCTATGTCCACTATGTCTTTCGCCTCCCTGGCGGTGACCTCAGCCTGCCGGGAGGTGAGTGTTGACGGAGAATGCTGGGCCACAGGAATTGCTGGTGATCACGAGCTGCACACTAAGCAGAAGAGAATAGCCATATGCAAAGGCCCAGGGCCTCACAGCCTCGCTTGGGTGACTTGCGAGGTAGACACCAGCTGGCCCACTTTGCTCTGGCCTCAGGGCAGGGCTCTACACACGTGACTGACAACTGGTTCCGCCCATCAGCAAGATGCTGAGAACAGGGGCTTAAGAAAGGCTGCCTGGTTGAGTGTCGTTCTATTGCCTAGACAGACGCTCTGTGGCCCTGGCCTTTATCTCTCTGAGCCTGCTTTCCCACTTTTCTTTCTATCTGTCTGTCTGTCTATCTATCTATCTATCTATCTATCTATCTATCATCTATCTATCATCTATCTACCTATCATCTATCTATCCATCCATTATCTATCTATCTATCTATCTATCTATCTATCTATCATCTATCTTTCTATCTTCTATCTATCCATCCATCTATCTATCTTATCTATTGTCTATCTATCATCTATCTTTCTATCTATCATCTACCTATCTGTCTGTCTATTTTGGAAACAATTTCTCTTTGTAGTTTTGGCTGTCCTGGAACTCACTTTGTAGACCAGACTAGCTTTGAACTCACAGAGATCCGCCTGCCTCTCCATCCTGAGTGCTGGAATTAAAGCCCTGTGCCACCACCGCCCAGTTTGTCTTTCTGTTTTTAAGTGGGGCAATAGTAGTGTTCACTCCACAAGGACACAGGTAGTCACAGATACAGTGATCTTGGAAAGCTCTTTCTGCAGAGAGCATTCGCTGAGATTGGCTTTGGGGGGATCTGTACTTCAGTGGCATGCCTGAGGCACAGAAAGAATAGTGGTGAGGGGGCAAAGAGGGAGAGACAGAGGAAGAAAGGGAAGGGAAGAAGGGGGGACTGAGGCAAAGCTCCTGGTAGCCTAAGTGTTCAGCCTGCACAAGACCTTGGGTTTCATCCCCAGCACTGAAAGAGAAGTTAGCTTCTTCCCATCCGTGCACAATGAAGAGTGTCTATGAAGATGTGGGCTCTAGGCTCTGTTCCCAGTGTGTTCTGTGTGCCCCGAGTTGCTATGGAGCAGAAACCATGTTCAACTCCATGTCACAGGGAGAACATGGAAAGTCAGAAGGAAGCCATTTCAGACTGGGCTCCTCCTGACAGGTGTTGACCTGATCTTTTCCTCCTCAGGGGTCCCTCCAGCAACTGTACAGGCTGCCACACTGGCCCGCGGCTCTGGCCGCCCCACCAGCCTCTACCTGACACGTTCTAAGAGCATCAGCAGCAGCAACCCTGACCTGGCCGTGGTCCCCGGCTCTGTGGATGATGAGGTGTCTCGCATCCTCGCCACCAAGGTAGGGCAAGGGGGCGTCTGAAACCTCCAGCCTCAAGGGCCTAGCTGCAGGCTCAGTGGGCGGGCGAAGACCATCCATGCTGATGGAGGAAGGAGAACCAGATGTCACTGTTGAGAAGGCTGTGTCCCAGCTCTGTGGCCAGGCTGAGGCTCTCACAGCTACAGGGCTGTTCTGGGGGTTTTGCCTATTGCTCAGTTGACTGGAGAATGGGAAAGAGGGCTTGGCCTGACTCAACAAAGAGCACAATGTACGTGGTTCAGCAGGTGCATGTACACATGCAGTCTGTGCACACCAATACAAGGTGCGTGCATACGTGCAGCCTGTACACACCAATACAAGGTGCATGCATACATGCAGCCTGTGCACACTAATACAAGGTACATGCATACATGCAGCCTGTATACACTAATATGAAAATGTGTGTGCACGTGCAACCTATGCACACTAATTTAAAGGTGTGTATACACATGTCGCCAGTGTACACTAATTTGAAGGTGTGTGTATACATGTAGCCTGTGTACACTAGTATGAAGGTGTGTGTACACATGCAGCCTGTGTACACTAGTATGAAGGTGTGTGTACATGGGAGAATGGGAAAGAGGGCTTAGCCTGACTCAACAAAGAGCATAATGTACATGGTTCAGCAGGTCCATGTACACATGCAGCCTATGCACACCAATACAAGGTGCGTGCATACATTCAGCCTGTATGTACACATACTAGTGTACATGTGTATACTAGTATGAAGGTGTGTGTACACATGCAGCCTGTGTACAGTAGTATGAAGGTGTGTATATGTGTGTCCCTTTTACATATATGCACAGGTGCATATACATTGTAGCCTATGTTGCACACATACATTGATATATATGCACACACTGCACATACACATATACTCCATGCACATACATGCATGCACTTAATCCATGTACATACATGTACAAGTGCATGTAGACAGACCCCATGTGCACATACATACATGAGTACATATGTACATGCTCTCCATGCTCATCTACATGGGTTCAAATGCATGTGAACTCCAGGCAGTTACATACTACATGAACACATGCACACTGCACATTTCCCAGATATGTGCATGGCGCACATGTACTCTGGGGCAGTGTCCACACTTGGTCTCCCATGCTTCCTTCCCTGTGCTCGGCCTGGGACATCATCACTTCTCTGTATCTTCAGGGCGTCGATCGCTCACACTCCTGGGTGAATTCTGCTTACGCTCCGGGAGGCAGCAAGGCTGTGCTGCGGCGGGTGCTTCCGTACTGTGGGGCTGACCCCAGACAGGTGCCCTCCCTATCTACCCCCACATGTGTGTCACCTTTGCATGAACTAATCTCTGAGGGCAGCAAGGACCCCACCAGACTTTGTCTGGGGCTGTGGCGGTCTTGTTCTATCTGGTCGGCATAATGAGCCTCCTGCTGCCACTTAGGCCACTGCATGGTTGGGGTGTGGCTGAGTGGCAGAGTTTTCATAGCAGGCATGAGATTCTGGGTTCCATCCCCAGTACCACCAAGAAGTAAAATTAAGATTAAGAAGCAAGACTGAGTGGTGGTGGTGCATGCCTTTGATCCCAGCACTTGGGAGGCAGAGGCAGGTGGATCTCCATGAGTTTAAGGCCAGCCTGGTGAGTTGGAGACCATCCAGGGCAGCACAGTGAGACCCTGTCTTAACAGATACAGAACAAACATTGAGAAAAACATAGACCCTAGCCCCAGCAGAGGCGGAAGACTCTGTGGTGTGCAAATGGATCAAGGCCTGTGTGAATCTACTGGCTACAGCTCTACTACCCTGCATGGATGGCCCTGCTCTTTAACCCACCTCTGCTTTCGGGGACTCCTAACCTTCTCCTTGACATAGATAACCCTATGAGGGTGAAGTAGCGCTGGACCCCCATAGTTCCCCATCTGTTTTCATGCAGGGGTTTCCCCAATTTAGCTTCTTCCTAGAGACCTGGTATGGGGAGGGGCTTTACCTGCAGTAGGCCTGGGCTCTTTTCCCCCTTGACTCAGGCCTTGCCCTGTGCCCAACTGATTGGCTGCCTCTCTGAGTCTCTCAATATTTGAGATGAAGATAACACATCAAATTTTCAGGTGCCTGCCTATAATCCCAAGTCTTGGGAAGTAGCTGAAGGAGTACAAAGTCGCCCTGGGCTACATCAGATCTCATCTCAGCAAAACAAACAAAAAAGACTCTTAGTAAAGTGCTCAGCAGCATGGTCCCAAGTATGGGCAGAGGGTGGGGCCCAGGGGGTCTCCTGAGCTGCAGCAGACATCCCAGAATAGATCCCACCAAACAGGTGAGCATGTTCAGAAGTGCTGCATAGATGCTTCAGCAGGCTGGAGCTGGGCTCAGCAAGTAGAACACTGGCCTAGCGTGCACACAGGCCTGGGTTCCATCCCCAGGACCACATACACCACGCACGGTGGTGCACGCATGTAAACCTAGCCTTTGGAGATGGAGGCAGGAGGATCAGTAGTCTAAAGTCATCCTTGGCTACATAACGAGTCTGAGGCCTGTCACAAAAGAAAAATGCTGCGTTGAAGTTCAGTGGCAAGGCACGCGCTCAGCCAACTCACCCTGTCATTAAAAAATATATGTTAAGCCGGGCGATGGTGGCGCACGCCTTTAATCCCAGCACTCGGGAGACAGAGGCAGACGGATCTCTGTGAGTTCGAGACCAGCCTGGTCTACAGAGCTAGTTCCAGGACAGGCTCCAAAGCTACAGAGAAACCCTGTCTCGAAAAACCAAAAATATATATATATATGTTAAATTTATTTACTTAATGTGTATGAGTGTTTTTCCGTGAGTGTTGTGTGTGTGTGTCTATGCTGCACCTACCTGGTGCCCTCAGAAGTCACAATGTGAATGCTGGGATCAAACACGGGTCCTCTGCAAGAGCAACCAATGACTTAACTGCTGAGCCATCTCTAGTCCCGTCTGTAGCATTATTAATCAGAGTCATCCTGTTTCCTGAGAGGTCAGTTAGGCCTTGAGGAGCCACGAGGAGGTGACAGGTAGTAACAGGGTAGTGTTCCATGCAGGAAGTGATCTTCATAGTGTGTGGTCTGGCTCAGGCATGCGAAGTAAGCCGTGCATGATGGGCCATGTCAGCTGCAGGGTGCTTAAGTGCCAGTGGCAGAGCCAGCTCCAGCACTGACCAGAAAACCAGGCTGGGAGGGTGAAACTTGGACCATGATACCTATTTGGCAGAGGGACATACTGAGGCCCTGAGCAAGGCTGGAGCAGGAGGCCAGGCACTGTCTTTGCTGTCTTACGGTCCTTCCTTTCCTTCTCTCTCCACACCTCCTCCATGTTCACAAACTGTCCCTCTGGCCTCTCCTCCAGTCATGAATTCCTTTCCCCTGTCTGCAGTGGTGCCATGGCCAGCCTTTGTCTCTGCTGCACCCCCCCCACTAGGGGACTCATGGCCTACATCACCCCACGCCATCACCTCATCTTCATTGTTTGTTCTGACTCCATCCTTCACAGGGCACCCCCTTTTCTTTTGTCTTTTGTTTTGTTTTGTTTTTTTCCCTGAGCACAGGGCATGGAGCCTAGGGCCCTGACCATAGGAAGACAAGCGCTCTACCACCGGGTCAAATCCTAACCCTTATTTTTGTTGTTTGTTTTGTGTTTTGTGGAGTGTTGTTTAGTTTGGTTGTTGCCCTTTGAGACAAATTCTTGCTATGTAGCCCATGATGGCCTGGAAGTCACTCTGTTCCTGCCCCCTGAGCAATGGGATGACAGGTGTACCCCACCATGTCCAGCCCCCTCTTTTCCCAACACGTCTGATTTTAGCTGCTCCTTCACCTGCCCTTACCCGCACTGTCCCATGTACTTCCACAGCGCCCTGGCCATGCCCAGTGTCCTCGTTCTACCTACAAACCCATTCCCACATGCCTGTGCCCCTTCCCCACCGGCCTCATAGCCTGCATGGCCCTGCCCATCACCCCAGCCTGTCCTCTGTCCCTGGCACAAAGAACTCAAGACCAGGTCTTTATAGAGAGTAACTGCTGAGCAGGGGTGGCACACACCTTTAATCCCAGCACTTGGGAGGCAGAGGCAGGGGGATCTCTGTGAGCTCGAGGCCAGCCTGGTCTACAGAGCGAGTTCCAGGACAGCCAGGGCTACACAGAGAAAACCTGTCTTGAAAAACAAACAAGTAAAGAGTAACTAGTTACTTTATACCTCTGGATGCTAAGTAAGCTCCCAAGCACAGGCCCCTCGCGCTGGATCATGTGGCAAAGGTAGCCATGGTGACAGAGGCAGTGAGCTAACTTGGGTCTCCCTTCTGTGCCCCCACTTTCTCAATCCTCCCTGTTTCTCCCTCCCCTTTCTCTTCCCTTCCTCTCTCCCCCTCTTTTCCTTTCTCTTTCATTTATTGTGAGACAAGGACCCCTTGACTTGGAGCTCACAATCCTCCTGCCTCAGCATCCTCAGCTCTAGGATTATAGGTGTATTCCATCTTGCCTGCCTTTCTCTTTCTCTTCTTCTAAAGCCACTAATAGTACTGTAGGGGTTCCACCCTTACAGCTTTACCTAATGCTAGTCACCTGCTAAGGTTCCACCACCAGATGCCATCAACATGGCCAGCCTGGGCTACATGAGACCCTGTCTCAAGAAAGCTAAACACAAAATCTCTAGCATATGGAAGTTTCTGGCAATGTTTTCAAACCCTAAGTTCCTCCTGTGTTTAAGGGGACCAGGGCCCATCTCTCTTTACCCATGCCCGCAAAGACCATCCTCCCTCCATCCATGTAGCCTCGTCTGTTTCCCATCCTCATCACTAACTCTCTCTGCCATCCATGCTCATCCCATCCGTCCTAGGCCATCGACCGCAGCTCTAGCCGTGCCTCCTCTTACCTCGAGGCCTCCTCCTCGACCCCGCCAGCCCCTCAGCCAAGACACACTGTGCAGAAGGTAGAGGGAGAATAGGGTGGCTGATCTGATGTCTATCCCACTGCCCCACAGCGAGGGTCCAGTGCTCCTCCCCACATCCAGAGCCCAGTCAGGGCTGGAGTCTGCTCTCATCCCACCCTGCATGGCCTCCTGCTGCTCTGACCCCCCAACCAGGCTTCGGGCTACCTTCCCCAAGTCATGCCTTGCTAAGGGGTGTGGGAGGGTGTCACATGGCCCTTGGTGACCCTCGCCCTGTCCACAGTTGCTGCACGAGGAGCTGGCCCTGCAGTGGGTGGTGAGTGGTAGTGCGGTCCGTGAGGTGGCCCTACAGCACGCCTGGTTCTTCTTCCAGCTCATGGTGAGCACGTCCCCATCCAGGGAGACCGTTCAGAACAAGTGCCCTGCAACTGCATTTGAGAACCCTAGGAAAAGGCCTTGGAGCTCTTCTGTAACGAGGGATAGAGGTCACCTTGACAGTGACCCCCCCCTCTTGAGAGAGGATTTCTCAACCCAGAGATGGGCCCTCCGTCCTCCAAAAGACGCTAAGCACTGAGAGTCAGGCTTGCCAACCCCCAGATTCCTTCAAGTGGGTCTTTGTGTTCTCTTCCCCAGGGCCTGTTGGCCCTGACCTCCCACCAAATCCTTCAAGACAGAGTCCTGAATTCCTCAAAGTCAGCCCCTCAGAGGCTGGGAAGAAGGTTCAGTTAGAGCAAGGTGCTTGCCACACACACGAAGACCAGAGTTAGATCAGGAGAACACATCTGAAAAGGAAAGGACTGGGCCTGGCAGAAGCTGGTAATCCCAGCACTGGGACCTGGAGGCAAGAAGGGTCCCTGTACTTGTTGACCAGCCAGCCTAGCCAATCAGGGTGCTCCAGCCTCAGTGAGACCCGCCCCAAACAGGATCCTAGGCTCTACCTTTGGTCCCACCTGTTTCTCACACCCTACCCACTCAGGCCCAACTGTGTCACTTCCTCAGGTCCTGCTCACAGCCTTCAGGCTGCATCTGTTTGGGTCAGGACCCCTTAAGCCCATTGCTTTTTTGGGGGGTTGTTTTGTTTTGGATTTATTTATTTTATATATATGGCGCTCTATCTGCATGTACACCTGCACGTCAGAAGAAGGCATCAGATCTCATTATAGATGGCTGTGAGCCACCATGTGGTTGCTGGGAATTGAACTCAGAACCTCTGGAAGAGCTGCCAATGCTCTTAACTGCTGAGCCATCTCTCCAGCCTACAGCCCACTCTTCTCAATGCTAAAGTTCCATGCCTTCTGTCAAGCCCAGACCACCCTTCAGTCACAACTACTTAGCTCAGAGCCTCTGATGTTCCCCTTTCTTGCCTGTAGTGCCTCACCTGTCAGCCCAGCACCCCAGTTTATCTCGAGCCCCAGCTATGTATTTCAGCCCCTCCCACAGCCTTGGGGCCCCTCCCATATGACAGATCCCCGCCCACAACCTTTCAAGTTAACACCCTGCCCACTCACCTCACCCCCAGATAAAAAGCATGGAACTACACTTGCTCTTGAACCAGCGACTGGACACTCCCCGCAAGCTGCGCTTTCCTGGACGCTTCCTGGATGACATCGCAGCCCTGGTGGCCTCTGTGGGCCTGGAAGTCATCACCAGGGCCCATAAGGTGAGGAGGGACTCAGGGCTTCTTGGAGGAAAGTGACCATGTGAACAGACTTTTTGTTTTTGTTTTTCAAGACATGGTTTCTCAGTAGCTATGCAACTGGTCCTGGAACTTGCTATGTAGACCAGGCTGGTCTTGAACTCACAGAGATCCACCTGCCTCTGCCTCCTGAGTGCTGGGACTAAAGGCATGTGCCACCACTGCCTGGCCATGGTCTCTTTCTTGAGCACCTATGGTATACATAGCCCCGGCTGGATGTAGGGACACAGCAGTAAACAAAACTGATCAAGTCCCTGCCCTCACAAAGCAATTTTGGAGGAAAAGCTGGAAGGTGAGATGGATAAGGCCTGGGAGCCACAGGCAGGGGGAATGCGGTGCAAGGGTCCAGAGGCAGGGAGAGCCATGGAAGGAGAATAAGAGTTGGTGAGGACACAGGGGCAGGCGGACGACACATCCTGTGGCCCTTAGCTTGGCACCAGTATGCTGCAGGAACATAATAAGTGGATGTTGCTATTCTGAGAGCTTGATGATCGCCAAGGCCCCAGGGTCACCGGTTCCAGTCCCCACAGGAATTAGGCAAGCAGCAGTCATGATCACCGTAGCCCTACAGAAGCATTCATTGATCTTCTGCCTGAGTCCAGCTGGATCATATTCAATCTCACCAGCCATCCATGAAGTATTAATGTTGTCCCTACTTTACTGATAAGGAAACTGAGGCAGAGAGTGACAGAGTAGCATAACCTAGCGCCATGCTACCGGGGGGCAACGAGTCACCCTCTTCTGTGGGGGTGTATGGGACCAGAGAGAAACACCCACTGCGCTACTCCATCCAACCCATGTTCTGCAGAAATGTCTCCTAATTATTTTTTATTAAAAAATTAAGCTGGACAGTGGTGCACATGCTTTTAATCCTAGTGCCCAGGAGGCAGAGGCCGGCAGATCTCTGAGTTCGAGGCCAGCCTGGTCTACAGAGAGTTCCAGGACAGCCAGGGCCACACGGAGAAACCATGACTGGAAAAGCCAAAAAAAATTATTTATGTGGATGAGTGTTTGGCTTGTGTACCGTGTGTCGTGCCCTTGGAGGTCAGAAAAGGGCTTTGGATTCCCTGGTACAGGAGTTCCAGATGGTTGTGAGCAGCCATGTGGGTGCTGAGACTCAGACCCAGGATCACTGAGCCATCTCTCCAGCCCCATATCCCGATTGTTTAAAATTACATTTGTTTATCTATTGTGTTTGTGTGCATGTGAGAAGTTAGGAGGCAGCTCTCCTTCCACCAGGGCGGCAAACTCCAGACATCAGGCCCTGCAACCAGCTTGCCAGACCATCTCTCCTGATGTGCTTTGATTTTTACAGAGTCTCATTGTGTAGCCCAAACTGGCTTGGAACTTGCTGTGTAGCTTCAAGCTCAAAGGGAAGCACCTGCCTCCCCAGTGTGAGGTTAAGTTCTTGTGCTGCCGAGGTCAACTCTCCTGGTTTTTAAGGAGAAATGTCACTTGGGGATGATAGGGACATTCAGGCAGGTTTGGGAAAAGCCGCCTGTTGCACGGTCCCGGTGACCTCTAGGCTGATGCAGAGGTCCCAGTCTCGGTGTCCCTAGAGCAGTCCCAAGTGCTGACAGCAAGGTCGTTGGTGATGGGCACTGCTCCTTCATTCATTCCTTTGGCATATAATGAGCACCAGTTGTATCTGGCTCCATATTTAAGGCGTCCCAGCCAGGTGTGATGGTGCATGTTTGTGGTCTCTGCATCTGAGAGGCTGAGGCAGGAAAACCACATGCTTGAGACTAGCCTGGGCTATGTAGTTAGCGTATAACTTCTCCCCAAGACTGTTGGATTAGCACCCAGGACCATATGTTTCTTTCTCAGAGGTGGCACACAGTAGGTGCCCAATAGATGCTCATTACTGATGGTATACCATTAGAGCACATTAATTTGCTAGACTACAATGCTAAGCATTTAAACAGAACCAAAGTGCTTCTCTGTACATAAGTAGGCTACGGGGCTATGTTTGGTTCACGGCCTCCCAGTTCACCAGGGGTCTCAAGCAATGAAAGATGGTACTTCCTTCACCTCTCTGATCTCATTGACCAGAATATGGTCACATGACTGTCAGCTGCAAGAGAGCCTGGGAAATGCATTCTGAAGTCTGGATGTAGAGAGTGGATTATCCAACTATGGGTGGGAGAAGAAAGAAAAATGTATTGTAAGGCTGGGTGTGACATAGTGGCGTCTGACCCCAGCCTGGGCTGTGGAGGCTGGGAGATCTCTGCGCTTGATCCCAGCCTGGGGTGTGGAGGCTGGGAGATCTCTGCGCTTGATCCCAGCCTGGGGTGTGGAGGCTGGGAGATCTCTGTGCTTGACCCCAGTTGGATTACAGTGAGCTAGGTCAGGTAGGCTGCATCACGAGACCCTGACTCAGATAATAAAATAAAGTTCAGTGAGTGTTGTGAGTGGGTCATAGAGGGGAGGAAGTCGGGGATGAAGACCCGAGAGTTGAGGAAGTCATGCAGAGGTGAGCAAGGCTGGACACTGTCAATATGGACTGAAAGGTCCCTTGTCCCCAGGACATGGAGCTGGCTGAACGCCTCAACGCCAGCCTGGCCTTCTTCCTCAGTGACCTCCTGTCCATAGCGGATCGAGGTTACATCTTCAGCCTGGTACGAGCTCACTACAAGCAGGTAGGTGTGCATGATGGAAGACAGGGAGGGTGGGAGATGGCATCGTGGGACCCATGGTGGGGGATGTGGAGGCAGAAGATGGCATCGTGGGACCCATGGAGTCTAAAAGCAGGAGAATGGTGATCACCCCTGCATCCCCTTTCTTGCAGGTGGCCACTCGGCTGCAGTCTGCCCCCAATCCAACTGCACTGCTGACCCTTCGAATGGACTTCACCCGCATCCTGTGTAGCCATGAGCACTATGTGACCCTTAACCTCCCCTGCAGCCCCCTGTCGCCCCCAGCCTCCCCCTCCCCCTCGGTGTCCTCCACTACTTCCCAGGTAGGTGGGCCTCCTCCTCCCCGCTTTCACCTTAAGTGGTACACATTCAACCTGTCTTCTGCACGTCTGTTCACTTCCTTGTGGTACACTGCCCTGGCACACCCTTGACCTTTGACCTGAGTCTTCACCATGACTTCTCAGGGATTTCCTAGCAAAACTGACTCCTTCTGACCCACAAACCCAGTCCTTGGGCTTGCATTCGGTCTGCTGTTCCTCAGCCTTTTGAGTTTTGACTCCATGCCCTCCCCCCTCATGGATGGGTTATCCCTGACCACGCACCTCTGACCTTTAAGGATTTATTTGTTTTATTTTATATGTATGACTGTGCACCACATGCATGCCTGGTATCAGTGCAGGCTAGAAGAGGGCGCTTGGTCCCCTGGAACTGGCATTGCAGATAGTTGTGAGCCACTATGTGGAGGCTGGGAAATGAACCCAGGTCCTATGGAAGAGCAGCCAGTGCTCTCAACTGCTGAGCCATCTCTCGGTTCCTCTGACCTTTAACCCCGTGCCCACGGACAGTCCTGTTGCACTGTCATCCTACAACAGTGAGCAAATAATGTCATGATGACACTTTCTTAGGAGATACTTAATTTAAAATTGTATTTACTCTGTGGGGAGCACTGTGTGCAGTGATAATACCGTGGCGCTCAGAGAACAACTTCCGGGAGTCGGTTCTCTCCGTCCACCATGTGTGCCTTGGGGATCAAACTCAGGTTGTTAGCTTTGGTGGAGAGTGCCCTCCCTGGTTGAGCCCTCTTCCTGGCCCCTCCTGAAGTACTTTTAGGAGGGGAAAGTGGGAAATATCCAGATTTAGGATCTGTGGGTTTGTCTCTACCATCCCAACCACTCATCTCCAGCACTTGATGCTAACTTCTGTTACTGTCATGGTGGCCACGGTTGTGACCTTTTACCTCATCCACTCTACCATCTCCAGAGCTCCACCTTCTCCAGCCAGGCCCCTGACCCTAAAGTGACCAGCATGTTCGAGCTAAGTGGGCATTTCAGGCAGCAGCACTTTCTCTCTGGACTCCTGCTGACGGAGCTGGCCCTGGCCCTGGACCCTGAAGCTGAGGGGTGAGCATGGGGCCTGGGTGTGGCTGGAGGAGTGTGACATGGGCCAGAAGCCATGTCTGCACCATGCTGAGTACCCTGTCACTCCACAGGGCATCCCTTCTACACAAGAAGGCCATTAGCGCTGTACACAGCCTGCTGTGCAGCCACGATGTTGACTCCCGCTACACAGAGACCACCGTGAAGGCCAAGGTGGCCGAGCTGTACCTGCCCCTGCTCTCCCTTGCGAGGGACACACTGCCACGACTGCATGGCTTCACTGGTCAGAGGGCTGGGGAAGATGGGTTTTATGGGGCCAGACTTGACCATGGGATATGGAGTCGGAGAGGCAGAGAACGGGGTGGGGGATGGGGTGGCTAGTCAGCCTGAGGGAGAGCAGCTCAGGGCCAGGCTCGCCACAGCATCCACATCAAGCCCTAAGCCTCACCTGGAAAGTGAAACCGTGAGCATCCACATGACAGAGGAACACACGTGTGGAGAGCTGTCCAGGGAGACAGTGAGCATCCACATGATAGGAACACGCGTGTGGAGAGCTGTTGTCCTATTGTTGCCAGCCCACCAGAGGCCTCCTGATGGCCCGCACTGCCTTCTGAGAGGGATGGGGAAGGCTCAGTGGGAAATAGGCAGGTGAGAGAGCGGGCCTTGTACTCCTGTCTTTGCTCTCTCATCGGTTCCGAGTTGTGAGTGGTCCTGCATGGCCTTCAGGCACAATCGAGGGCACTTTCCTGGATACAGACAGGACCCTAGATTCATGCCTTTCATCAGTATGGAGAAATCCTCAGCTCTTGTCTTCTTAACCTTTTTCCTGCCTCCTCTTCTGTCTCCTAGGACTCCAGTGCCTCATGTAGAGTGTTTCTTTCTATGACATGTCTGCTGTTTTCTCATCTGTCTTTGAGTTCACTGTCTTCAAGCCCATCTATTTAGTTCTTGGGTTTGTTTGGTGTGTGTGTGTGTGTGTACATGCATTTGAAGGCCCGAGTTTAATGTCAGAAGTCAGCCTTGATCAGTCTTCCACTGTACCTGCTGAGTCAGGGCTTGCTTCTTCAGTCAGACTTGGAGCTTGCTGACAGGGCTGGTCTCACCGTCCAGGTCTGCACCTTCTCAGGCTGGAATTGCAAGCATATTGCATCTGACATTTACATGAGTGCTGGGCACTTCGAACTCCAGTCCTCATGTGTGCATGATAAATAGCCACTGAACCATCTCCCAGCCCAAATTCTTAATTTCAGACACTATATCTTTTAACTTGTAAAATGTCCAATTTGATTTAATTTTTTCATACATTCCAATTTTATTTGTTTTATCATTTTTGTATTGTTTCATGTGTGTGAATGTTTTGTCTGTGTGTATGTGTGTGTGTACCATGTGGGTACCTGCTGCCCACAGAGGCCAGAGGCTGTCACAACCCTGGAACTGGAGTTATACACAGTTGTAAATCACCACGTGGGAGCTGGGAATTGAACCTGAATCCTTTGGAAGAGTAGCCAGTGCTTATTTATTTATTTATTTATTTATTTATTTATTTATTTATTTTTGGGGACAGAATCTCTCTATACAATCCAGGCTGTCCTGGAACTTGCTATGTAGACTCAGAGGTCCACCTGCCTCTGCCTCCTGAGTGCTGGGGTTAAAGGTATGCGCCACCATGTCCAGCAGCTCCCTATTTTTAATTAAAACATTATTTGTTTGTTTTCTGTGTGTGTGCAGACATACACATGAACATGTGGAAGTCAGGACAACATGTGAGAGTCGGTTCTCACCTTCTACCACGTGAGCCCTGGAGACCGGAACGTGGGTCATAGGTCATCAGGCATAGCAGCAGCCATCTTTGCACTGAGCCATCTCACTGACCCTCTGGCATTATTTCGAAATTCTTCATCTTTGAAACCATTTTGTCCTTCTCTGACTTTTATTTGCAAAATCGTTGCTTGCTAAGGGACATTAACTCTTTTCTGTGCCTACTTCAGATGTCTTGGTCACTTACAATTTTGTGTTCTCTCTGGACATTGAATATGCGAGCCACGGTCTGGAGCAGTGTTGGCTTCTCCAGGGAAGGTGTTCCTTTTAGGGTCTAGGCAGATAAGTAGCTCCGACCTCCTCAGCCAGGACCTGCACCAAGCTGGCTGAGGCCAGAATTTCACTTGGGTTCAGTCTATCAGTCTACCTTTTGTCCATGGCAGCCAGGTGTCATGGTACACCCCATGTAACCCAGTATTCAGAAGGCCGAGACACACTCCCAGCCCCTCACTGACCGACCCATGGTCCAATGCTCAAGTTATGTTCTAAGTGTTAACTATGGAGCTGTGGCCAGAGTAGCCATACTTTAAGTACAAAGATTAAATTTGAGCAATAAGCAACTATTGACCTGACCTGGTCTGAGGTGGCTGATGTCAAAGAATACTGGAAATTTGGAATGAGAGCAACAATTATTCCTTTTGGGGGTGGTGTTCTAGACAGGATTTTTCTGTGTAGCCCTGTCTCTCCTAGAACTCACTCTCAGACTGGCCTCAAACTCCCTGCCTCTCCCTCTTGAGTACTGGGATTCAAAGCATGGACACTGCTCCTGGCTAAAGCAAGGAGCTTCCCAGTGCCTCATCCTTCTCATCTTCTATTCTGTCCCTAGAGGGCTCAGGGCAGCGATCAAGACTGGCTTCCATGTTGGACTCAGACACAGAAGGTGAAGGGGACATTGGAGGCACCATCAACCCATCTGTGGCCATGGCCATCGCTGGGGGACCTCTGGCTCCTGGCTCTCGTGCCAGCATTTCCCAGGGACCTTCAGCAGTAAGTCTGAGGCTTATCCCCAGAGATGGCTGGGTATGTGGCTCACGTGGTAGAGTGCTTGCCCTAGCATCTAGCCCCGGTACCACATTCCTGCACGGAGTGGTGCGGACCTGTGGTCTAAACACGGCAGTGATAGAGGCAGGAGGATCACAAGTTTAAAATCTTCTTCAGACCATGTTGTGGGTTTGACACCTGTCTGTGTCTCAAACAAAACAAAAAGGATGTCATGTCACGAGGTACAGTTGGCCACAGCTCACCTTGTATAAGGAAACTAACATTGATTCTGTTCCCTCTCTGCACCCAGGCAGCTCGCTCAGGCTGTCCCCTCTCTGCTGAGTCCAGCCGGACCTTGTTGGTGTGTGTGCTGTGGGTCCTGAAAAATGCCGAGCCGGCCCTTCTGCAGCGCTGGGCTGCTGACCTGGCCCTGCCCCAGCTGGGCCGCCTCCTGGACCTCCTCTACCTCTGTCTGGCTGCCTTTGAGTACAAGGTGTGAGGCGGTGGGTGAGGCTGAGGTGGGGATGAACACACATCCAGAGCTCCCTGTAGCGGGAGCTGGGTAGCCAGGGGAAGACTGTGTGTACAGGGCTTCTGTGAGCTGAGGGTGGAAGGTGGGCTGTGTCTGTCCTCAGCTCTGGAGCGGGATGGCACATGACCTCATGAATAGAGTGTTGCACTGGGGATGAGGGCAGTCATAGAGTGTTTGACAGGCACGCATAAAGTCCATCCGTCCCCAGGATAAAAGAGAGTGAGGAGGGTGGAGGAGGGAAGGGCACACAAGCCTGTCATCCCATGCTTGGCTGTTCAGAAGGCCAAGATCATTCTCGGCTACATAGTGAGTTCAAGACCAGCTTGGAGTACGGGAGGCTCTGCCTTAAAAATGAGAAATTTAGAGAGTGAAGAAAGGAGAGAAGGTGGAAAGCTGCAAGGGAGTCTGATAGCGCGGTTGGGAGTCTGATAGCGCGGTTGGGAGTCTGATAGCGCGGTTGGCAGGTGCTGGGAGAAGTGTGGTCGGGAGGAGGAGAGTGGGGGAGGGGGAAAGGGGGAGCAGAGGGGAGACGGGATGAAGAGAGTTTGGAGGTGGTGAGCTTTTGGAGAGAAGGCTGTATTGTCTTCTGGCAAAGGACCCTGAGCAGAAGGAACACACATCACCTGAAGCCCCGGTTCTCTGCTTTTCCAGGGGAAAAGGGCATTTGAGCGCATCAACAGCCTCACGTTCAAGAAATCCCTGGACATGAAAGCCCGGCTGGAGGAGGCCATCCTGGGCACCATCGGGGCGCGACAGGAGATGGTGCGCCGGAGCAGGGGTGAGGTGACAGGGGGAGCTGATGTGTGGTGCACACCTGCAATCCCAGCCCTCAGGAAATGAGGAGTTCAAGGCTAGGCCTCAGCTATACATGAGTCCTTGTCTCAGGGGGAAAAGGTTCACGTGTCACTGCTCTCTACACGGATGTATGTGGTTCTCATCTGTCCCCACAGCCTGTTTGTGTCTACTGGTGGTGTCTGACGAGCAGTGTCTCTCTGCTTAACCCTACATAGACATCTTCCTGTGTGTGAATGTTTCCCTATGTCTGTATATGTCTTTTTCTCTCCACATACCTATGAACATACAATTTTACATGGCAGAGAGAAGTTCATCTGGAAACCAAGAGAACGTTCGCTGGCGTAAGAGTGTCACGCACTGGAGACAGACCTCAGACCGTGTGGACAAGTAAGATGGGTATTCTCATGACTGTGATGAGCTGCCTGAGGCAGCCATTTACAGTCTAAAAGTTTCTCATAGGCTGTGCTGATGCAAGCCTGGGAGCCCAGGGCAAATAGTTCCAAGCCATATAGTGCTACACAGCAAGACCTTATCTCTAAGTAAATAAATAAATACATAAAATAAAAAGTTGTCCCTTGAGACCTACCTTAATCGCTTCTTCGGGCACACTCCTAATAACCAAAAAACTGTCTAACTAGTCCCTATGGGTCTAGGGAATCAAACCCTAGATCTCACCAATGTTGGACAAGTACTCTACCACTGAGCCATGCCCCAGCCCCTCATTGGGGGATTCTAGACAGGGGCTCTACTACTAAGCCACACCCCAGCCCCTCACTGAGGGACTCTAGGCAGGGGCTCTACCACTGAGCCACACCCCAGCCCCTCACTGGGGGATTCTAGGCAGGGGCTCTACCACTGAGTCATGCCACACCCCTGCTCTCTATCTCTTAGCTTCTTCAAGCTGAGGACCAACCTTCCAACACAAGAAGCTTTAGGAACACACTCAGACCATCACATGAGGTTTAGATCAATATCTAGAGAGCTGCTCCCGCCAAGGACAGCCAAGGGTGAGAGAGGGCTCTGTCATGTCACTGGGTCTGACTCCAAGTGGCTTCACATGGTCCCCCATGCCCTCCAGGACCAAGGATGAAATGGAACATGAAGCCCTGGTGGATGGAAATCTGGCCACAGAGGCCAGCCTAGTGGTTCTAGACATGCTGGAAATCATTGTGCAGGTATGATTTGATCCAGTGTCTGTCCTGACCTCTCATCTGCATGGTGGCCCCATAATCCCTCAGCTTCCCAGACCCCATAAGCACCCTTGTCTCTTAACCCGTGGATTTCTAACACCTTCCCGTGAAGACGGTGATGCTGTCGGAGGCCCGTGAGAGCATCCTGAGTGCCGTGCTGAAAGTCGTTCTGTACAGTCTGGGGAGCGCCCAGAGTGCCCTCTTCCTGCAGCACGGCCTAGCCACCCAGCGAGCACTGGTTTCCAAGGTGAGCAGACTCCCAAGCAGCAGCCACAATTCACAGGATAATAATAGTTCATGTACTGAGCACCTACTGTGTGCCAGGCAGTTCCATGGCACCGACAACACCGCTGCATTTCTGAACTGAGGAGCAAGCCTGGCATGGTGGCTGTCATCTGTCATCCCAGGTCATCTTTGGCTACATAGCAAGTTCAAGGCCAGCCTGGACTGCCTAAGATAATGTTGCAAAATAAGAACAACCAAAAAGAGAAAGTCTTCCAGAAATATAAATAGGCTGGGTGGAGTCATATGTACCTGTCATCCCAGCTTTGGGAGGTAGATGCAAGAAAGCAGGCATTCGAGGGCATTCTTGGCTCTACAGGGAGCACAAAGTCAACCTAAGTTACATAAAAGAGCCTGTCTCAAAAAATAAAAACAGCCAGTTGGTGATGGCACATGCCTTAACTCCTGAAGTAGAGGCAGGCAGATCTCTGAGTTTGAGGTCAGCCTGGTCTACAGAGTGAGTTCCAGGATAGCAGAGCTGCCCAGAGAGACCCTGTATTGGAGGTGGGAAGGGAAGTACCAAAAATGGGCTGAACAACCTCTTTCTTTCTGGGGCCTGGGAGCAGTTCCCGGAGCTGCTTTTCGAGGAAGACACCGAGCTTTGTGCCGACCTCTGCCTGAGGCTTCTGCGACACTGCGGCAGCCGCATCAGCACCATCCGCATCCACGCCAGTGCCTCGCTCTACCTGCTCATGCGCCAGAACTTCGAGATTGGCCATGTATGGGGCAGTTTCCGGGCTCCAGTTGGGGTAGCACAGCATGGGGCGAGATAGGCCATGTATGGGGCAGGTTTCCGGGCTCCAGCTGGGGTGGCACAGCACAGGGGCCATCAGCAAGTATCATCCAGTGTCATAGGCCAGAAAGAGGGGTCAGACTGGGAAGCCTGGGTGGAAGGTAGGTGGGGAGCAGTAACCACATATGGCAGCTGACAGGTCAGAAAGTTTAAGGGACCCTGGTGTGAGGGAGTCGGGGACACCTGAGGCTCTCACGGCAACACCGCTTCCCTGTCCGATCAGAACTTCGCCCGTGTGAAGATGCTGGTGACCATGTCCCTGTCATCCCTTGTGGGGACAACTCAGAACTTCAGTGAAGAGCACTTGAGAAGGTCCCTCAAGACCATCCTGACCTATGCGGAGGAGGACATCGGGCTGAGGGACAGCACCTTCGCTGAGCAGGTAAAGCCTGCGCTGCCCCTCCTCCCACTGTGGACAGTGTGTCTGTTTGCCCCTTGTCTTTTGGTTTATTTGTTTATTTATTTTTGATATCCATATTTGAACTTTGGTATTGTGAAGCAGGGTCTCACTCTATATCCCAGGTTGGCCTTAGACTCACAACAATCCTCCTGCCTCTGCTGTCTGAGTGCTAGGATTATATGCATGATCCACCAAGACAAACCTTTTGTTTACTTTATTTTTTGAGATAAGTTTTTTCCCTTCCCTTCTCTCTTTTCCTCCCTCCCTCCCCTAGTCAAGGAGGCCTAGATCTCACTGTGTAGTCGCTGAGGATGGCCTTGAACCCCTGGCCCTCTTGCCCCTCCCTCCCGTGTTCTGAGATAACTGATCTGCTCCTCCACTCCAACTTTTTTGTCTCCTTTTGAACATCTCAGCCTTAGCCTAGGCTAACCTGGAGCACATTATATAGCCAGGATGACTTCTGACTTGCGGCCGTGGTCCCTGCTCTGCCTCCCAGTGCTGGGAATACAAGGTGTGCGTGCGTACTTGTGTGCACATCCAGTGTGCCCTGCTGCCACCCCCACTGTGTGTGTAGTGAATGTGCATGTATGTGTACCTGTGCACACGTGCATGTGGAGGCCAGAGGTCACAGGAGGATGACTTCTTCGGTCTCTCTCCACCTTATTTTTCTGCGGGGACTTTTCTTTCAGATGGTTCCACTGTGCACCTCTGGCTGGACCTTGCTATGTAGAGCAGGCTAGCCTCAAATTCACACAGATGGGCCTTCTCTGCCTCCCAAGTGCTGGTGTTAAAGCACCTTATTTTTAGGAACGATGTCTCACTGACTCAGCTAGACAGCAGGGTCAGAGATGCCGTGGTGTTGTCCTCGTCATCTTCATCGTCCCATGTCCATGTCCTACCCACCCCGCCCTGCTCCTGCTTTTCACATGGGTGCTGGGGATCAGACTCAGGTCGTTATGCTTGTCTGGCAACGTTACCCACTGGGCCATCTCCCAGCCCTGCTCTCCCATCTTAATCCTGACCCCATTGCCCTTATGACCCCTGGACATTTGCTTGCTCCAGGTTCAGGACCTCATGTTCAACCTGCACATGATCCTGACAGACACAGTGAAGATGAAGGAACACCAGGAGGACCCCGAGATGCTCATGGACCTCATGTACAGGTGAGGGAGGGGCAAGAGTCAGGCCCGGAGCGGGGAGCCGGGCGAGCAGGCAGCTGAAGGGCACAGGTCAAAGCACAAGATGGGACAGAACGGGAACAGATACGGGTACGCGTTTGTAGTTCTCCAGTGCCAGACCACACACCCAAGACAATCCGCTCATAAAGAGAAAAGGCTCCGATGGTAAATGTGTCTACCACCAAGGCTGATGACCTGAGTTCCATCCCAGGGCCCACATGTCATCAGACATCCTGATGTGCACTCTGTTAGCCCACACATCTATTACACACAGAGAGAAATAAATGCACAAAAGAGGGAAAAGAACTGTTCATTTAACTATTGGTTTTGGGGATTTCATTCATAACTGGCGCCTGTGAGAGAGCTCCACACTGCAGCTTGTTGGACACTGAAGACACTCAGGTGAGGAAGCCAGGCAGACAAGAGGAAGAAACCGGGTCCCACAGACAGTGGCCATGAACAGGACTCATGGTGGTCGGCCTAGCACACGTGAGGCCCGGCTTCCATCTTCAGCACCATTTACACTGGCCTCTCTAGCACGCAAGCAGGGGAAGGAGGCGGATGAGAGCCTTAAGGTCATTCTTGGCTACACAGCCGGTTTGGGGTGCTCTAGTTTGCTGTCTGTTACTGTGATAAACACCACGGCCAAAAGCAATTTGGGGAGAAAAGGGTTTATTTGGCTTAAATGTCCCAATCACAGTCTGCCATTGAGGGAAGTTGGGGCAGGAACCAAACAGAGGCCATGGAAGAACACTGCTCACTGGCGTGTTCCCCATGACTTGCACAGAAAGCTTTCTTATAGAACCCAGGACCACCTGCCCAAGGGTGTCACCACCCAGAGTGGGCTGGGCCATCAATCATTAATTAGGACAACACTCCACAGATGTGCCTACATGCCAATCTGATGGAGACGTCCTCTCCATTAAAGTTCTTCCCAGATGTCTCTAGCTTGTGCAGGCGGGTGGAGAGATGGCTCAGCAGTTGAAAGCCCAGAGGACCTGGGTTCAATTCCCAACACTCACATGGCAGCTTATGACTGTCTATAGCTCCAGGATCCAACACCCTCACACAGACACACATGTAGGCAAAACACCAATGCACATAAAATAAATTACTTAAAAGAAAAAAGAAAAACTAACCAGTGCAAGTGGCCAGACCTGGCACACACCTGTGATCCCCGCACTCAGGAGGCAGGAGGATCAGAAGTTCGAAGTCAACCTCAGCTACATAGCAAGTTCCAGGCCATCCTGGGCTATATGAGACCCTGCCTCAAAAAGGAAAAAGGGAACAAAAGAGAAGTGAGTTAGACAGGGCTGTGAGGGTAAGTAAAAGCGTGGAGAAGAGAGGCGCAGGTGCGTGGGCGGAGCCATGACTGAGCAATAGGGGTGGTTAGAGGGACAGACAAGCAAGAATGCAGGTGGGGGCGGGCTGGACAAGCAGGGACAGGCGCTCACTCCCCTGCTGACGTGGACCCTAGGATTGCCCGGGGGTACCAAGGCTCTCCAGACCTGCGGCTGACATGGCTGCAGAACATGGCTGGCAAACATGCAGAGCTGGGCAACCATGCAGAGGCTGCCCAGTGCATGGTACATGCTGCCGCCCTGGTGGCCGAATACCTTGCCCTCCTCGAGGACAGCCGCCACCTGCCTGTGGGCTGTGTGTCCTTCCAGGTTAGTGATGGGGTAACTGGGAGGTAGAGGAAGGCCCCCTTGGGTGGGCGCTGGGTCTGATGCCACCTCCTGCCCTCCCCAGAATGTCTCATCCAACGTGCTGGAGGAATCTGCCATCTCTGATGACATCCTGTCACCAGATGAGGAGGGCTTCTGCTCCGGGAAGAACTTCACGGAACTGGGTCTGGTGGGGCTGCTGGAGCAGGCTGCTGCCTACTTCACCATGGTGAGACCTGTTGCGATGGTGTCAAACTGCTTGGCAGGGATTTGGAATGGGGAGTCAGGAGCACGCAAGGTGGTGCACGCCCGTGAATCCAGCATTTGAGACAGTGAGGCCGTAGGACTGGCGTCGAGGCCAGCACGGACTACAGAGCCATTTTCCCCCAAACAAAATGAAATTGGGCCTGGGGCTCTAGCACACAGAGCCCTGGGTTCCATCTCCAGACCCTGTAAGCCAGGCATGATGACGCATGCCTATTGATCTCAGCACTCAGAGGGTGGAAGGCAGGAGGAGCAGAGGTTCAAGGCTGTCCTCCGCTACACAGCAAGTTCTAGGCTACTCTGGGCTGTGTAAAGAATAAAGGGGGAGGGAGGAAAGAACAGAAACAAAATAAGAAAAACAAACCCCTGAGGCTTTAGCTCAGTGGCAATGGTAGAGTATGTGCCGAGCACGGTGAGTGGGGCCTGGGTCGGGTGCAGGGGACAGAACCATTAACCTGGGACCACCCTGAGAATGTAGGGCTAGGAGATGACTCGGTTGGTTAATGTGCTTGTCACTCAGGCATGAGTTTGGATCTCCAGTAAAAAGCCAGGCATGGTGGTGAAAACTTATAATCCCAGAGCTGGGCCAGAGTGAGGATTCTGAGGGCTGGCTAACTAGCTAGTCTACCTCAGATGTCAAGCTTCGGGCTCAGAGAGAGACAGATTGCTTCAGAAAGTAACGTGCAGAGCGACTGGAAGACACCTGATACAACCTCTGGTCTCCTCACAGACACATAACTCCCACAAGGGGCTGGGGGATGGCGTAGTTTGTAGAGTGCTGACCTAGCCTGCTTGAAGCCCCGAGTTCCATTCCTAGAACTTCATAAACGTGGCATAGCGATACACACCTCTCAGCACTCAGAAGGTAGCAGCAGGATTGGAAGTTCAAGTCCAGCTTGGGCTCGTAGGACCCTGGTTCAGAATGAGAGAAAAGCAGAGAATTGGTTCCCCAGAACGGTGAGCTGCCTCTCCCTTCATTCACAATTTTGTCAGTGCTAGGACTTTATGTGCTAGTGCACATAAAAGAAGAAAGGGTTTTTGTTCCTGCTTGCCTCTCCAGTCTTGTTCTGGGTAGTGTCCTCTGCTTGGGCCTTCCTGGGCAGCTACTCTATTTTCTGGGGTGCTGTGTTACCCGACTCGGGTGAAAATAAAGCCAGTTAAGATAGGAGCTAGGAGTCAGCCCAGTGGAGCCCCAGGTTAGCCCTGTGAGGCTCTGAGCTCCATCCCAGCACTGGTCAGCTGGGTGAGGTACTGCACATCTGTCATCCCAGTGGCTTGGGAGGCAGAGGAAGGATGAAGGCTTCAAGTCATCCTGAGGCTGCGTAGTGAGTTTGAGGCTGGCCTGGACTACATGAGACCATGTTTCAAACAAAAAGACAAAGAGGCTCGTGTTGCAGTATAGTGACCGAGCACTTGCCTAGAGTGCACAAGATCCTGGGCCCCATCTCTAGTACAAAAATAAAATAAAGTATCAAATCAAATATGGGACCCAGGCGATAGTGGCGCACACCTTTAATCCCAGCACTCAGGAGGCAGGGGCAGGCAGATCTCTGTGAGTTTGTGGCCAGTCTGGTCTACAGAGTAAGTTCCAGGACAGCCAGGGCAGTTACACAGAGAAACCCTGTCTCAAAAAAACAAAAAGAAAAAAATCAAATATGGGGCCTCACTCAGACCACACCAGCTTTGTATTTAAACAAGGTTTGGAAGAACCCCTTTCTTAATGAAATCTGAGAAGCCCCAGCGCCATGCAGGTCCCAGTTATCGCCCCTGAGCCCCAGTGATCCTCCCAGTACCCTCACCTGGGAGGCCTTCATGGACACTGGGCACACTGACCCTGTCCACAGGGCCGCACAGCAGCCCTGCAGTGCAGACTGCTCCCATAAAGCTCCCCTGGGCGGGGAATTGCTTAGTGCTGGGGCATGTACGAGTAGCGCGTATGATGTTTGGTGATAGGACTATTCCCCCGGAAAGATGCCCACGCTTATTTTCTTTCCTTTAAAAAAATATATTTATTTATGTGGGGGCGTGATACTTGATGTGCCCTGGCTCACTGCGAAGGTCAGGAGGCGACGTGCGGGAATTGGTCTCCCCTCTCACCATGTGAGTTTCAGAATCAAACCCAGGTCATCAAACTTGGAGGCAAACACCTTTACCCACTGAGCCATGTCACCCTGTGTATCCTGGAATGGTCTATGGAAGCCCTGATGGTGTTTCTCTGGGAGCATTACAGGCACCACCACCACATTCAGATGACGAAGTTTATTCTTTTTTTATTATTTTTTATTTTTAGGTTTATTTATTATGTATACAACATCCCTTCCATGTATGCCAGCAGGCCAGAAGAGGGCATCAGATCTCATTATAGATAACTGTGAGTCACCATGTGGTTGCTGGGAATTGAACTCAGGACCTCTGAAGGAGCAGTCGGTGCTCTTAACCTCTGAGCCATCTCTCCAGCCCCGTGAAGTTTATTCTTGAGCAGTCTCCAGCTCACAGTCGGACCGCGTGGAAAGCCTGTGACGAGCCTTACTCGGGCGGGCGGCTATCTAAGGCCGTTTCCACTACAGCCGTGGTGCACTTGGAGCAGATCCCATCTCTCACTTTCTTTCCCTTCTCATGTTTGAGAGAAAGGCTCACATAGCCCAAGCAATCCTCACATGCCCTATTTGGTGGAGGATAGCCTTGAACTCTTGATCCTTAAGCCTCACCTCCAGACCACAGGGCTTGAGGGGTGGCCACCAGACCTCTTCCCCAATATACACAGCCTCCCCCAGTGTCAACACCCCATGCTGGGTTGTATGTTGTTCCCAATCGATGAAGCTCCATTGACAGACCCAACATTGTCCCCCACAGTCCAGAGTTCACATCCGGGATCAGCCTGGGTTATATACATATTCTTGCAGGCTTTAGCACACTTGCAACAGCACCGACTCCACTGTGAAATTTCCAGAAAGGCTACTACCGAGTCTCTCAATCTTAAAAAGCCCAAATCAGGAAAATCAGTTACCACTTCTTCCTTCCCGGGATCCTCCTCCTCCTCTCCAGTGTAGTGGTTGGGCTGAAGCCCTCTGCAAATGGAACTGCATCCTCCGTGCCTCCTCTTATCACATTTATTTATTACATCACACGCATGCTCGCATGCATGTGTGTGCGTGTGTTCAGAGGACGGCCTGCAGGAGTCAGTTCTCTCCTGCCACCATGTGAGTTCCAGGGATGTCCTAGTCTGCTTTCTGCTGCTGTGACAAACTCCGTGACCAGAAGCAGTGTGGGGAGGACAGGGATTATTTCAGCTCTCATTTCCAGGTAACAGTCCGTAGCTAAGGGAAGTCAGGGACCTGGAGGCAAGAACGAAGCGTAGACCCTGTAGCGCTGCTTACTGGCTTGTTCCTCGGTTTAGCGCCCAGGACCACCTGCCCACTGAGGCTCCGCCTCCCACTTCAGTCATTAATCAAGAAATGTCCCAAGGAGGCATTTTCTGAATTTTAGGTGCCTTTTTCTCAGGTTACCTTAACTTGTGTGTCAAGCTGACAAAAAACAACAACAAAAGTCCTAACCAACACGTCCGCAGAGGCTTCTCAGCAGCCCCTGTCTTTTTGTGGTGGTGATGGTGGTTGTTTTGTTTTTTTGTGAAAGTATCTCAGTATGGCCTGGAAAGTCTATGTAGACCAGACTGTCCTCAAACCTGTGACTTCTGGCTCTGCCTCTAAATTACTAGAAGCACAGGTGTGTATGCCATGGTTGGCATGATTTTGTTTGTTTTGACCTCTGCATACACACACATGTATATGATGTGTATGTGTGGTATGTACTTATGTGTGTACACGCATGCGTATACCACTGTACACCTGTGGAGCTCAGGGGACAGCATGTTGCGTTGGCTGTTACCTACCTGTGTGAGACAAGGTCTGGTGCTGTCTCACATGGCAGGCTCTCTGGCCCCAAAGGTACCAGGGATTCTCCTGTCCCCTCTCATCTTGTTTAGGGATCATGGACTCTACAGCTCTGCATGGGTTCCAGGTGCCACACTCAGATCCTCACTGCTTGTGCAGCAAGTGCTGTGCCCACAGAGCTGTCTCCCTAGCCCTGGTTTGGGGGTTTTATTGTTGCTGGGGTTTTTTGTTTGTTTGTTTGTTTGTTTGAAGACAGCCTGGGCTGGCCTTGAATTCCTTAATCTCCACCTGTACTTCCGGTGCAGTCGTGACCCTCACAGGACACATCCCTGCTGCCTAAGTACCTCTCTGTCCGGCTGTGCTTCCGCACAGGACTCGCTCTCCTGCCCTGGTGCAGGCTGTGCTGTGCCGTGTTATTTGACCTAGAGTTTTTGGGTTTGTTTTGTTTTGTTTCATTTCGTTTTGTTGGTTTTCTGTTTTATTTTGTTTTGTCCTCGTTGGAAAATGAAAGTTAAATCTGGTTTTCTTTTAGCTTTTTAAGATAGAGTGTTTTAAGGCCGGGCGGTGGCGCACACACCTTTAATTCCAGTACTTGGGAGGCAGAGGCAGGCAGATCTCTGAGTTTGAGTCCAGCCTGGTCTACAAGAGTTAGTTCCAGGATAGGCTCAAAACCCTGTCTAAAAAAAAAAAAGTGTTTTAGTTACTTTCTATTGCTGTGAAGAGACACCATGCCCAAAGCAGCTTATAAAAGAAAGCATTTAACTGGGAGATTGCTTACCATCGGAGAGTGAGTTCATGGCCGTCATGGTGGGACATGGCAGCAGCAGACATGGCAATGGGGCAGGAGCTGAGAACTTACATCCTATCCACAAGTTGAAGACAGAGAGGAAGAGAGACTGGGAGTGCTGTGGGCTTTTGAAATGTTAAAGCCCACCCCCAGTAACATGCCTCCTCCAACAAAGCCACACCTCCTAATCCTTCCAAAATAGTTCCACCAACTAGTGACCAAACATTCAAATAGATGCATCTCTGGGGCCATTGTCATTCAGACCATCACATAGGTTCTCACTATGTAGTCTTTGCTGTTCTGGAACGCCTAGTGGTTCATCTGCCTCTGCCTCCCTAGTACTGGGATTTTAGATGTGTGTCTCAGTGCCTAGCCCTAAAGTGAGTTTTCTCTGGATATATGATTTGTTTGTATGTAATGCTGGAGATGAACCCAGTCTTGCAGATGCTCTACCCCTGAACCAGTGAAGTTCCTAACTGGGAGATTCTAGGCAGGGGCTCTACCCCTAACAGAGTGAAGTTCCTCACCTGGGGATTCTAGGTAAGGGCTCTGCCACTGAGTTACAAACCCAGCCCCTCACTGGGGGATTCTAGTTAGGGGCTCTACCCCTGAGCCATACTTTAAGTTCCTCATTGGGGAATTCTAGGCAGGGGCTCTACCACTGATCCACACCCCAGCCCTTCACTAGGAGATGCTAAGCAGGGGCTCTACTCCTGTGTCATGCCCCCAGGCCCTCACTAGTCAGGCCCTCTGGTCAGCTCTCTCGGGTGAGACATGGCCCAGCCTTGTTAAAAGAATATGTATATAAAACAGGACCTCACTATATGGCTCTTGCTGGCCTGGAACTCACTATATAAACCTGGTTGGTCTCAAACTCAAAGAGATCCAGCTGCCTCTACCAAGAATGGTTGGGTCAGAGCGTGTGCCCCCAGGCCTGCTCCTAAACAGGATTTTTTTTCTTCTGGATCATCACTTTGCTGATGTCTTCAGAGAGACTGCCAGAGGGAGGAGGCCCAGCACGGACAGATGCTGCCTGGAGGACTCCAGCTTGGGGGAGAGCAAGAGGTTCTTACTGCACTAGGAGGCAGTTGGGCCTGGAGTCCTGGGGCGTGGGGTCAGGTGGGCTGATGTTGACAGTCTGGCCTTGGGAGCCCTCCATCTCCAGGTGTGGAAGGTAGGAGCAACAGTTTCTGAGGTATGGCTCAGTTGGTAAAGTGCTGAACACTCTCGCATAAGGACTTAAATTCACATCTCCCCAAACTATACCTTAACAAAAAGCCAGACGGTGGCTGGAGAGGTGACTCAGCCTGTGCTGCTGTTGCATTGGACTGGAGTTCAGCTCCCAGCACCATGAGAGACAGCTCTCGACTGCCTCTGGCTTCTTCTAGCGCCTGTTCTTATGTGTGCATACCTACACACATACATATACTGAAACAGACCAGCTGGGCCTGGTGGCATATGCCAGCACTCAGGAAACTGAAGAAATTCAATTTCTGAGTACAGGCCAGCTGCCTGACCTACATAAGGAGCACTGTGCCAGCCAGGGCTACACAGGGAGACCCCGTGCCTTAGGTTTCTACCGCTGCGATGAAACACCATGACTGAAAAGCAAGTTGTGGAGGAAAGAGTTTATTTGGCTTACACTTCCAGATCATGGTCCATCGCTGGAGGAAGTCAGGACAGGAGCTCAAGCAGGGCTGAAACTGGAGGAAGGAGCTGATGCAGAAGCCATGGAGAGTTGCTGCTTCCTGGTTTGCTCTCCATGGCTTTCTCAGTCTGCTTTCTTATAGAACCCAGGACTAGCCCAGGGATGGCACCACCCAAAGGGCTGGGCCCTCAGCCCCTCCCCCACTGATCACTAACTGAGAAAGTGTCTTACAGCTGGAGGCCTTTCCTCAGTGAGGCTCCCTCCTCTCTGATGACTCCAGCTTGTGTCAACAAGTCAGTCAACCTTTGTGGGAAGAATACAAGGGTAAAAGTCAAGCCTGGTGGTCAGGCCTATTACCCTATCTGAGGAGGCAAGATGGGAGACCCATGGGGCCCTCAGGTATCAGAACTGGTGAGCTTCCCTTTCTCAAAACATAGAGGGGAGGGTGTGTGAGCCTCCAGCGTCGATACAGGCATACGCACACCAGAGGGGAGGCTGGACACGGTGCACAGCACTTGGGAGGTGGAGGCTTTAGGCTCAGGAATTCATGGTCATCCTTAGCTACAAAATCAGCCAGTACTGCCCAAGATCCCTTCTCAAAAACAAACAAACAAAAATCCAGCCAAGCCAAAAAGCAAACTGTGGTCTGTTCGAGGCTTTTACATTTAAAAAAAAAAAAAAAAAAAAAAAAAGATAGCAGTTGGGGCAAGGCACAAGGCCTCAGTTTGATCCTCATCTCCAGAGAGAGATTTATGTGCATGAGCATTTGCCTGAATGTATGTGTGGGCACCATCTGTGTGCCTGGTGCCTACATAGCTCAGAAGAGGGTGTCAGACCCACCGGGACTGGAGTTACAGACAGTTGTGAGCTGCAGTGTGGGTACTAGGAGCCAAACCCAGGGTCTCCGCAAGAGCAACCAGTGCACGCTCTTAGCCACTGAGCCATCGCTCTGGTCCTGACTTGTTTCTGTTTGGTTGTTTGGTTGGTTGGTTTGGGTTTTTGTTTTTGTTTTTTGACAGGATTTCTCTGTGTGTCCCTGACTGTCCGGGAAATTGTCTGTAGACCAGGCTGGCCTTGAACTTACAGAGATCTGCCTGCCTCTGCCTCCTGAGTGCTGGGACTAAAAGCATGTGTCACCACTCCCTGAATTATTTTTTATTTTTAAGATTTGCTTATTTATTTTATGTATATGAGTGTTCTACCAACTTTATGCCAGAAGAGGGCATCAGATCCCACTATAGATGGTTTTGAGCTACCATGTGATTGCTGGGAATTGAACTTAGAACCTCTGAAGGGTCAGCCAGTGCTCTTAACCACTAAGCCACCTCTCCACCCACCCACCTTTTTTTTTTATTATTATTATTTGATTCTTTGAGGCACCATTTTCTTAGGTAGCCTTTGCTGTCTTAGAACTTGCTCTGTAGATCAGGCTGGCTTTGAACTTACCCTGCCTCTGCCTCCAGAGTGTTAGGCTTAAAGGCTTGTTCCACCTATTTTTAATTTTTATTTTTTAAAGCAGACTGTATTCAGGCTGGTGTTTTTCAGTGGCAGAGCAGGTGTTTGCCCAGCGTGTTCAGAAGCCCTGGGTTTCATCCACAGCACTACCACAGCCAGCAAAGACCCCTCTTCCCACAAGGAGGAGCCAGTACAGATGGCCACAGCTCTTGTGAGAGAGGTGGAGACCTCAGTGGGAGCCCAAGCAGGAAGGCCTGTCTTTCTGGGAGTAGGAGTTGTCAAGGTAGTGATGGGGAGGGGAAAGCCATACAGGATCTTGGGAAATCCTTACCTCACGTCTATTCTCCAGGGTGGGCTGTACGAAGCAGTGAACGAAGTCTACAAAAACCTCATCCCCATCCTTGAAGCCCACAGAGACTACAAGAAGCTGGCTGCTGTGCATGGGAAACTGCAGGAGGCCTTCACCAAGATAATGCACCAGGTGGGTCCTGGGCGCCCTCCCAGGAGAGGCTTGATCTTAGTGCCTCTTAGACCTCTTGTCAGGCCTGCCCGAGGCCGCCCTGTTTTCTTTACTCTGGGACTCTGGGTCCCTCTCCTTAACCCCAGGCTCTGCTGATGTCGCCCTCTTTTCCCACAGAGCTCTGGCTGGGAGGTGAGTCTGTGTTGGGGACCATGATCCCTGGTGAACATTGGCCAATGAACACTAGGGGGCGACAGAACAGCACGACACCCCCTCCACGGAGCCTGGGTGCAGTGGGTGATGACGCACCCCCCTACTTACTACCTCCTCCCCAAATGCCTCCCCCCAATCTCAAGGGCAGTCTGTGAGTCACCCAGCTGGGAACCCTCCAGAGACACCCCTCCCTCGGGTAGGGCCAACTCAGTCACCACGGGGGGGGGGGATGAGAAGAAGGGGGCTATCTCTTCTCCTCTAGCCCTCACCATCTCTTTCTTAGGGTTCCCTCACTCTCTTTCCCTTCCAGTCTCCCCAACTCCCAGCTTTGCCTAGGACCACTGCTCCCCATCTCTTGTTAAGGATTCGTGCTCCCCCAAACTCCTCCCCCCTCCCCGCTTTCTATTTTTAGGCATCTCTCAGTTGAGGGAGAATTTTCTGGCCAAAGATGGCAGGAACCCAGAGCCCTGGCAGGCTGGGTGGAGGCCAATGGGGTGGGTAGGTCCCCGCCTTCCCTGCATCCTTGGTCTCCTCCTCCCTCCATAGAATGAGTCTCATAAAGTGGTATAACCAGGACCCTGGGAGGGGGTGACTCTGACCTCTGACCTCTGATCTCTCCACTGTGTCTCTCTGTCCACCATCCCTGTTTCTGGCCTCACCATGTCTGCTCCACCTGCCTGGATTGGCCTTGGTGAGTGACCTACCTCCTCTTCCATGGGTTGGGGGAGGTTTCTTGGGGTGAAAGGTCTTCCTTCCACATTCAGGGATAGGGACACAGAGAAGAATGTCCTAGAACTAGAGCCCACCATCCCAGGACAGGTGGCAGCCCAAAGTGTTCCTTGGTCACTCAGACACTAGGGCATCTTCTGGGCCTGAGTCCCAAGGGAACTGAGGTGTAGTTGGGAGCAACACAGCCCCTAATTTGGTATTGGAATGTAGGTGATGGAGGCAACAGAAACCCAAGTTTATGTTAAACAAGGAAGTTGACAGAAGAGAGAAGACAGAAGAACAAAGACAAGGAAGCCTGCCTGGTGGTGCTCAGGCGGCTGAGACAGGAGGATAGAAAGGTTGGGAGTAACCTGGGCAACTTATTAAGACTGTATCAAAAGTAAAACTAAGCCAGGTGGTGGTGGTGGCGCACGCCTTTAATCATAGCACTAGGGAGGCAGAGGTAGGCAGATTTCTGAATTTGAGGCTAGCCCAGTCTACAGGATGAGTTCCAGGTCAGCCGTGGTTATGTAGAGAGAGACATTGTCTCAAATAAATAAATTTAAGAAAGAAAATGACTGGGGCCTTAGCTCAACCATTCACAACCTAGAATCTTCCAGTGGGGAGCTGGGAGTGTGGTTAAGCCATGAAATGCTTACCTAGCATGTGGATGGCTCTGGCCTCAGTCATCAACACACTACACGCAAAATGACGGTGACGGCATCCCGCTGTGATCTGGGTCCCCTGGCATGTTAGTCTGCCTCACGCTTTCTGAGGTCCTCAGACAGGCTCCCGAGAGTCTCAGGATTCACCATTCCCATCTCGTCCCCTAATCCCCACCCTGAGTGTCTGGGCTGGAGGACACCGCAGAGATGCCTCCATGCCTACACCACTGGCTTCTCTCAGCCCAGCGTGTATTTGGGACATATTTCCGAGTGGGCTTCTATGGTGCACGATTTGGTGACCTGGATGAACAAGAGTTTGTGTACAAGGAACCGTCCATCACAAAGCTGGCAGAGATCTCACACCGACTGGAGGCACGTCCTGGCACTGGGAGGTGGGACAGGATATGTGGGTTATAGTGGGGGCTGCCCCAGTGAGGACCCAAGTCAACCCCGTGTCTCTAGGAATTCTATACGGAGAGGTTCGGGGACGATGTGGTAGAGATCATCAAAGATTCTAACCCAGTGGACAAGTCCAAGCTGGACCCACAGAAGGTGCGTCCTCTGACCGTCTCCCCAAGATCCTATATTGAAGGAGCTTGCAAATATTGTTTGAATGGGGCAAGTCTGGTTTCTCGGGGGTAGGGGTTAATGTCCATCCAGAATTGGGGAGATCTGGGCTCTAGATTCAAAGACTTCAAGCCCAGAGGGACCAAAGCCTCTGGCTGGATCTGTGGTGTCCCAGCCTTATGCACGACCCTGTGCCCCAGGCCTACATCCAGATAACCTACGTGGAGCCGCACTTTGACACTTACGAGCTCAAGGACCGGGTGACCTACTTTGATCGCAACTACGGGCTGCGAGCCTTCCTCTTCTGCACACCGTTCACACCAGATGGGCGAGCACATGGGGAGCTGGCCGAACAGCACAAACGCAAGACCCTGCTGAGCACGGAGCATGCCTTTCCCTACATCAAGACACGCATCCGTGTGTGCCACCGTGAGGAGGTGGGACCCCAGGCCTGGGAAGGGGTAACAGGAGGCTTAAGACCCAGAAAGGGGAGATATAAGGACTCAAGGTCCAGGGAGGAAAAGGTAGAGGAACCCCTCTAACAATGCATTTCGGGACCCTGGATTCAGGAAAAGAGAGATAGGGTTTGGGAAATATCAGGACCCCAGGCTGTAGACTCAGATGCAAACCTCTACCACCAGACCTGGAGAGATCTGGAAACCTCAAACTTAGAGTCCCCAGACTCAAAGGCTGACAGTGTGTACACCAGACTGAAGCCCCAGCAGAGTCAAGATCCACCCAAGGAAGGACAAACCCCCAGCTCTGTTCATGGCCTAGGACCCTCCTACCCCAGTTCTAGCTGCCGTGGAATAGGACACGGCAGGCTCAGCAGGTGCCCGACACGGCACTCGTTTCCCTACATGCGCCTCCCGCTCACCCTGCAGACGGTGCTGACACCAGTGGAGGTGGCCATTGAGGACATGCAGAAGAAGACACGGGAGCTGGCCTTTGCCACTGAACAGGACCCTCCAGATGCCAAGATGCTACAGATGGTTCTGCAGGGCTCCGTGGGACCCACTGTGAACCAGGCATGGCTGGCATTCCTGGGGTGGGGGGGGCTGCTACCCTGGGCCTCCAGGTGCCATTCAGGTCCTCGTGATTCTTCTCACCCAGTAGGGTCCTTTGGAAGTGGCCCAGGTATTTTTGGCAGAGATCCCAGAAGATCCAAAACTCTTCCGGCATCACAACAAACTACGGCTCTGCTTCAAGGATTTCTGCAAAAAGTACGCAGGCTGTTGCAGCCCTGTCTTCCTGACTCCCTGCTGCATAAACCTGGCTCCCTATTTAAATTCACAGACCCATTGCCATTGTGGGCCTCTCACACCTGTCCCTGCACTCCACCTCCTTAAGGACTCCCTAGCCTCTGTTCCTGCTCTCTCTTGAGTGCCAGTCCCTAGCAGCCTCCTCCTGACCCCTCAGGTGTGAGGATGCACTGAGAAAGAACAAGGCCCTGATTGGACCAGATCAGAAGGAGTACCACCGGGAACTGGAACGCCATTACAGCCGCCTACGGGAGGCTCTACAGCCTCTGCTCACCCAGCGTCTGCCCCAGCTGCTGGCCCCAAGCTCCACCAGCCTCAGGTGCCCACTGTGGGGGTTGTCACACATATATGCACATACACAGCAAAGTCCACGTCCAGACTAGGTGGTGTGACTTCATCTACTCTGTTTTTCTAATATTACGTTTGATTTAGTTGATGGGGCATATATGTGTTTCCAGTGCATTGTGAGGTCAATTGCAGCCATCAGTTCTCTTCCGCTCTGGGTCCCACGGATTGAACTCAGGTCAGCAGGCTTGGCAGCAAGGGCTTTGACCCACTGCGCTGTTTCTTGTAGTCTCCGTCTCTTCTATCGTGGAGACTGAATCTTAGGACTTCACATGCTAGGTTAGTGCCCTCCCTAAAAATGAACATTATTCTAGTCCCCTGTGGTAGACTGCCACACTTTGTGACTCTTGTGGTCCGGGAAAGCCAGGTGGTTAACTGGCTACAGGCTATTACAGCCATGCTTGAATGCCTGAGTTTGATTCCCCAGAACCCACATGGTGGAAGGGAAGAATCAATTCTAGTAAGTTGTCTTCTGACTTCTGCGTCTGTGCACACAGCACAGAAATAAATGTGATTTGTTTTCAAAGATTGGATCAGGATAGACAGGAGAGAGTCCAGACAGATTCTTGGGAAGGTTACAGGATGACAGAAGGGGAGGGTGGGAGGACCGTGGAGCTGGGGTCCTGTGGCTATAACCTGCCTTCTGCCCCCAGGAACTCCCTGAACAGATCAAGTTTCCGGAAGGCTGACCTCTGACCCCAAAGGACTGGAAGGCACACCAAGAAGACCAGCACCCACGCCTCAGCTGTCTGTGCTTTCTGGGGTTCCTCCTGCCCCTCATCCATGGGGTGACCACAACGTCCTTAGGGCTGGGCCCTCTAGCCCTGTCTGTCTGCACTGATGGATCCTAAGTTTTGTCTTGTTTGTTTGTTCTTAATTTAAAATGAGTTTTATATGCATCCTGTGTGGTGTGACAGTTCCTGGTGAGCTAACATTCAGTTGAAGAAGAGAACACACACAGTGTCCATGGGAAAAAGTGCTGTATGTATGTGTGTGTGTTCATGTATGTGCACATGGTAAGGGTTTGCACAAATGTGTGATACATGTGTATTCCTCAGTCTCTCTTCACTTTTCTTTTTGTATTTACTATGTAGCCCAGGCTGGCCTGGAGCTTATAGATCACACTGACCTTGAACTCACAAAAATCCACTGTCTCAGCGGCCTGAGTGCTGGGATTAAAGGGATACGCAACTATGCTTAGCTTCTCTTCACGTTATTTTTATTTTACTCTTTGTTTCCTTTATTTATGTGTGTCTTTTTTTTTTTTTTTTTTTTTTTTT
>NW_026068123.1:367290-379427 GCF_014885135.2 Alexandromys fortis
CTCTCTCTCTCTCTCTCTCTCTCTCTCTCTCTCTCTCTCTCTCTCAACTGGAGGAGCCCTGGTAGCCCTGGCTCCACCTCTTTGATACGCTGGGACTACAGGTGTGCACTGCCACAGCCAGACTGACTTCAGAAAGTTCTGTGCAAACAAAAGTAGTTCTCTGGGCTGGGGGTGCAGTTTAGTGGCAGGGTGATTACCTAGCATTCAGAGTCCTGGGATCCATCCAAACCCCACAACCCCATGACCCCACGGACTGTGACTTACTTGTGTCAGCCTGTGAATAGTTTAAAAGAAATTTTCTGAATACACCGATCACATAGGTCAATGATTAACCCTATTTTATTAATGGGGAAACTGAGGCCTAGACAGGTGGGGGCGGGGGCTGGGTTACTCGTCAGTGTTATCTCTAAGCTAGGGCCGGCGGTCACGCCACGGTACACCCGGCCCGCAGCTGGACGGCTTCCAGCCGGCGGCGGCCAACGGGGGAGGGGTGACCTCCAGTCGCCGCCACCGCACCCGCCCTCGAGCTGGGCCGCAGCCAGCTCCGCCCCCCTGCAGCGTCCAGCTGCAAAGGGCGGGCACCAGCCTTGGAGGAGAGGGACCCTGTCCCGAAGGCTAGTGGTCAGGGGCCGACTGAGCCCCTAGGACGTGCACAGGCAGCAGCGAGAGACCGTGCACCCCCACGACCACCCTTCAACTTCGCCCCCAGCCCCCGCTGCCCAGGCGCCCCGGAGGCTGAAGGGGCGGGGTTTGCTGATTGGGGCGTGGCTACCGCGCTGGCCGGGCTGGGTTTCGGCGGCCGAGGCGGAGCGCGCAGGACGCCTGGGACGGCGAAAGCTGGAGCGCGCCAGGCGAGTGGCACCCAGGGCTGGTTGGGGTGGCTTGGGGTCCGGGCTGCTCTAGGGGGGCTATCAGAATTTCTAATTCCCTTCCAACCCCAGGCTACAAACTCACTCCGCTCTCTGAGCTGGTCCTTCCCGAGTCTCACCATCTGCGCCCAAACTTTGCAAACCTGAGCGTCTGGATCCCCACGCTCCTGTCCCCCTCCCCAGCCCTGACCTCGGCCCTGCTTCTCTTTCCTCAACCCACCTCCATTACTTTATCGTTCCCTGCTTTTCTTCCTCTGCTTCACCTCTCTTATCTAACTTTGTCCCCTTCCCTGCCCGGGTTCCCGCTTTCGCAGCTCTCGGTGGCCGGGCCCAGACCATCAGCGGCGGGAAGGCATCCGGGCGTCCGGCCGGGCTGGGCCTGGCTGCTGGGCGAGTGGGGGGGGGGGGGAATCAGCAGATGTTTGCCATTAGACGGGGACCCCGCAGGCCCCGCCCCTCCCCGCCCGGGGCGGGGTCCTGCTCACCCTCAACTTTGGGGGCGGAGAGAGCTAGGCAGGATAGCCCCCAGATCCGCCCAGGCTGATGGGGAGGTGCACTCTGGGGAGACCCAGTGGCCCTTCTCCGAAAACTCGCACCTGTGGATTCTTCCAGCCTCCTTTCGCCACCCCCATCCAGGGATCTTGTCTGGAGAGAGGGGCCTCCTGCCACCCTTGCCACCGACTTACTGCCTGCGGTCATATGACTGGGGACCCTTAAACCTCAATCCTTCATTCGCTACGTCTGGGAAGAGATGTGTGGGGTCTAGAAGTGTCTTGGGCGAATCTGCCACACTTAGGTTAAGTCCAGGCCCACCACCACAGCTTGCCAAGTGACCTTGGGCAAGATTCACACGCAGTGATAAACTTGGGTGAGGGCTTACCTCCTGGGGTTGTCGTAGCAGCTGAGAGTTGGTGTTATAACCTGTTGTCACGGAGGATGCCTGCTGAGGCCAGAGAGAATCGAGATCGAGGCTGGTCTAGGCAGTGTAGTAAACTCTTTCTCTCTCTCTCTCTCTCTCTCTCTCTCTCTCTCTCTCTCTGTAGGTTTTTTAAAATTTGGTTTTTTTTTTTTTTTGTTTTTCGAGACAGAGTTTCTTTCTGTAACAGTCCTGGCTGTCCTGGAACTCTGTAGACTAGGCCGGCTTGAACTCACAAAGCTGCACCTGTCTCTGCCTCCTGAGCTCTGGGATTAAAGGCATGAGCTCCAACGGCACAAGTTCTTTTCTTAAAAACATAAACGGGCCAAGTGGTGGTGGCACACACCCTTAATCACAGCACTTGGGAAGCAGAGGCAGGCAGATCTCTGTGGGTTCAAGGCCAGCCTGAACTACAGAGCAAGTTTCAGGACAGCCTCCAAAGCTACACAGAGAAACCCTGTCTTGAAAAAAAAAGAGAAAGAAAAAAAAAGAGAAAGAAAGAAAGAAAGAAAGAATAATAAAAGAAAAAGCGGGACTGGGGATGTACAACGCATGCCCAGCATGTGGTGTTGTATTCCCAGAATGGCGTAACTGGGTGTGGTGGTACAACCAGCGGTCCCCAGCACTTGGGAGGTAGAAGCAGGAGGAGCAGAGTTCCAAGGTCATCCTCAGCCTCTTAGTGGGTTTGAGGCCAGCCTGGGCTACCTGAGATTCTGTCTCAAAACAAAACACAAAGTAAGTTGATGTTATAATTATTCATTTTATTCATTCCATCTCGACACCCCTACCTCAGGTTACCCCAGCACTGCTCCCTACCTCTGTGTCTCTCTTAGGTCTCCAGAAATATTTTGAACCAGTGTCCTGGTATTGGAGACTCCAGGCCGATGCAGGGCCAGTTTTCCCTCTGGTTGGTCACTGTGTATTCCAGGTGTTCAAGGCAGCAAAGCCAGGGCAGAGATGTGGAGAGACACAGACTTGGGGGGGGGCAGAGGTGTGGAGGGAGACTAAACAAGCTTCCCAGGCCTGCCTCCATGCCTAGCAGGTGCCCACAGCCGAGAGTGGTCCACCTTGGAGGATGAGATGGGCAGAGGTGTCTGCCACGAGGTGGCTGGAGGGCAGACAGCTGAAAAGACTGACCCTGGCTGACCTCCAGGGCTGAAGTGGGCTTAGTAAGAGCTCTTTGCAGGCCATGGGCACCCCCCTTTACTTCCTCCTCCCCACCTCTATCCCTACTGCACCCCTACCCTCCCAGGCCGGACACATCCTGAGGGGGCAGGAAGTTCTCTCTAGCTGGGCAGAGAAACTGTTTATTTTTAGAGAAAATTGTTTCCATAAAGAGGAAGGCTTCTCGCAGCTTGTATCCTCAGCACTTTCCCTGCTCCAGGGGCCTGACCTCGCTCTCGACTTTTTGGGGTCGCTGAGGGGTCCCACCCTCCATGTTGTGTCTCTTGCTGGGCTCTGGGATCCCCACTGTGTCTCTGTTAGCATCCCAGCCCCCTCTACCTACTCTTAGCCAGCTCTCCCTGTGCACAATCCAAGATGAGCCAAGGGGAGGGGGCACAGGAAGGGTGGGGCCCCCTGCCCTGGGGGCCATGTGGAGGCTGTGGGAACAGCTGGAGCCTGTCCAGGGCTGGACAGATGTGCACACAGGCAGGGCGGTTTGGTTTCTTTGTTCTAGGACTTTCTGCAGCCAGGCAAGGGTAGGGAGGGGAGCTTGAGTGTTTAAGAATTTGAGAGGTGCCTGACCTGTGTGCGAGGCCATCTGCGAAGGGAGGGTGCCACATCCCTCCCCTCCCCTTGACAACCGCTGCTGAGACTACTCTGTCAACCTCCGCAGGTCGGCCTCAGTGCTGCAGGCAGTGTGACTCACAGTTCGCTAGGTGACACCTGAGGAGCCACAGCAGAGAGAGGATGGCCCAGGTCCTGCATGTGCCTGCCCCGTTCCCAGGTCAGGGGCAGGGGGGAAGCGGGGAGGGCTCTGCCCTGGAGGTCTTGAATGGGAAGGACACTGACAGTGTGGGGGAAGGTCAGCCCTAATGTGAGGGCCTGGGATGGGGGACGGTGGGGATGAGACAGCCATGTAAGGCTCTGTGAGACAGGAAGGCCCTAATGTGAGTGGAGAAGGACAACCCTGTCCTTCTGGCTGTCCACCCTGGCATCTGTGGGTGACAGGGCTAATGGGTGACTCCCAGCTCCGGCAGAAGCTACCGGTGTCCCTGGGCTGTCGCCTGGGCACAGGGGGCCCAGCAGTACTTTAAGGTCTTGGCTTTCCCTGCCTCCAGGGACTCCTGGCCAGGCCACCCCTGCAACCTTCCCCGGCAAAGAGCCAGATCCACCTTACTCTGTGGAGACGCCGTACGGCTACCGCCTGGACCTGGACTTTCTAAAGTACGTGGATGACATTGAGAAGGGCCACACACTGCGCAGGGTGGCAGTGCAACGCCGCCCGCGCCTGGGCTCCCTGCCGCGGGGCCCGGGTTCCTGGTGGACGTCCACGGAGTCGCTGTGCTCCGATGCCAGCGGGGACAGCCGGCACTCGGCCTACTCCTACTGTGGCCGTGGCTTCTACCCACAGTATGGGGCGCTGGAGACCCGTGGCGGCTCCAACCCACGTGTGGAGCGTACTCTGCTGGATGCACGGCGCCGGCTGGAGGACCAGGCGGCCGCCCCATCAGGTGGCCTGGGCTCCCTGACACCCAGCGCCGCAGGCTCCACCAGCTCCCTGGCAGGTGTAGGCCTGCTGCCACCCACACCTCGCAGCTCGGGTCTGTCCACCCCGGTACCACCCAGCGCAGGTCACCTGGCCCATGTGCGAGAGCAGATGGCTGGGGCCCTGCGCAAGTTGCGCCAGCTGGAGGAGCAGGTGAAGCTGATCCCCGTGCTCCAGGTCAAGCTGTCGGTGCTCCAGGAGGAGAAGAGACAACTCACCGTGCAACTCAAGAGCCAGAAGTTTCTAGGCCACCCCTCAGGAACACGGGGCCGGGGTGAGCTCTGCCTGGACCTTCCGGAGCCTCCCGATGACCCTGCTGTGCTAGAGACCCGCTCTGTAGGCACCTGGGTCCGGGAACGGGACTTGGGCATACCGGATGGTGAAGCTGCCCTGGTGGCTAAAGTGGCCGTGTTGGAGACCCAGCTCAAAAAAGCGCTGCAGGAGCTGCGGGCGGCTCAGACCCAGCAGGCCGACCTCCAGCCCCAGGCCTGGCCACCGCCAGACACCCAGGTCCGTGTGGACACCGTACGAGTGGTCGAGGGTCCCCGGGAAGTGGAGGTGGCAGCCAGCACAGCAGCGGGAGCCCCTGCACAGCGAGCCCAGAGTCTGGAACCCTACGGAGCAGGGCTGAAGGCCCTGGCCACATCTGGGGGCACAGAGAACACCCTCGTGTTCCGCAGCCATGAGGTGGTGGAGACTATGTGCCCGGTGCCCACAGCCAGCACCAGCAACGTGCACACGGCCAAGAAGATCAGTATTACAGAACGGAGTTGCTTTGGCGTGACCAGGACTGCAGGTGAGTGACTGTTCAGGGGAGACCCAGTAGGGCCTCTCCTTCATCTAACCTTTAGCGAACAAGGAGCCCCGGCTTCTTAACGCGGAAACAATTCCACAATGGGCCGCAGAGCTGGGGGGGGGGGGGCCTGGAGAGAGGGCACAATTGGTAAAGTGCTTGCTATACAAGCGTGAAGACCTGAGTTCTAATCCCCAGCCACCATGTAAGAGGCTGACGGTGGCCATGTTCATCCCAGTGCTGGGGAGACAGAGAGGAGGAGGATGGGGCCTGCTGGGCTAGGTTATTTGGTGAGTTCAGTCTGTGATAGACCTTGTCTGAGACAGGATGGGCCCAGCATGATGGCTCGGTGGCTACGGCACCTTGCAGCCCTGGAGTTCACATGGTGGAAAGTCAGAACTGACACCTACGAGCGTCCCCTCTGCCCTCCACAGGTGTGCTGTGGCCACGTAAAAGCTCAGACACCTTTATTGGTTTTTGTTTGTTTTTCGAGACAGGGTTCCTGTGTTTAACAGCCTTGGCTGTTCTGGAACTCACTCTGTAGACTGGGCTGGCCTCGAACTCACAGAGACCTGCCTGCTTCAGACTCCCGAGTTCTGGGTTAAAGGCGTGCGCCATCACCACCTGGCAATTGTGCATTTTTAAAAAGGTAGACGGTATCTGAGGAACACCACCTGTTTACCTCTGACCGAAACATGCACGCAGATATACACACATGCACACACACATGCATGCCCGCACACATGCCCTCATACATACAGGCACAGAGAAATTGAACTTGAAGCATATTGCCTTGTTGTATTGAGGTGTTTGGAGGACATTCCCCAAGATGGTTAGTTTCATAACAGAGTCTCTCTTTTGAATTAAAAAATGGCAGGAACGTGTTGGGCACATGTAATTCTAGATAGAGTATGTTGTCCGTAGTTCAGGCGTGGCTGGATCCCAGTGCTCAGAAGCCGTGTGGATTCCCTACCTCGTGTCTGTTCTGTGGCACCTTGAGGAGGATGAGGAGTCCAGAACTCCTCCTTCTCCACGGATCCCGTGCGTTCACATAACACCAGATTAAAACCCCACGAGTGGCCTTCAATGGCAGAGCCAACCAGTGTACATCTCCCTGCCCAGCCCTGAGCCCTGAGGGTGGAGGAGACCCTTCCTGAGTGCAGGGGCCTTCAGAAGAGGAAGGGGTGCACCCAGAGGAAGCGCTGAGTCCTCGTGCCCGGAAGGGCTGTATACAGATTGTCAGCTGCCCAGGAGAAGCTGCCAGGGTGATTCATAGGAATAGTCACAGCTGTTCTGTCTTGGCACGAGCCAAGGGGTGCCAGCTGCTCTGCTAAGTGATGGGCCAACAGCCGAGGTACCCCGGGTTCCATCACTGTGTGACCCCAGCAGTGACTCTACCTCTTGGGCCTCCATTTTCCTCTCTGTGACATGCTCTAATATGGATCCACCCGAGTGCACAAAGTAAGTGCTCAAGCTGTGCTTATTGCTGCTTCTGCTGACAGCGATCAGGTTGACCTTTGTGGGCTGTTCGGTTTGGGTTTTCTTCTCTTTCCCTTTGGGCTATGTGGAGTTGGAGACAGTTTTGCTATGCACTGCACCCCAGCCTTGAGCCTTCCCTTCCTCTTCCCATTCCCGCCCTTCCTTGCCTTTTTACCTCCATCTCCCCTCCTGAGACCTCACCTGGCTCAGCCTTGAACGCTCTCATTCCTCCTGCCTCAGCTCCATGACTAGTTGGGATTACAGAACATTTAATCCACTCCCGACTTCACTCTAATTATGGCTGGGGAGACTGAGGCTTAGGGCAGGGATTCACTGTGCCAGGGTCTGCATCAAGAGCCTATGGAGGCCGACTTATCACACCCATAACCAAGGTTAAGTTGACTGGAGCCCTGCTGATTCTAACAGGCCCAGCTGTGTTTCCTTGCTTCCCTGTTCCTGGCTGGCTACGGAAACCACCCCTCTGTTCCCTGTCCATCTAAACACCCAGCCCTGAGGTTCTGGCCCCCAGCCAGGGGCCCGCCCAGCCCAGCCTTGGAATCTTTGAGAGGCACCCTCCATTCCAGACGTGCCTCCCAGGGCAGTCATGGGACCTCCTGCTTGCCGGACATACAGACAAAGCTGTGCTCACTGCCTGTGGACACTGCCACCCCAGAAGTCCTCCCTCATGTCTCACTGCACTCGCTCTTGCTGCAGCTTGCTTACATCAGGCCTCACTTAGATGGATCAGGAGTGGGTCTGTTCCAGGATTTCTCCAAGATGCTTAGTACTTAGTCTCACAGGCCCTGAGAACACTTGCAAAGCTCCCTGCTCAGGCAGGGGGACACAGTTCAGCAGGTAAAGTTGCTCGCCACCAAGTCTGAGTTTGACCTCCGACCCACATTTTGTTTGTTTTGGAGACAGGGTCCCACTATATTACACTGTTTGGCCTGGAGCTTGCCATGGGGACCAGGCTAACCTCCAAATGCTGGGATTGCAGGTGCTCACCACCATGCCTGACCCACGTAATGTAAAGACCTGACCCTGCCCCCCAACAGGTTGTCCTGTGACCTCCATATGTGCAAGCCATGGCATCCCACCCCCCCAAGTAAATAAGAGCCTAAGCCAGTGTCACTGTTTAGAGACGGCCTCCTCATGTAGCCAGGCTACCCTCGAACTCCCAGAGATCACTCACTGCCGTTGACCCTGGAGTATTGGGATTAAAGATGTACACTATTGTGCCCAGAAATAAATGACATTTTAAAAATACCCCTGCAGAAAATTGCGAGAGACCCCAATAGGAAAGTGAAAAGTGTTCACGTGGGAAATATGTGCTCACGTCAAAACGGAGAGAAACAGAACTGAATCGTGGTAGTTCCCTGGGTGCTGGCCTCCCTTGCCCGTGGCTGTAATCTTGAGCATACTCTTCAAATTGTGGTCTATTGCGACAGCATCCTGAACCTCCTCAAAGTGATGTGTCCTGACAGACCCTTGTGCTGGAGGTGTGGCTCAGTGGTAGAGCCCCTGCCTAGAATCCCCCAGTGAGGGGCTGGGGTGTGGCTCAGTGGTAGAGCCCCTGCCTAGAATCCCCCAGTGAGGGGCTGGGGTGTGGCTCAGTGGTAGAGCCCCTGCCTAGAATCCCCCAGTGAGGGGCTGGGGTGTGGCTCAGTGGTAGAGCCCCTGCCTAGAATCCCCAGTGAGGGGCTGGGGAGTGACTTGGTGACAAAGCAGCTGTCTAGTGCTGGGAGGCCTGGGTTCTGGCCCTAGCACTGTGAATCATGGTTGTGCAGCCCGGCTCTATGTGTATTGTTTATGTTCTCGGTCGGATCTAGGCTCCGTGGTGTCTTTTTGACTCAGTCTGTTCGGGTGCAGTAGCACGAGTGTATAAGCCTAGCACTCGGTAAGCTGAAACTGTGTAGGTGGGTGGGAATCACCTCAGCTTCAAGGCCAGCCTGGGCTACAGAGTGAGTCTCTAAACATCAACAAGTAACGGGCGGTGGAGAAGATACAGCACCAGGCCAGGGCGCAGTGGATCCAAGGCCCTGGGATAAAGACGGACTTGGGCTGATGAAATGAGGCAGAAGTAGACAAAGAGTTAAGGTGTGGGGGAATCCCAGCACCCAAGAGTGAGTTCCAGAGGCTCCCGTGCGCTGACAGTGCGGTGTCAGAGCTGGAAGATGGGGTGAGGCCAGTCACCACGTATGTCTTCTGAGCTTGGTAAGCCTGATGAGAAATCATGGTGCACTCCTTGGAGGAAGAGGCAGAGCTGTCTGACTTCTTTAGCATCAGGCAAGGCCTGTGTTTCTCAACAGAGCAGGATTTTCTTTCTCCAGCTGAAGGTGGGGGGAACCCCTCTCCACAGATACACACCCAGGCTTGAGAGAGATGAGCAGACTGGATCCAAAGACCCGGGGCCCTGTCCACTCCAACATCCCAAGCCAGTCAAGTCAGGGCAGAGTCAGCGAGCCCAGGCAAGCCAGGACCGGTACTAGCAGCCCTGTTCTGGTTCGACATGAGTCCCTGTGCCACAGAGATGGCCCGGCTTGTAAAAGCACAATGACCTGAATTGGACCCTCAAAACTCATGTTAAAAACCCACTATGTGATGGAACACACAATCTTAATGCTGGAGAGGCCAAGACAGGTGGATCCCTGGGGCTTGCCTGCCAGCCTAGCCTATTCTACAAACCCAGGACAGAGAGACCCTGTTCCAGACAGCAGATTCCACAGAGCAACAAAGACTGCGTACACAGTGGTTAAAAGCGCTTGCCACTCTTGCAGAGAGATTAAGTTTGCTTCTCAGCACCCAACTACCTAAAATCCCAGCTCCAAGGATCTGATGCCCTTTTATGGCCTTCTCAGTCCTCTCTTACACACACACTCATTCACACGCAAGTACATAGACACACGTGTAAACGATAAAACAAAGCTTACAGTGATGGTGCGTGCCTTTAATTCCGGCACTTGGAAGGCAGAAGCAGATAGGTGTCTGTGAAGGTGAGGCCAGCCTGGCCTACATGTTGAGCTCCAGGTCAGCCAGGGCTAGAGAGTAAGACCCTGGCTCAGGCAACAGAAAAGTGATTTCTAATGTTTATAGAAACATTGAAAAGTGCAGAAAAATTTAGACCGCCAGACTCCGCCTCCCCCACCCAGGTGTGGCTGCTCCCTAGATTTTTGTCCGTTCTGTTTTGTTAAGATGGGGTCCCATTCTGTAGGCCAGGAACTGGCCTAGGACTCATGGCCATGCTCCAGCCTCAGCTTCTCTGTCGCAGGCACAGCTCCTGTGAGCATTTCTGTTCTTTGGCTTCTGTGTGTTTGGGCTTTTTGTTTTGTTTTGGTTTGGGGAGTTTTGTTGTTGTTTGTTGGTTTTGGTTTTTGGAGATGGGTTTCTCTGTGTAGCCCTGGCTATCCTGGCACTTGCTTTGTAGACCAGGCTGGCCTCGAACTCACAGAGATCTGCCTGCTTCTGCCTCGCAAGTGCTGGGACTAAAGACGTGTGCCACCACTGCCTGCCTACTGTGCTTTGGTTTTATTATGTGGTGCTAGGAATGAACCCAGGCCCCACACATGCTGTGCCAACGCTCTACCTTGGGTCACACTTCAGACCCGCTTCTGAATTTTTATTTTTTCATTTCATTAATATATTTGTTTATTTATTTGGAGACAGGGTCTTAGGTAGCCCAGGTTAGTGTTGAACTCAATGAAACCCAGGATGACCTTGAATTTCACTCACACACACACACACACCCTGCACCTGCTGCCGCCTCTACCTCTTGAGTGCTGGGGTTACAGGTTGGATGCTGGGGATGGTACCCAGGGCTGGAGCATGCTTGGCAACTCTCTACCACTCAGCTCCATCCTCGACCCATTTACTTTGTAAGAGCGCATGTATTTGAGGCAGGTCGGTTTTATAGCCCAGGCTGCTCTTCTCTTGCCCCCCGTCTGACTTGCCAGAGCTGGGATTTCGGGTGTGAGCCACCGCAGCCAGCGTGAAGTTTTCAAGGGCATAAGAGAAGAGTTTGTTTTTGATATCTGGCACCACAAAGCTTATTATTGTTTTCCTTGACTTCGTTTATTTTTTCAGCTGCTAGGGATGGAACCCAGGGCCTCAGATATCCTGGGTAAGCAATCTGCTGTTGGACCAAGCCCTAACTCCTGTGCTTTTCATACGTCCTAAACCATATTTTCCTTTCGATTTTCCCCCAGCCACATAAAAACGTAAGTCTACTGAGCATGGTAGCACACATATATAATTCCAACATTTGCGAGAATGAGGCAGGAGGATTGCTGTGAGTTCTAGGCTATCCTGGGCTACATAGCAAGATGCCATCCCTTTTGTTTGTTTGTTTTTGTTTTTCAGTGTAGCCTTGGCTGTCCCAGAACTCACTCTGTAGAACAGGCTGGCCTCTAACTTACAGAGATCTGCCAGCCTCTGCATCCTGAGTGCTGGGATTAAAGGCATGTGCCGCCATTACCACCGGCCAGCTGCAAGGGCTTGCCAAAGATGCATGAAGCCCTGCATTCCATCCCAGACATCACATACCACATAAACCACATACAGAACGGTACAGTGTCAGGTACCTCTTATCTCAGTGCTGGGAGGTGGAGGCTTTTTTTAAATTTTATTTATCATTATTATTATTTTTATTTTGCTCTGGATCTTCCAGAGGATCTGTTTGGTTCTCAGTGCCCATGTCAGGCAGCTCACAACCACCCCTTTTCCCGGTCCATTGGAGCCGCCCCAGGCACCTGTATGTGCACCTGTGAGCATGCACACACACAGGCTCACAGACTTGATTAAAAATAAATCTTGGATGGGGCTGGAGAGATGGCTCAGTGGTTAAGAGCATTGCCTGCTCCTCCAAAGGTCCTGAGTTCAATTCCCAGCAACCACATGGTGGCTCACAACCATCTATAATGAGATCTGGTGCCCTCTTCTAGCATACAAACATACATGGAAAGAATGTTGTATACATAATAAATAAATAAATCTTTAAAAAAAAAAAAGTTTCAGGCCAGTGAGGGCTTCATAGTGAGATTCAGTTTCAAAGAAACAAACAAAATAGATCAGTTGGTAGAATGTTTGCCTAGCACTCATAAAGTTCTGGGATCCATCCCCAATTCCCCAAATGCTCAGTATGGTGGTGGATGCAAATTATCCCAGTACTTGAGAGGTTGAGGCAGGAGGATCTTGAATCCCAGAGCAGTATCATAGATTACATATTAATGTACAATTCACGATTAGGGCCTCTGACCCAACTTAACAACTCCTGTTGAATCTCTTGTTGCTCACTGATCTCCTAGCAAAACTTGACTCAAAAAAATAAATAAGCCGAGCGGTGGTGGCGCATGCCTTTAATCCCAGCATTTGGGA
>NW_026068123.1:379549-400252 GCF_014885135.2 Alexandromys fortis
GCCACCACCGCTTGCTTCTTTCAGTCTTTTTGCTCTTCAAGCCAGTGTTTCTCAAGCAGGTGGGGGCACATGCCTTTAATTTCAGCACTTTGGAGGCAGAGGTGAGCTGATCTCTGATCTCTGTGAGTTCAAGGCCAGCCTGCTCTATGGAGCTAGTTCCAGGGTTTCTCTGTGTAACAGTCCTGGCTGGTCTGGAACTCACAGAGACCCACCTGCCTCTGCCTCCTGAGTTCTGGGATTAAAGGTGTGCGCTACCACCCGCACCCTGCAAGTCTTACCCGTATTTCAATTACAGCTTTCATCCCATTTGTTAAATATATATATTTTTTTTTCTTTATTCAGCCTTGCTTTCTAGTTTTCTGATATCACCATGGCCAACATATTTTGTCTCCTTTTGAATTACTTGCAAACTTTTTTATTCTGTGTGTGTGTGTGTGTGTGTTGTGTGTGTGTGTGCGCGCGCGCGCGCCCTAGTACAATTTTTGGGAGTGGTTTCTTTCCTACTGTGTGTATCAGAGCAATCAAACGCAAGGCGTCAGGCCCAGCATCAAGTTCCTATCCACGGAGGCATCTCGGCAGCCCAGGAGTTTGCTTTTTGAAGAGGAAGTTTCTCTGTGCTGCCCTGGCTGGCTACCAAGCAGTCCTCCTGCCTCACCCTGCCCATTCCCGGGGCCCTCAGGCATGCGCCGCCACCCTGGCCTTCCTATCCCTTTACTGTCGTTGCTGCACCCCACCTCAGCCACTTACTTAGCTATTGCATGTCTTGAAAAACATGCCCTGTCCCTGCCTGATTTCCTTAAATGGTCTTGTGTTTCAGAAAAACAAGATCCTCTCTCTGTTTCTTGTTTTTTCCACTTTAACTTTTTCCCCCTCCAGTGCTGGTATGGGGCCTTGAGCATCCTGCAAGCCAGGCGGGTGCCAGGCGCTGAACGCCCGCTCTGATTTTCATTTTCATTATTTTATTATGTTTGTTGACTTTGTAGAGTGCATGGGCCAGAGTGTGTGGCGTGTGTAGAGGCCAGAGAAAATCTCTTCTCTTCTGCTACCTTGTGGGTCCTGGGGATCAGACCTGGCAGCAAGCACCTTTAACCACTGAGCCACCGTGCCAGCCCCGCATCTGCTGTTTCTGCACAGGCTCTGGGAATCTGATTTCAGACTCCTGTGGCAAACGCTTTCACCTGCCGAGCCACCACACCAGGCGCTTTAGGTTTTGATTTTGTTTTGAAGTAAGGTCTTACACAGTTGTCCAGGCTAGCCTTGCAGTTACTGAAGCCTGGGCGGACCTTTGACTTGTCATTCTCCTCAGCTCAGCTCACCAAGTCACTGGGATAGCAGGCCTGGAGAGCTCCGTGTGTGTGTGTGTGTGTGTGTGTGTGTGTGTGTGTGTGTGTGTGTGTGTGTGAACAACATGTGTATGGGGCTGAGAACACAGCCTTAGGCGTTGCTTTGAGGGGAATTGTTCTGTTTGCTGCTTTTGTGCCCTGCTAACTGGCCTATGGCTTCTGAGGATGCTCCAGCTGTGCATCCATCTCTATAGGGGCACTGGGATTGCGGACACATACAGTCATGCTGGGGTTTGTGGGATTTGAACTCAGATCCTCATACTTGCACAGCAGATGCTGTGCTCGCTGAGCCTTCTTCCCAACACAGGTAGTTTTTAAGAGTCGTTACATTTTTATTTACGGGGGGAAGGGTGTCGGAGAACAGTTTGCAGGAGTCAGCTGTCTCCTTCCACTGTGTGGGTCCCAGAGATCAGACTGTACTGTCAGACTTGGGGCACGCACCTCTACTGCGAGCTCTCTTGTCTGCCCTAGAAAAGTCTTTTTCCACTGTTGTCTTGTTTTGTTTTTCAAACAGGGTTTCTCTGTACCCTTGGCTATCTTGGAACTAGCTCTGTAGACCAAACTGGCCACTCACAGAGATCCGCCTGTCTCTGCCTCCCAAGTGCTGGGATTAAAGGCGTGCGCCACCATGCCTAGCCTGGAAGGAGCCTTTTAAGCCTGTTTTTTTCTTTTGTCTTCTTTCTTTCTTTTTCACATGGGATCTTGCATATATGTAGTACATATATGTATATGCATAGCACATGCAAACATGTAGTACACACAATTATGGTATACGCATAGTACACATACGTATATAGTACACACATATATAGTACACCTACACACATATATAGTATACGCATATACATATACACATGTATAAAGTATATATACTTATATATATGTTGGCTTCAAACTCATGCCCCTCTGCCCTCAGCTCCCAACCCTAGTGCCTGGGCTTATGGGGACAAGCCAGCACACCAGGCTATATCTAAGGTTTATTGTTCCTGTTTTTATTAAGGTGTAGGACACTTTGGGAAGACAAGCATGTCACCATAGAAGGCACATGGAGGTCAGACACCAGTCCTCACTGTGTTTGAAGCAAGGTTTCTTTCTTGTTCATTGCTAGGTGCCAGGCTAGCCCAAAGACTTCCAAGAGCCCGTTTTCTCAGCCTCCCATCTCACCATGGGAACCCAGGGATCACATTTCCTCCACTCTATCCAGCTTACACATAGGTCATCAGGCAGGTTCCCCACAGAGCTCTGCCCTCCCACAGCCCCAGCATTTAGATCAGGAGCTTTAAACCAAGTGTGGTGGTCTATGCGTATTATCCCAGCACTGGGGAAGAGGCAGGAGGACTAGCCTGGGATTGTAGAGAGAGACCCACCCCAAACGACAGCAGAAAGAACCTGAGGACACAGCTTGGTTTCTAGAGTCCAGGCTTAGAATACAGGGAGCCCCAGGTTTTATCCCAGAACTTGGTAGGGTCGTTCAGCCTGGGCCACATGAGGCCAAGAGGAGCTGCGGCTCAGTCAAGAATACTGCAGTAGGGTTTGGGGTTCAGCTCATGATACAGCACGTGCCCAGCAAAAGCAAAGTCCTGCGTTCAGGCCTCAGCGCAAAAAAATCTACAGTAGTGGACACAAACCTGGGGTTCCTTCCCCAGTACCACAAAAACGTTAATAAGAGTTTGACACACCCCAGCACTGGCCCTGGCTCGGTGTGAATCCAGTCCTGGTGTCAGCTCAGGTCACCACACCCTAGACTATGCTCCTTTGGGACAGATTTGTAGCCAAGTGTCTCACTCCACCATGTCTTGTCTATACTCAGCTTGTGGAGGAAAAGCACTTAGCTTCTTGCAGAACTTAAGTAGCACCCAGGAACTTCAGGAAGCAGTGAATTGCTTGTGATTTAAAAAAAAAATTAGTGGCGGTAGCTCCTTTAATCGTAGCACTTGGGAAACCGAGGCAAGCAATCACTTTGAGTTTGAGGCCAGCCTGGTCTATATATGGTGTTTCAGGCCATCAGGGTAACACAGTGACATAAACAAAATATTAGGTTTAAAAACTACGTATGCTTTTAAAGAGCCCTGATACTCTGACCTTCCACAAGGCTGTGCCCATGGCAGGAAGGCAATGCCTCTGGGACAGCAAAGCTACCACAGGCTGTGAGGAGCACAGGCAGCTGGGGGAGTGGAAATCGCACCGTGATTCCACACTGGGAACTGGACTAATGTGCGTTCATAGAGACTGAGCCCAAGAAGTCACCCGTGTCAGCGTGGTAGCACACACCTTTGACCTCAGTGCTCAGGAGGCAGAGGCAGGACAACCACCTGCTCTACATACTGTGTTCTAGGCAAGCCGAGGCTACACAATGAGACCCTGTCTGAAAAAGAGAAAAAGAGCTGGTGGGGTGGGTGGTGGGTCAGTGGTTAAGAGCACTGACTGCTCTTCCAGAGGACCAGGGATCAGTTCCCAGTGCCCACATGGTGGCTCACACCATCTGTAACTCCAGTCCCAAAGAATATGATAAATATTCTCTTTCATGCAGGCACCAGGAATGTATATACATGCAGGGAAAACATACACACACACGCTAAAAAAATCTTTAAAACCTAGACTAAATGATACATGGAGTAAAACATACCCTCTTATGTGTGCATGTATGCTATCTATGGGAGCCTGAGTGCAGAACCAGTGTTCACACAGGTTGCCGGCCTTGTAGAGCAAATGCCTTTAACTGTCTTACTGCTAAAGCCATCCTGGTAAGCCCCCTACATGCAGGAAGCATGTTTCACATGATCTTTAGCTGACCCATCTCTAGAAATGTCTTTTTTTTTTAAAACTGAGAGGGTGTCTTGGTACATAGACTTGACGGATCTGGAGCTTGCTCTGTAGACCAGCCTGGCATCAATCTCACAAAGATCCTCCTGTCTCTACCTCTCCTGTGCTGGAATTAGAGACGCGCACAGCCACACCCGATCTCCTGTACTTTATTTTCTCCAAGGAAATTTTTGGCAGATTGGGGTTTGCTCCGATTGGTTGATTGATTGTGCTGACTGTGGCCCTGAGATTGTAATCCAAGGCGGCACAAACTAGACAAGTATTCTACCACCAAGCCACGCCCCAGCCCCTCACTGCGGGATTCTAGGCAGGCTCTTTACTACTAAGCTATGTCCAGGTCCCAAATTTTAAAATGGGTTTTTTGTTTTGTTTTTTCAAGACAGGGGTTTTTCTTTAGCCATAGAGCTTGTCCTGGAACTTACTCTGTAGACCAGGCTGACCTCGAACTCACAGAGATCCTCCTGTCTCTGCCTCCTGAGTGCTGGGATTAAAGGTGTGTGCCACCACCGTTTGGCGTTTTTAAATTTTTTTAATGGCTCTGGTCCCATTTTCCTGGTGGCAAAACTCACACATGTTTAAGTTAGATTAAGACAGTCTGTCCCTCACATGGCTTAGGGAGGGGATGCAACTGTGTGTGTTCTTAAAGAGGAATGGCGAAGGGATTAAGGAGGCAGCTCTGCATGAAGCATTTGCTGGGATCTGTGAGGATCTGAGTGAATCTGGGGGGGAGCAGCCTGGTAAAGCTGGGCAGAGTGGCTCATGAACCCAGCGCTCCTACAGAAAGGGAGGGCGCAGAGACAGGAGAATTTGGAGGCCTGCAGGCCAGCCAGTCTGGCACACAGCAATAGGAGACCCTGTCTCTCTACAAGACAGACAGGGATGACGTGACAACCTCACCAGAGGCTCTCCTATGACCTTTGTGCATGCTGTGGCAACTGTACACACACACTCATACACACAGTCACAGCTACACACACAATCATACTGACACACAGGTGCAGTCTCACACACACACACACACACACACACACACACACACACACACACACGAGATAAGGAAGAGGAAACACCAGGCAGGGGAGCATGCCTGTGATCCCTGAACTTGGGTGATGGAGACAGAAAAATTGCTGCTAATTCTGGGCCAGCCTGGGCTATGTAGTAATGCCATGAGTTAAAATGTTTTTTGGGGGGGGGGTGGCAGAGATGTTAAGACACTTGCTCGGGTCACACAGTCCCTATGTATGAAGTTTGAATCTCTGTTCTGGCCACCATACTCTTGACCACAATTGGACTTCTTTTTCTTTAGAAAATACTCAGGGTGACAGAGTGTGAGAGATTTGAGTCTGAAGCCAGGACTCTTGGTCTCCAAGATCTCTATCATTGGCGGGCTGCCGGCTGACAATGGTTTCAACAACTCATTGCGCCTCGGTTTCTTCCCTCTGTGAGCTGAGCCCTTCCTGGGGTGGAAGCTTTGATGTAAGGATTGTCCAGCGTGCTCCGGCTATATGGTGCTGAGCCAGCGTGACTATCGGGCTCTTTGCTGGGTGTGCCGTGGGCGTCAGAGGACACCTCTGAGACAGGCAGGGTCACCCACAGGCCTGGAATTTACCAGAAGACTAGGCTGGAAGCGGTCAACTCCAGCTCTAGGGTGACCAATGACAAATTTGAGTGTGCACTGCTTATCTGCGTGGATTCTAGGGATGAGCTCGGGTCCCACGCTTCCCGTCAGCCCTGCCCCACCTACTCCTCTCCCTCCCCTTTGTGCGCGCTCTTGTGTTGCGGGTCTACACAGGGTGAAGCTATTGTCCCATGGCATTCTTGTTTTTCTGTCTCGTTTGTTTGAGACAGGATCACACTGTGCAGCCCTGGCTGACCTGGAGCTCACTCTGTAGACCAGGCTGTCCTCAAACTCACAGAGATCCTCCTGCTTCTGCCTTCTGGGTGCCGGGATTGCAGATATACACCACCACGCCTGGCTTAGGTTGTGCTGAGGGTGGATCTCAGGGCTTGGGACAGGCTAGGCAAGTGCTCTACCATAGAGACCAGCTGTGTGCATTTTAGAGACAAGGGCTCACTCTGTAGCCCAGGCTAATCCTCCCACCTCTACCCTACAGCAACGCTGGAGTACCATGCCAGGCCTATTTTATTATTATTTATTATTATTGATCTCCGTCTGGTCCACATCTCTTTTCATCCCAGGTGTCCCACAGTCTCCCACAGAGCCTTCCTCCTCCACTGCACACCCTGCTGCAGCGCCCACGAAACAGTCCGAGAATCCTGACCAGGCAGCTGCCCCAGACACCACTGACAGGGAGCCCACAAGGCCAGCAGCCTCCCAGGAGACACAAGTGGCTGAGGGAGCAGGTGAATAGAAATTGGTGAGGGAGACGGGCCCCTGGTCGTCCAGAGTGGACTAGGAGTCAAGGGGCACTCATGTTACATGGTCTCTCAGACAGAGTCTCTGTAGGAGGGCAGTCTACCTTGAAGAGGAAAGAGGACCCTGCAGATCCCGGAGCCCACCAGAGGAACCTCCAGTTTGTGGGGGTCAATGGCGGGTGAGTGATCTCCAGCCACCAGTGGCTCTCCTGAGGCCTTCATACTGTGACCCTAAAGACGGGACGGGAAGCCTGTCCTGCTGCTGAGAGCCAGTCCCAGCTCGGCCCCTCACTGCTAATCCCTCAAGTCAAAGCATGGGTGTATAGAATAAGGAAACTGAGGCAAAGGAATGTGTGCACCTGGTTGAGACCCATGCAGTGGCTCTGGCATCTGTGTGGGTCCAGTGCACCCCAAAGGGCCTGATCAGATTAGAGCCGCAGTATAGCATCCCAGGTCTGCAGTGGCGGCTGAGTGACAGTTCTGGTGTGACATGGTTAGAAACGGAGGGCCACAGGCACGCCAGTCCCCCAGCGAGGGGCTGGAGCGTGGACTCCAGGCACCTGCTTGCCTAGCATGTGACTTGCACTGGGATCATCCAGATGGAAAATGTGGAGAACCAAGGCCCAGGGCGGTCACACTGGTCCCTCCTACACCCATTCCCGTTAGTGTCCTTTCCCTTAGCTCCCTAGTTACGAGTCATCCTCAGAAGACTCCAGCACAGCGGAGAACTCGGAGCACGAGAGCACAGAGAACGAAGCCCCAGAGCCCCCAGCAAGGGCCCTGAGCACAGCTGAATGCTCTCAGCTCAGGCATCCCGGGACTGTAGCAGCCAAGGCCAGTCTGGAAGAGAGCCAACTGCCCCAGGAAGCTCAGCATGTGCCCGCAGCTGAGGCGGCATCAGAATCCAACTCCGAGGAGGAAATTCGGTCAGTTCTCTGGGCAGGGTGAAGGGTTGGTGAGCTGCTGCTGCCTGGGATCCAGCCAGACAGGAAGCCGTGTTTCTGAGTGTGTCTGAAAGTTTTCTTCTTGAGACAGGGTCTCACTTTGTAGCCCTGGCTAGCCTGGAACTCACTAAGCAGACCAGGCTAGCCTCAGACTCAGAGCTCTGCCTCATGTGTACGTGTCAGCACGTGTGTTGGTAGATGCATGCGGGGGACATGTACATGTGAAGACTGAGGGTCAGTGTTGTTTACTTCACTCTCTTTGTTTTGGTGTTTAGTTTTGTGTGTGTGTGTGTGTGTATGTGTACTGTATTGCATGTGTGTGCTATTGAGACCATGTGTTTTGTGTCTGTGTGTATGGTGTGGATGCATGTGTTTGTGTAGATATCTGTGCACAAGTATGTGTCCATGTGTACACACCCAGGACTGGTGCTCAGTGTCTTTCTTCTTCCACCGCCCCACACCTTATCTACCGAGTCAGAGTCCCCTCCTGGCCCAGCTGGCTGTGCAGCTCAGTCTAGCTAGCATGTTCTGCAGATCAGCTGTCTCCCACCCATGTGCTGGCATTGCCACTGCCTGCCATACCCACCTGGCCTTTCTGTGGCTTCTGGGAATGTGGATTCCTGCCCTCACACCCAGACTGCAAGTCCTCTCCTACTAACCCATCTTCCTACCCTCTCCCTTTTTATTTTGAGATAAAGTCTCAAAATCAAGTTACCCAAGATAACCTTGAACTGACTCTGTAGCCCAGGATACCTCAAATTTGCAGCCCTACTGCCTCCGTTTCCTGAGTGTTAAGATCATAGACATAAGCCTAGATTATGGGGTGCCAGGCTGGACCCCAGAGCCCCATGCCTAGGGCAAGTCTAACAGTTGAACCACATCTCCAGCCCACTCTTCATACCTCTTATGTAGAGTTGCTAGACTGTAAGCCAGGCTGGCCTTGAACCTGCAGTCTTGCCTCCACCTCCAAGTAGCTGGGATTCCCAAATAAGGCCACCAGCCCTGGCAATGAACCTGCCCTATTGAGTTTGAAGCTAGCCCGGGACACATGAGACCATGTCTCGAAAAGTGGGGAGAGGCCTGGAATGATGCCTCTCCATTTAAACGTACTGGCTGCTCTTCCACGGGACCTGGGTTCAATTCTTAGCACCCACATGTGTTATGACAAAGCATTTCCTGAGGAGACACAACACACCCATCTGCTCACCCCAGATGAGGAACCCATGACAGACTAAAGTACAAATACCACCAAAGTCCAACTTCATGCACCAGTGAGTTCCACTGGGGATACCTAGAGGCATATGGATGAAGCAGAAATGGAGCAGAAATGGTTCCAAGAGAGCTGCATCACCAAGGCCCACCCCAGCACGAGTGGCAGCTCACACAGCTGGGAACCTGGAGCACACTGCACAGCCAGCAGGCAGCTGCACAGGTTGGAGAGCGTCCTATCCAGGTGCCCTGCCCAGGTGGCCTAACCTTGCCTGGCAGCTGGGTTAGTTTCTGCTTCTCCCAGGCCGCTGGTTGGGTCTCAGTCCTCGGAGGTCAGCCTCCTTTCCTCTGAGGCAGTGGTCCTCAAGCTTCCTAATGCTGTGACCCTTTAATACAGTTCTCCATACTGTGGTGACCCCCAACCATAAAAATTATTTTCGTTGTTACTTCATAACTGTAATTTTGCTATTGCTATGAATCGTAACATAAATATCTGTGTTTTCAGGTGGTCTTAGGTGATCCCCGCGAAAGGGTCATTTGACCCCCCCCCCTGCAAAGGGGTCATGACCCACAGGGGGAACCCTCTGCTTTTATTGCTAATTTTGGTAAGGTCAGTTTCAGGGACTTACAGGTACTATTTTGAGTTGTCTACCCTCTTGTTTAAGGAACTTTGTGCAGGATGGGTTGTTTCAATCTCAGAGGAAACTGTTACAATGTGGCAGCTCACAACCATCTGTAACTACAGTTCCAGAGACTCCAACACCCTCTGGCCTGTTTGGACATTAGCCACACATATGCACAGATATATGTACATGCAGGCAAAACACCCACACACATGAAATAAAAATGGATAAGTCTTTTTTGAGATCATAATCTGATAATAACATTTTCCCCTTCACTTTTCTCCTTCTAAACCTCCCATACCCATCCCACTCTTTCAGTTTCATAGCCTCTGATTTTTCATTGTTACTGCATATATGTGTGTGTGTGTGTGTGTGTGTGTAAACATACATATTCCTAGATAAAATGTGTCTGACCAAAAATTAATTCATCTTTTAAAAAGTAATAATAGGGGGCTGGAGAGATGGCTCAGTTGTTAAGAGCACTGGCTGCCCTTTCCGAGGATCCAGGTTCAATCCCCAGCACCCACATGGCAGCTCATGGCTGTCTGTAACTCCAGTTCAAGAGAATCCAGCACCCTTACACAGACATATATTGCAGGCAAAATACCAATGCATATTAGAAAGAAAAGAAGAAAAGAAAAAATGCCAGGCAGTATTGTCACACACCTTTAGTCCCAGCACTCATAAGGCAGAGGCAGGAGGCAAGACAGCCAGGGCTACACAGAGAAACCCTGTCTTGGGGGAAGGGGGTGCGGAGTAAATAAAAAGCTAAAGCCAAAAATAAATAAATGTTTAGAAAGTAAAATAATGTAAGCCCGAATTTATCTGTTCCTGGCAGGATGGAGCTGAGCCCTGACCTCATATCAGCCTGTCTGGCCCTGGAGAAATACCTGGAGAACCCCAACGCCCTCACTGAGCGAGAACTGGTACGGAGGATCCCTGGGCCCGAGGGTGCCCCTCCACCCTCACGCCACACCTCCCCACCCTCAAAGTCTCTGCACTCAGTGAGGACCCAACCCTCAAGGGTGTCATTAGTGGTGGGTAGGGCTCGAGTCCTGACGTCAGTGCCGGAGTCCCCATGGTCTTGTTTTGGGGATGTTTGAGAGATTCCATGCTTTAGCTGTAGGCACTGTGTCTCAGTGTCTCACTCTACGATTCCTGGGTCCTGTGTACCCCAGGGTCAGCGCTGCCACTGTAGCTGGCAATGGCCATTACTTTCATGTCTGCTGTAGCCAACGCTGGCCTTGGCCTACATTTGTGGCTAAAGATGACCCCAAACTCCTGATCCTCCTGCCTTCATCTCCCGAGTGCTAGAATTCCAGACCTGCACCTCCTCACTGGACTTGTCTGTTTCTTGAGACAGGGTCTCACTATATAGCCCAGGCTTGCCTGATCTGCATAATGAAACAGATTTCACTGCTAGCCTCGAACTCATTGAAATCCTCCTGCCTCTGCTTCCTGTGTTTGTTTCCAGAGAAGTTCTCAGTATGTAGCCTGATTTGGCCTTGGACTCTAAGATTTTCCTTCCTTGGGCTCCCGGGGGCTGGAATTACACATGTACTACCTTGCCCAGATGAGGGCACCTCTGTCCTCACTCCCCACTCCCGCTGTCTCTACCCAGAAAGTGGCCTACACCACAGTACTTCAGGAATGGCTGCGCCTGGCCTGCCGCAGTGACGCTCACCCTGAGCTTGTACGGCGACATCTGGTCACCTTCAGGGCCATGTCTGCCCGGCTGCTGGACTATGTGGTCAACATTGCTGATAGCAATGGTAACACGGCGCTGCACTACTCCGTGTCCCACGCCAACTTCCCTGTGGTGCGGCAGTTACTGGACAGCGGTAAGCCTCCAGGCCAGGCCAGCCTGCTGGGCTGGGGGGGGCGTGGCTTCCTGAGCTCCCAGTCTGAAGTTCCTGCTCCCTGTACAGTGGGATGGGGGTGGAAGGCAAGGAGTACGGGTTTCCAGTCTGATGGGGGAGGCCCTGTGCTTTCTCTCTCTCTCTCTGAGGAAGCTTCCACTCCGCTGATCTGATGGAGGCAAGACCACCTTCTTAGGTTGGATAGAGGGGGAATGTGTCCTTCACAGAATGATGAAGGAAGCTTTGCCCTCCCCGTCTCATGGAGGAATGTAGCCCACCCAGTCTGGTAGAGCAGGCTAGGCCCTTGCTGTGTGCTAGGAAGACTGTTAGCCTTATAATGAATTCCGTCTTGATGTTACATTGCCAAATGGTACCTCTGTGATGGACACATTGTTTCCAAAGCCTTTGTGAGAGGAAGGCTGTGGCCTCTGGACTGCCGAATGGAGAGTACACTTGATAGGCAGGCAGGCAGGAAGAAACCTGTCTTCCCTGGTCTGATGGAGAAGGCAGAACCTCCCAGTCTCTGAGGGAGGCAGGAGCCATGGTCTGATGGTCAAGGCATAGACTTGTTAGAAGGCTGAATAGCAATTCCAGATTCCCAGGGGACCCACTGCTCCTATTCTCAGCCCTAACTGTGTATGTGACATCAGCCAGGCACCCCAGGTCTGGGAGAGGAGGCATCATCTCCACCTTCTGGCACCCCCCTCATCTACTAGGGTAACAGTGTGACTCTAGTGGATGGGACTCCCCATTTGGGAACAGAAAGCAGTCGGGGCTGTAGAGGTGATTTAGTTGTAAAAGGCGATCTGTGCAGGCATGAGGCCCCTCGTGAAAAGCTGTGTGGGGCTTCAGCACTGGGGAGACAGACAGGAGGACCCCTGGCCTGCTTGGCAAGCCCTAGGACACAGAAACGACCTTAAGGAAAAGAAAAGAAAGAGTGGCCGGGAGATGCCCTGTGAGTACAGTGCTTTTCCTGCCACCGTGACCTGAGTTCAGGTCCCCAACATCCAAGTTTTACAAAAACTCATAAGCGTGGAGGCATGTGCCTGTAACCCTGGCTCTGTGGAGTGAGAGGTGGAGTCAGGAGAGTCCTGGAGCTCGCTGGCCACCGGCTACCATTCAGTGATGGACCTCACCTCAACAGTAAGGTGAGAGCGATGGAGGATCTCCCTGTGTGCATGAGCAGACCACACACACACACACACACACACACACACACTCACAAAGCTTCTAAAGAAGGTGGGCGCGTCAAGATGGTTCAGTGGGTCAGGACATTTGCTGCCAAGCCTGAAAACCTGAGTTCTATCCCCAGATCTCTAAGGTGGAGGGAGGGAGCTGCTGCAAGCTGTCCTCTGACCTCCATGACACCACGGCAGATACCCCGATTCCAATGCCTAAATAGATGTAAAAATACAGTTTAGGGAGCTGCAGAGATGGTTCGGTGGTTAAAAGGGCACTACTCACAGAGGACCCACATTTAGTTCCTAGCACCCACACCAGACAGCTCACAACTATCTGTGATTTACCTACAGCATCCTCTTCAGGATCCTTGGGGCACTTGTTCTCTTGTGCACACACATACACCGAAAATTAAAACATAAGTCTCTTTTAAAACAAGATATGTATTTTTGTTTGTTTGGTTTTCAACACAGAGTTTCTCTGTGTAGTCCTTGCTGTCCTAGAATTCACTTTGTAGACCAGGCTGGCCTCAAACTCAGGTATCCACCTGCCTCTGCCTCCCAAGTGCTGGGACTAAAGGTGTCGCCTTCACACCAGCTCTAAATAATATTTTTTAAATATTAAAAATAAAATAAACAGAGTTCGAGGCCAGCCTGGTCTTCAGAACAAGTTCCAGGACAGGTTCCAAAACTACAGCGAAAAAACAAAAAAAAAAAAAAAAAAAAAAAAAAGATCCGGGCTGGAGAGATGGCTCAGAGGTTAAGAGCACTGGTTGCTCTTCCAGAGGACCTGAGTTCAATTCCCAGCATCCACATGGTGGCTCACAACCATCTGTGATGAGATCTGGTGCCCTCTTCTAGCAGAACACTGTATACTTAATAAATAAAATCTTAAAAAAAGTAAACCAAACAAAACACAAACCCAGGTGCCTGGCTCCTGAAGGATGCATCCAGCTCTCCACGAGCGCATACACATATACAGAAACCTGCTAGGCTATGCCTAGACCGAGCGCTCACTGGGGCCGACCAGCCTTTAGTGCTGATGGCAGAGGCTCAGTCACCCCATCCCCACCCTCCCCACACAGGCGTCTGTCAGGTGGACAAGCTGAACCGTGCTGGCTACAGCCCCATCATGCTCACTGCTCTAGCCACCCTGAAGACCCAGGATGACATGGAGACCATCCTTCAGCTCTTCCGGCTTGGGGATGTGAACGCCAAAGCCAGCCAGGTACGGGCTGCGGTATGCCTTGAGACTCGCTTCACTCCTACTGCCGTGTGGGTCCCAGGATGAAACTCAGGTTATCAGGCTTGGTGGCATGCATATTACCCACTGAGTCCCCTCACCTGCTCCCAGACCTACTTTATTCCAGACCAAGCCAGGTCATGATGACATTCTGTGTCCATGGGAACAGTCACCGCTCTGAGACTCAGAAGCAGTATTGGCTCTTCAGGGTTCAAGGCAAAGAGCTGAAGTTCAAACCTGAGTGACTCAGTCTTAGAGCGAGCTCCGGATAGCTTGGATATGATGCATCTGTGTGTGTGTGCACGTGCACGTGTGCACATGCTTGCGAGCCAGAGGACTGTGCATTTTAAGACGTGTCTCTTATTAATCTAGGATTCACCAATTCCCCTAGACTGGCTATCTAGGATCCTCCAGCCTCTGCCTCCCAGGTGCTGAGATCACAAGTTGCACATGGACCTGATTGTGCACAGGTTCTTTCTGATGGAACTCAGCTGCTTGTGTTTGCAAGGCAAGCACTTTACCTGCTTGGCAACAGTGTATTTCCCCCTCCCTGTTTGAAACAGTATCTAACAGTTATACCCCAGACTGGCCCGGAACTCAGAGATCTGCCTGCAGCTGCCTCCAGAGTGCTGGGATTAAAGGCAAGCAGCACATTCTGTGTGTTTTGCCTGCTTGTATGTGCACCATGTTTGTGCCAGGAGGCCAGAACAGGGCATCATATCCCCTGTGACCGGAGCTACAGGTGGTTGTGAGCATCCATGTAGCTGCAGGGAACTAAACCTCTGCAAGAACAATTAGTGCTTTTAACCACGGAGCTACTCCAGCTCACAGCCCTCTTCTTACAGGCTGATTTGAAATAGGATCTCATTGAGTTACCAAGGCTGGCCTGAACTGTCCCAATAGACCTGGAACATGAGGCCCAGCCTCTTTTCTCTCCTTCCCCATGTCCCCTTCAGTCTCCTTCTGTCTGCAGTGGTGATACATGCCTATAGCCTCAGCGCTTAGGAAACTGGTCCAGTAAGATCAGGGGTTAACATAGCAAGCTCCAGGCCAGCCTGGGCTACATGAGACCTGCCTGTTAGGTAATAACAGTGATAATAAAGAGGAAAGCCCTGTTCTCATAGGTAGACTCTCTTCCTGGAGCCCTGCTGGCTTTGAACTTCCCGGCTCTGGCTATGTCCTGTAAATGGAGTCCCCTAGCTGGGAATCAGTGTGTTCAGGGAACCTCTGAACAAAAGGGCCGCAGGTTCCTGCCCGTCCTGGGGGCTCTGCAGTGAGGCCCTGACTGCCCGTCCTGGGGGCTCTGTGGTGAGGCTCCGACACCACCTAAACAAAAAACACCGTCGATGAATTTTTGCACTCAAAGTTTTTCCATGTGTGAGCATCCATCGGTATTCTGAGTGATGCTCCTCTTCATGGCTGAGTGGTGTTCTGTTGTGTCTAGACATGGTTGATCTTTTCATCCACTGCTGAGCATCCGTTTTGTTTTTCGAGACAGGGTTTCTCTGTGTAACCCTGGCTGTGCTAGAACTCACTAAAGTTCTAGAAATCACTAGAGTGCTAGAAGACCAGGATGACCTCGAACTCACAGAGATCCGCCTGCCTCTGCCTCCAGAGTGCTGGGATTAAAGGAGTGCGCCACCACCACCTAGCTAGTTTGATTAAATTTTTGTTTAACTTTACACCTGTGAGTTGGAGGCTCATGGTAGGTGACCATACAGGTGGGTAGAACCAAGAGAGCCCTTCTGAGGAAGACAACCAGGAGATGGAGGGCCCAGCGTGTATACCCAGTCAGTGTCAGAGCACTTGGGAGCCATGGGACGGTCAAGAGCAGGGATGTGATGTTGCCGGCCTCTATACTGTAGCCCTGTTCTGTTGTCTCAGGCTGGACAGACGGCCCTGATGCTGGCAGTCAGCCACGGACGGGTAGACGTGGTGAAAGCTCTGTTGGCCTGTGAGGTGGATGTCAACACGCAGGATGAGGATGGCTCCACGGCCCTAATGTGTGCATGTGAGCAAGGACACAAGGAGATCACCGGGCTCCTGCTGGCTGTGCCCAACTGCGACATCTCACTCACCGACCGAGTGAGTCCCCACCCAGGAGCTGCCCAGGGAGGGTGGGTTGCACACAGGGCATCTTTATAGTTGTGGCTGCTTTGCAGGATGGGAGCACAGCACTGATGGTGGCCCTTGACGCAGGGCAGAGCGAGATCGCATCCATGCTGTACTCACGCATGAACATCCAGTGCTCGGTGAGTCCAGATCCCTGCACGAGAGGGCGGGACTCAGAGCTGAGCGGTAGATGATGGGCACCTGCCATCCCAGAACTGGGGAGACTGAGATAGGAGAGAAGGTAGGTCCCAGTCCAGCCAGGGCTACAGAGTTGAGTGTAAGGCCAGCCCTGGCAACTAAGTAAGACTTACCTCAAAATGTAAAGAAAAAGGGCTGGGGCTCAGGGTAGAGCCAAGAATCTTCCCATGAAGGGCTGGGGCTCAGGGTAGAGCCAAGAATCTTCCCATGAAGGGCTGGGGCTCAGGGTAGAAACCCCGCCTACAATCCCCCAGTGAGAGGCCAGGGTGTAACTTAGCAGTGGGACCAGCATTCTTTCTTGAACCTCTGCATTAATATTTGGTTGCCTAAAACAATATTTGGTGTTTTGTTTGTTTTTCAAGGTAAGTATATTTGATCATACTATGATCCTCCTCCAACTGGGTTGAGTTCAATACCTGATGCAGGGGTCAGTGAAGAAGTCGCTTTGTGTCCCAAGTCTCCACTTTGAGTCCTTCCCATGCCTTCTTCGCAAGGACAAGGTGACAATACACTGCTGTGTGTGGTGCCTTGGAAGGGAGGGACCACCCTCCCTCCCTCTGCATCCACAGCAGATCTCCTCAGAGGGATTTGAAAGGATCCCAAGAAAGAATTCTGCCTCTTGTTGCAGTTCGCTCCCATGTCAGACTACGAGAGTCCGGCATCATCCTCAGCTGAAGAGTAAAGACCGGGAGAGGCCAGTGACTCCCCAAGGACCCCAGCCACACAGCCACACAGCAGAGGCGCCTCCACTCATCCCGCCCCCGTCTGCCCTGCACTTACTCAGCCTTCCTCTCCGGGGGAGTCCTGACATCTGCCAGACTCAGCTCTACAGGCCTTTCCCAGCACCCTGAGTTCAAAGCCACATTCAAAGCCAAAAACCCAAGCTACTTTCTCCGCCAAGTTGGCGCCCGTTGCTGACACCCGGGTGTGGGTTTCTTATGGAGAACATAGAGAACAATCAGCCGGCAATTATGGGAGGAGTGGGGGCAAGAAGGGAAAATACTGTATTTTTGAGTCATTGTTAGGGGAAGGGAGAGGTCAGAATATGAGTTGCTAAATTCGAATGTCACTGGAATGTTAGAGTCTCCTTGTCCTGACTTCACTAAGGCAAGTCTCCACTAGGCCTGCTTAAAGCCCTTGTCGCCTCATGTCATTGTCCAGTGTATAATAGGGTTTTGTCCACTGCCCTCCACCCCCAGACAGTTTTCTTAGGGGCCAGGGGAGTCTCCTGTGATTGCTTCACAATATAAGATTCTGTCATTCTTGAGCGTGCGGTCTCTCCCCAGGTTGGAAATCTGTCTTTTCAAGATCTGTCACCCACTCCCTCCCCCAACACACATTCAAGTTGGGGCATCTCAGCACCCTGCAGTTGAGGCCCTGTGGCTTGGAAATGACCATCTTACAAGGAGAAATGATACAGACTTACCCATTCCCCACAGGGAGAGCTCAGGACACAGGAGTGTTCCTAGAAAAGCTCTCAGACCTACAGAGGAAAGAGAAAAGGGGCCATTCCAGAGTGTCTCCCAGCTTGGAACCCAGAACTGCTCTCCTCCAAGGAGAGTAAACAGAGGATGTGATACTGACCAAGTACAGGCGCATTCCACAGCCCATGTGGTCTTGATTAGGTGCTGGCTGGCCTCAAAACACACCCAGAAGTAGCTTAAAGTCACAGGCTTCACGGAAACCCAACGGCCAGAGGAGTAGCTGTGTGTGTGTGTGTGTGTTCCTAAAGCTCTAGAGTGCCTGTTGGTGACGGGGCACAGGCAGGCTGCACTTTTCTTTTAGTGGGTTTTTTTGGTTGTTTTGTTTTGTTTTTCTGTTCCCGGAATCTCAGCATGTTTTTGTTTTTCCTAGTTTCCTTGTCTTTGTAAAGAAGAAAGGAGACCACTTCTAAATGTGCCTTGTGATGGGAGCAGTCTTGTCCAGGTCACAGCTGTACCCACTGGGCTTTGGAGCCAAACCTCAGCAGGGCAGAGTCAAGGCTTATGAGCTAAGGAAAGTGCTGGGTTCTCTTCTAGACAAGTAGGTCTCTTGGTTTGATGGAATCGTAGTTGGTTTGGGTTTTTAGGTCGAAGGCATAGAGGCTTGGTTGGCATGAGGTGGACGGGTGGATGGATGAATGCCTGGGGAGAGGCTGAATAGAGATGAGTGATGACAGATGGACGAGTGTGTGATGGATGACAAATGAGAGACAGGCAAGTGATGGGTGGGCTGGCGGGCGGATGTCAGGATGGAGTCTGCACGTGGATAGAGCTGCCGGTGCCTGAGGGGTGCTCACAGCCTCCGGAAGCACAGAGCTCCTCATACAAGCCCCTGCCTGTCTCTGCCACTGTTCTCTCGGTGCTTGCCCCTGCTCTCTTTTCTATACTCAGCTTCACTTTGCGACCACGGTACGTCCATGAAGACAGTGTTACACGTAAATGAAGTATTCTTTTCTTGTAATCATGTTTTAGGAAGTAAAAGGACTTTTAATAAAGCTACAAACAATGGCAATGCTTTTGTGTTTTTTTTTTTAACTCCTTCCTTATTTTAAGGCTGGCCTAGAACTTTCGATCTTTGTGCCTCCTCTTCACATCCAGTGTATCTGATGCTGGCCTGCAGCCCGGTGCCTTGTGTGTGCTAGCCTCTACTAACCCCAGCCCCCTGCATCTTGTTTTGTCTCTTGCTATTCTTGGTGTGTGCAGCTCTGGGGATTGAACCCAGGCCTTGTGCACACCAGGCAAGCGCTGTGCCACTGAGCCACACCCAGGTTATTGTTTTCTGATTCTTTAAGCTTTTAAAAATCAACCTAAAGTGTTGGGCTGTGGCTCAGCAGCTAAGAGCATGAGCTGCTCTTCCAAAGGGCCCAAGTTTGTCCCCAGCACTCAGGCATGCAGCTCACAGCCCCAGGAACTCCAGCTCCAAGAAATCCTCCATTGTGGGCACTTCATTAACATGGCACATACACACATAATTAAAACTTAAATAAGTTTTTTTAAAAATAATAAGGCTAGGTGGTAAGAGTGCATGCTTTTAATCCCAGCACTGGGGAGTCAGGGGTAGGTGGGTCTCTGTGAGTTCGAGGACAGCCAGGGCTACACAGAAAAACTCTGTCTTGAAAAAACAAAAAACAAAAAAAACCCCAAAAAGATAAAATAGGTCTGGAGAGATGACTCAGTGCCTAAGAGCACTGGCTTTCCCTTCTACAAAACCCAAGTCCAATTTCCAGCACCCGTGCGGTGGCTCAGAACCATCTGTAATTCCAGTTTCCAGGGATCTGATAGCATCTTGTCCTCTGCAGACACCAGATACACACATGATACATAGACACAAGTGCAAAACACCCACACCCAGGCAAAGTAAAATCTTACCGGGCAGTAGTGGCACACGCCTTTAATCCCAGCACTCAGGAGGCAGAGGCAAGCCTGGACTACAGAGCAAGTTCCAGGATAGGTAGGGCTGTTACACAGAGAAACCCTGTCTTAAAAAGCAAAAAACAAACAATGGGAATCCCCCCCCCCAAAAAAAAGCTTGTTTCCACACAGGTTTTGTTGATAGTGATGATAGTGGTGTTTCATTTTGTTTTTGAGGCAGGTCTCATGTAGCCCAGGCTGGCCCCAAACTCACTACCACCCCTGCCCCCCAAGCGCTGGGATGACAGCGCATGCTCAGTGGTTAAGAACACTGGCTTCTCTTCCAGAGGACCCAAGTTCAGTTCCTCTGCACCCACATGGCAGTTTATAACTGCTTGGAACTCTGTAACTTCAGCTCCCCGATGCTCCTGACTCCCTGGGCACCAGGCATACAGAGAGTGGGCACACATACAAGCAAAACACCCAAGCACCTAAACATTTTTTTCTTTTGTTGTTTTGTTTGAGACAGGGTTTCTCTGTGTGTCTTTGGCTGTCCTGGAACTAGCTCTGTAGACCAGGCTGGCCTCTAACTCACAGAGATCCACCTGCCTTTGTCTCCTGAGTGCTGGGATTAAAGGTGTGCACCACCAAGCCTGGCTGCACATAAACTTTTTAAAGATTTATTTTTATTTTATGTGTGTCTGTGTACTTCGAGCATGCCTGGTGCCCTTGAAGGTCAGAGGAGGGCATCAGATCCCCTAGAACTCTGGTGGGTGCTCAGGTCCTCTTAACCACTGAGCCATCTCTCTAGCCCATAAAACTTTTTTTTTGTTTTTTGAGACAGGGTTTCTCTGTGGCTTTGGTTCCTGTCCTGGAACTAGAACTTGTAGACCAGGCTGGCCTCGAACTCACAGAGATCCGCCTGCCTCTGCCTCCCGAGTGCTGGGATTAAAGGCGTGCGCCACCACCGCCCAGCTGCCCCTAAAACTTTTATGAAATGGCAAAATCCATCTGTAAAATATATTTGGGCAAAATTTGCACATCACTAAATTAACCATTTCATTTTTTCGCTTTGGTGGTGAGAACAGCACGGAGGATGAGAAGTAGCACCCAAGCTAGATATGGGCTCTGCCCCGAGCCCGATTCATCACCTTCACCATTTTGAAGAGCCCAGTTCAGTGGCGTTCACCTCACTCACTGGGTTGTGAAACCATCTCCAAAACTATTTATCTTGCAAAACCGAAACTCTGTTCCCATTGAACACTAACCCCAACCTCTGGTTCCAGACACTAAAGCTGAGGCATCTGGAGACTTCCAGTGAGTTTAGTGGTGTGTGTGTGTGTGTAGCGTGTGCGTGTGTGTATGGTGTGTGTGTGTGTGTGCACGCACAGGTGCACTTCAGAGGGTAACACAGGTGTTTTCACATATGTCAACACTTCTCTCTGCCTTGTATTTTGAGACAT
>NW_026068123.1:402624-428075 GCF_014885135.2 Alexandromys fortis
CTGAGTGCTGGGATTAAAAGCACACACAGGCCCCTACTTAAACGCTTGAAAAACACAGAAGCAGGAGCTAGAGAAAAGTATCATTGGTAAAGAGCATTGGCTGCTCTTGTAGAGGACTGGGTTCAATTCTCAGCATCCACATAACTCACAAACATCCATATTTAGTTACAAGAGATCAGATGCCCATATTTCACCTCTGCTGGCATCAGGCAAGTATGTGGTACTCATAGGCAAAACGTTTACCCACACACATAAAGATATATAAGTCTGCCAGGTAGTGGCGGCACACACCTTTAATCCCAGCACTCAGGAGGCAGAGGCAGGCGGATCTCAGTGAGTCTGAGGCCAGCCTGGTGGTCTCAAACATACAGAGCGAGCTTCAGGACAGCCAGAGCTACACAGGAAGTCTCAACACCTCCCCCGCCCTCCCATCCTGGTTTTATGTATAGCTAATATATTTCTAAAGTATATAAAAAAAATTCAAGCAAAAATAATAAGCGTTTCACCGCTTCGCCTCTACGGTCTGCCTGCAACCAACAGAAGCAAACTGCTCTAGGTCCCGCAACTTTCAGGTCTAAGCACGCGCAACAGAGCCGGGCGAAGAATTGACGCATGCGTACTGAGCCGGACGCGGACTGGCCCCTCGTGATACGCCCTCCCCACAATGATTGGTCACCGCACGTGAGTGACAGGAGAAATTGCGCATAGCTCTCCACAAAATGGCCGCTCATTCCGACGCGAAGACGGACGTAGGACCCAGCCAATGAGATCTAGGCGCTCCGGGAAGGAGGCGGGGCCACAGGAGAGAAATTTGCGCGGGCTCGGGCTCGGCGCTGTCCGTCATGGCGGCTTTCCGCGACATCGAGGAGGTGAGCTACGGGCTGCTGAGCCTGCTGGGGGCCAACCGCGCCGAGGCGCAGCTGCGGCGGCTGCTCGAGCGCCACGAGCAGATGGTGGAGCGGCTGCTGGAGACGCAGGACGACGCCGACCAGCGGCTTCGGGGTGAGGGTGGGGCCCCTGGGCCTCAGTTTCCCCATCTGACAATAGTCATCGCCCAGAGACTTAGAGATGAGTGTCAGCGCTCGCAATGCCTGACTCCACGTGAACTCCGTAGCTCAGGCTGGCCTGGAAGTCAGGGGTCTTCCGAGTGAGAGCCCTCACGCCTAGCCTGGTTCTTCCCTTATGAAACGAGTTTCATGACAGTGATGTATAGAAACAAGTATAGGAGTTGGCAGGGCCTGACCCTTAAGAACTTTCCAAGACTCGGTCCTTTTTTTTTCTTTTTTTCTTTTTTAAAGATTTATTTATTATGTGTACAGCATTCCTTTCATGTGTGCCCGCAGGCCAGAAGGGGGCGCCGGGTCTCATTATAGATGGCTGTGAGCCACCATGTGGTTGCTGGGAATTGAACTCAGGACCTCTGGAAGAGCAGTCAGTGCTCTTAACCACTGAGCCATTTCTCCAGCCCCCCCCCCCTTTTTTCTTTTTAAAGCCAAATCTGAAGCAAGCTTTAATTAAATACTGGCCAGGCGGATGGGCTCTCGCCAGGTCCATACCCAGATTCCTGAAAAAACGGCAAGGGTTTAAGAAGCAAAACCTGCCGGGCAGTGGTGGCACCCTGCCTTTAATCCCAGCACTCGGGAGGCAGAGGCAGGAGGATCTCTGGGAGTTCGAGACCAGGCTGGTCTACAAGAGCTAGTTCCAGGACAGGCACCAAAAGCTACAGACAAACCTTGTCTCGAAAAACAAAAAAGAAAAACCTGTAATTCATTACATTTCCCAGCAGGTCCAATCAGGGGCAAGCATACATCCTATTTCCTACCTACCTCCCACCCACACCTGCAGATGGGTCAAACAAACGTGCCAAGACTCAGTCTTCAACATAGCTCTGGCGAGTTTAGAACTCTGTAGCTGAGCCTGGTTGAAACTCAAACAATCCTGCCTGTCTGCTCTCCAGTGCTGAGATCATACCTCTCTGCACACTTAAGTTGTTAATAGAGCAGTAAAGAACAAATAGAGCCGGGCGGTGGTGGCTTACGCCTTTAATCCCAGCTCTCAGGAAGCAGAAGCAGGCAGATCTCGGTGAGTACGAGGCCAGCCTGGTCTACAAGAGTTAGTTCCAGGACAGGCTCCAAAGCAACAGAGAAACCCTGACTCAAAAAACCAAGAGAGCCAGGCGGTGGTGGCGCACGCCTTTAATCCCAGCACTTGGGAGGCAGAGGCAGGCGGATCTCTGTGAGTTTGAAACCAGCCTGGTCTACAAGAGCTAGTTCCAGGACAGGCTCCAAAGCCACAGAGAAACCCTGTCTCGAAAAAACCAAAAAAAAAAAAAAAAAAAAAAAAAAAAAAAAAAAAAAAAAAACCAACCAGAACAGATATAGTTCTGGTCTATGTAGCAAATTCCGGGCCATGCAGGGCTGCACACAAGTCCCAATGGCAGATGCCTGAGGAGGGGAACCCCCAGTGTGTCTAGGACACTTACGTAGTGAAATACTTCACCCGTTTATAAAGAACCCTCCTGTAAGAGAGGTGAAGAGAGAGTGGGCAGAGAAGGGGTGGGAAGGCCATGTTTGCCCTGGAGGCCTTCAGGCCTGCCCATAAGAAATTACCATAAGCAGTGGTATAAATGAATTGTTTAGCCCGTGCCAGAGAAACCAGCTCAGTAGATACGTGTGCTTGAGTGCTTGAGATTCAGCATGAGCCCTTGTTGGGGCTGCAGACTCAACAGTTAAGAGCCCTGTTTCCAGACAGCCTGTGTTCAGTTCCCAGTACCCATGTCAGGCTGTTTACAACCTCTTGGACCCTTGTGGCCTCCACGGGCATCAGGCACACATATACATATAGTTAAGAAACAATAAGGTAATAAAACTTAAGAATAAAGTAAGCTTCTGAAAACCAGAGCACAGGAGAGGGGCCATGGCTGTGGCTTAGTTGGGGGGGTGGGGTACTTGCCTGGAGCGCACGAAGCCCTGTGTTCCATTCTCAGAGCTGCGTTAAACTGGCTCAAGGTGCGGACCTGTGAAACCAGCAACCAGACACAAACAAACAGGGAGTCGGGGATTTAAGATCTTAAAGAATTCAAACCCAGGCTCATATATGTGAGACCTGTATCAAAAGACAGTGCTAGGCAACTAGCTCAGAGCACACGGAACCTGCATGGGGCCTTGGGAGCAAACAGAATGAAGTGAGCTGTCTCAGGCCACCAAGATGCTTGCTGCCCAGCCTGACAACTTCAGTTTGATCCAGAGGAGCTGCACAGCGGAGAGCTGACTTCTGCAGGGTGACCTCTGACTTCCTATACAAACCATGGTATTTTTTATTTGAATGAGGCAGTGATGACGTGGACATTTGATTTTAGATTTTGAGAGACTGGAGTAGGAGGTTTGCTGAGAATTCAAGACCAACCTCAGTTACATAGAGTTTCTGGCCGGTATTGGCTTACAAAGAAACCCTATATCAAACTCATCCAGCCCTCACCACTACAGAGAAGTAATTCAGTGGCTCTACATTGGCCATATATTATGACCTGCTTCTGTAGAGCGACTTGGATAAGACAGAAGAATTCCTTGAGCGCAGGAGTTTGTGGCCAGCCTGGACATAGTGAGACCCTTGACTCTGCCACTTGACACCCACCCAAAGCGGGGACAGTTATAACAGGAGACATTGAGGGAACTGTACACTGACACTGAGCATTTGGGAGAATAGAGGCCAGCCTGAGCTACATGAGACCACCCCTCAAACAAAAGATAAAAAGTGCTGGTTTAGTGGGTAAGTCAAGTGCTTGCCTAGCATATAGAAAGTCCTGGCTTCCACCCTCAACACCATACACAACAGCCCTGGTGGATAACTCGGGAAGTTAGCTCTGTCCCTCTGCCAAGTGGGCCCTAGGGCCAGGACTCAGCTCATCGGGTTTGTTGCCATCCCACCCGACTGTGGCTTATTTTTGTGTTTCTTTTGGCACAGTCTCTGAGTTTAATCCAAGCCAGCGTAGAACGCTGCATCCTCCTGCCTCTGCCCCAGAGGAATGGATTACAGGATCACACTGCCAGTCTCAGTATTGAGTGTGTTCTGGCAAACAGGAGCACACCCAAATTCTGGGAGGTGCTCAGAAGCTGCTGGGGCAGCAGATGTGGGCGCAGTGGCAGAACTCTTGACTGGGTAGTGACACATATCTTTGGAGACTTCCTAGGCAAAGAACATCCAAGGACACCTACTTCTGTCCCATTGCAGAGGTCCTGGCTGTGGAGGAGGAAGTGGCTCAAAGCCTTCTTGAATTGAAGGAATCCACGTGCCAGGAAGGCACCAAACTACAGCAGCTGGACGTCGAGCTCCAGAATGCCAGCAAGGAGGATGCCTGTCTGCAGGCCAGACTCAGATATCCTTAACTCTACCAAATAGCCTACCTCAGAGTATACTTGGATTGGGTTAGGATGCAGCTCGGTACTGGAGCTTCCACCTAGAATCCCCCAGTGAGGGGCTGGGGTGTGGCTCAGTGGTAGAGCCCCTGCCTAGAGTCCCCCAGTGAGGGGCTGGGGTGTGGCTCAGGTAGAGCACCTGCCTAGAATCCCCCAGTGAGGGGCTGGGGTGTGGCTCAGGTAGAGCACCTGCCTAGCATGTGTCAGGTCTTGGCTTTTACCCCTAATACTGAAGGACAAAGATAGGCAGAAAATGTTTGAGCGCCAGGTGCTCTGACTTGGTGTCTGGTAAGGGAACTGTCCTTAGTCCCCCTTGAGCCTGGGCCTTAACTGACTGCACTCAGCTTGCCACAGAGCTGCAGGAACTCAGAGAGATGGAGGCGGATCTTCAGGAACAGGAGACAAAAGTGGATGAGGACACCACCGTCACCATCCCCTCTGCAGTGTATGTGGCTCAGCTGTATCGCTGCATCAGTAAAATAGAATGGGATTACGAGTGTGAGCCGGGGACCATCAAGGGCAGTATCCTTTGAGAATCACTGCACAGCTGGGAAACCTACATCCTCCAGTGGGCAGGCAGGTGGATCGTGCTGGAGTTCCAGACACGCCAGGGCATTTCTGGGGACGTGCTCCAGAGAGATGAAGGGGGGCTCTTGAAGATCATAGGGCATCGTTCACCACGTCCAAATGTAGAAGTAACCTGTCTCAAAGTGTATCTGTGCACTGGGGTAGTAGTTAGCTTTTGGGACTGCGGAGATGACTCAGTGGTTAACATCACTGGCTGTTCTTCTAGAGGACCCAGGTTCAGTTCCCAGCTGACGACTGTAACTCCAGTTCAGAGGATCCAACACCCTCACACAGACAGAAATGCAGGCAAAACACCAATGCACATAAAATAAATTGTTTAAAAAAAAAAAAAAAAAGGCCAGGCAGTGGTAATACATGTCTTTAATCCCAGCATTTGGGAGGCAGAGGCAAGTGGATCTCTGTGAGTCTGAGGCCAACCTGGTCTAGAGGGAGTTCCAGGACAGCCAGGGCTGTTACACATAGAAACCCTGTCTCGAAAAACCAAAAATAAAAAAAGTTAAAAGAAAGCTGAGGGGGTTAGACAGAAGACACAGATGCGGTAGAGTGCTTGCGGAGCATTTGGGCTCCACATCCAATAGTAGGGCAACCTGGAACCTACCTACTGTCTAGTCCCAATTGGCTGCACATCTATGAGGAACTTTCTGATTCTGCCCCTTGAGTGCTGGGATTGTAGGTATATGCCATCACACCCAGAAAAAATACCATTCTTAATTAAAATGAAATTAGGGAAGACCAGGCGCCTTTAATCCAGCACTCGGGAGGCAGAGGCAGGCAGATCTCAGTGAGTTTGAGACCAGCCTGGGCTAGAACAGCCAGAGCTACACAGAGAAATCCTGTCTCAAAATGAATAAATGGATGAATGAATAAATATAAGAAATTAGGGAGCTAAGAAGATGGATCAGTGAGTAGGGGCACATGCCACCAGGCATGGTGACCTGAATTTATTCCTGGAACCACTGATAGGAGGACACCAGCAGGCGCACGGTGGCATGTCTGCAGCCACAGCAGGCGCACGGTGGCATGTCTGCAGCCACAGCAGGCGCACGGTGGCATGTCTGCAGCCACATACCCACAGAGAAAAGGAAATTAGCCTGGGTAGTGTCACATGCCTGCAACCCCAGCACTTGGGAAACTGAGGCCGGAGGAATTGCCACAAATTTAAGGTCAGCCTGGACTAAGATAGTGAGAACCATCTCAAAACAACAGAATGTGAACACACCTGGGAGGACCATGTATACTTTCCTTTCATTGTACCCTCAGTCCACCACGGCCCCACTGTGGCCCTGCCCATCCACCTGGACAGCACTCAGCTCTCACAGAAGTCTATCAGTGACTACCTCTGGAGTCTGGTGGACACTGCCTGGGAGCCAGAGCCTGACCTCACGCCTTGATAGAATCGAGACTGAGGGGACCCATGGGGCATCATTCAAAATTAAAAGTCTATGTGCAAATGTCTGTGGTGATATTTTATTTGTGCTTTTGCAAATAAAATTTGCCTGAAGATCAGAGTGTGGAACTAGTTAGCCATAGAGACCAGGCAGTGGTGGCGCACACCTTTAATCCCAGCACTCAGGGTGCAGAGGCAGAAGGATCTTTTTGAGTTCAAGGCCACCCTGGGCTACACTAAATTGCTCCAGTCTCAAAGAGAAACTGCTAGGCAGTGGTGACTCACACCTTTAATCCCAGTACTTGGGAGTCACACACCTTTAATCCCAACACTAGGGAGGTGAGACAGGAAGGGATGTGGCTGGGCAGGGAGAGGAATATAAGGTGGGGGTAGTAGCTCAAGACAGCCTTTCTGAGGATTCATGAAAACGGATCTTGCCCACTTTGGTCTAAGAATTCAGTACAGGTAAAAGGTCTCTCTGGTGGCTGGAGGCGCTGCTTCTCTGATCTTCCTGCTTTTGTATCCTAATACCTGACTCTGGATTTTTATTATTAAGACCAATTCGATTCATGCTACAAATAACTGCATGTATTTATCTCTTGTTTTGAGACAATGTTTCATGGAGCCCAGGCTGGCCTGGAACTTTTTTAAAATTACATTTTTAAAAAATAATTATTTTGCTGAGTGAATGTTTTGTCTGCATGTGTGTGTATTAGCCGTATGTTCCAGTGGAGGTCAGAAGAAAGCATCGGCTTCCCTGAACCTGGAGTTAGAAGTGGCCGTGAGCTGCCATGAGAGTGCTGGGAATCGAACCTGGATTGTCTGCAAAAGTAGCCCATGTGGGGCTGGAGAGATGGCTCAGAGGTTAAGAGCACTAACTGTTCTTCCAGAGGTCCTGAGTTCAATTCCCAGCAACCACATGGTGGCTCACAACCATCCGTAATGAGACCTGGTGCCCTCTTCTGGGGTGCAGTATGCACATCCAGAACACTGTATACATAATAAGTCTTTTTTTTAAAAAAAAAAAAAAAAAAGAGTAGCCCATGCTCTTAATAGCTGACCCTCCTGCCTTGCCCTCTGGGGCAGGGTTTGAACTCAAGGATTTGCCATCCGTCCCCAGCACTGAGTTTCCACACAGCTGTCACACCAGCCATTTTACCTGAATTTTATGGTGTCACCTCGGGTCCTCATGCTTCAGCGCTCTACAGCATCTCAGCCCATCCCCCACCCCCACATTTTTATGAGGTCCAAGCCCTCACTGGAAAACTAGGCTTGTGCTCAAGTCCTGAACCACATACAGAGCCAGGCCGCCCCTGCTCCCCGGGGCTTACCTAGTGACATCTGGGTAATGTTTTAGGGTTTGGGGATACTTCAGGACCTTCAGCATCCCTGACCTCCGCTCACTGGATTCCAGTAGCACCCCGACAACAGAAAGTGTTCATGGCTCAGTGTCCCTGGGGAAGGTTACACACAGCATCTCCAGGACTAACAACATTAGCCGCACACTGCTGGCTGAGTCACTGCTGGAGACGATCCATGCCAGTGTGAGGCAGGGTGAGGATGGAGAACTCACCCAGCCCAGGCTTCCTTCCCTCTGGGGGTACATGCTGACCTGCAGATCCTGGCATCTAAGGAAGAGAGGGGTCATGGGGTCCAGGGCTGCCGAATAGCAAAGTTAGGGGGCTAAGGAGATGGTTCATGGGTAAAGGTGCTTGCCACTAAATCTGATGGACTGAGTTCAAACCCCTGGGGCCCATATTTGCCTCCACCTCAACAGTTAAGGGCACTGGCTGCTCTTCCAAGGGACCTGGATTTAATTCCTGCACCCACAGAGCAATTCACAACTGTAACTCCAGGGGACTGTATGCCTTCTGACTTCCTTAGACACTGGGTACACAATGCAGACATACCTACGGGCAAAACACTCATAAAATACGTAAATCTTAGGAGGAAGAAGAAAAGACAGAACAGGGCAGCAAGAACCACAGATGAGGCTTGACCCTGGCCCTGTGGGAGCTGCTGCTTTGCTGCCATAGCCCCTGACCTGGTACGGGAAGACCCACACCCATGTCACTGCCTTCACTGGAGCACACCAGAGGCTACTCCAGGGGACAGGGAGTGTGGCTCTGCATGCTTGGGCTCTGAGTCACTGGCCATCGCTGGCTTCCTGCCGAGGACATCCTGGGGCCAAACACCCACCCACAGCCTGGCTTGTTCCTTCCAAGGGAGCCAGCTACCCCAGGGGCCAGCAACTCATTCTTAAAGCCAGCCAGAGGGAGGAGCAACATTGAAGTTACCAACAAATGGAATCAAGTCTCTGGTGGAACAGGGTTTGCCCTGTGCCATCTAGAGACCAATTTACAGATGAGGGAAACTGAGGCACAGCTCCAGAGACTGAGCCATTTCCCTTGGCTCCCAGCCAATGGGCCCTAAAGCTAGGTGCTCCCTAGGGTACATAGTGTCTTCCTTTGATCTGTCACCAGGATGAAGTGGTTTGTCAGGACAATGGAGAGGCATCCAGCATGAGTGGCCAGCCCCTTTCTCTAGTCTTTCTACCCTCACCATAGGTCTGGGGTCAGTTGTATTCAGAGGTGTTGCCACTAGGCAGGCCCATTAAGCAGGAAGGGTGCATTGGCATGAGACTATGCATGAGGCTAGATTTGAACCCAGGGCAGCCAAATTTGAAGGATCTATCTGCTCAGGACTCAAGAGCTGTGCTGGTGTGAAGGACAGAGGACCAGATGTGGATTGTGGACATGAATATACTTGGGGACTAAAGCCTACCGGTGACTCAGCTCCACCTGCCACCTGACTTGTTGGGGCTAGTCTACTCTCACCTTGGCCTCAGGACCTCCTAATCCCGTATGAGTACCTGTGGAGGTAAAGGGAAGGGTTCCAGGGACCAACCTCAGATCACCAGGCTTGCGCAGCAAGTGCCCTTACCCGCTGAGCCATTGCTTTGAGGGCTTCAGATGCTAGACATGCACTGTAGACCACTGAGCGGTGACCCAGCCGGGTCCCACGTTTGAATGTCCTGTCTGCTGGTTCTGCAGCAGTGGCCCTTTCTTACAATCCTGTTATGTGACTGGAGCTAACAAGTATTCCTGGGGCAGTTATCTGGGAAGTGAACCTAAACCCTGCCACCCCCCCACCCCCCACCCCACCCCACCCCCGGCCTGGATTGGTCTCGGGTTTCACACCTGGTGGTGGTGGCCCAGCGGTGGGACAGGAATGAGGGGATAAAATGCTGGGGGAGGTAGGGCTCTAGGGGCCCCAGGAGGGAGTGTCCATTGAGCGCAGGGATCAAGGGGGAGGGTAGAGATGAAGACAGGATAACAGATGTGCATGCAGGCAGGCATCTGGGCTGGGAGAATGCAAACAAATTCAAGGGGCAGAGACCAAACCACCGCAGAAGGCTCCTTGATCAAGCCCGGCCTGCAGGCCAGAGTACGGGGCCAAGATTTTCCAGATTCCCCGTGGTTTGTGCCGAGTAAGGAACTGATTAATTAAGCCCCAAGTTTTTCCCACACCTTCCCCAAGGCAGCCAAGCCAAAGGGAGGGTCAGGAGAAGAGGGAGGGAGTTTCTCCTCTAGGGCAGGAAGCAGTTGTCAGGAGTGTCAGACAAGATGCAGAAGTCTTAGGAAACTTTCCCCAGGCGGGCTAAGTGGGGGCTGATGTGGCCTGGGAACCAGTTTTCTGAGACGGAGAACTGGAGTTAGGGGAAAGCTGGCTGCAAAGTAGGGCAGCCCCCCTCCCCCTCCTGCAGGCCTGGGCTCACTCAGTCTTGGGCTCCAAGCTGGCTCACCACAGACAGCTGTGGTCTGAGATACCATGAGCTGGAAGGAAAGCCAGCCTGGGGTGGTGATCAACAGCGAACAGCCGTTGGTGTGTCAGGACTGGCTTATGACTGGCATCCCTCTTGTCCTGGACAGAACTGAGTCCCCAGAGATGTGGCAGGCAAGACCACCACCTGCCCACCCTGGGTCAGACGACTGCTGGACACATTCAGGTCTTTCATTGATCCCCATTCTGAACAAAGAGAACTGCAGGCAGAGAAGACAGGAAACCAGATAAGGGAATCCTGTCCCCAAGAACCTCTCATTACCCTTGTTAGGCAGGCACTCTACCGCTGCGTTAAACACCAGCCCTTCAGCGCTGGTAAAGTAAGGAGTTTGCTTTTGAGAGTGAGCCACAGACCCCATGTCCACCTCAAACTTACCATGTGGGGCAGAGGATGACCCTGAACTCCTGATATTTCTGCCTCCACCTCCCAGTGGAAGGAGGGCAGGTGTGGGTGATCACACCTGGCCTTGCAGGACCTTGAACAGAAAGAAGCAGGAGCTAAGAATCAGAAATTCCAGCACCTAGGAGGCAGAGGCAGGTGAGTTCGGAGGTCAGCCCATCTGGGATACTGGAGATGGGGTGAGGAGGGGCAGTGAACCCATCCCCTTCCACGACGGCTCCTGCTCTACAGTTTGTTAATCCCAGGCCTCAAAGCGCCATTATCCTGTCTGCCACACCAGTGAGCATCACTTGATGCCTGTGCGGTCAGGTCCCCTTCCCAGGCCATGGCTCAGTTTGCAAAAGTGGTTTGGCTTTTTCCCAAAACGAACGGCAGAGGAAGAGCGGATGCGCCACCCTGTGGGTGGAGAGGAGATGACAGGCCAGTGCAGAGCTCCCCGCCACACTGGGGGAGGCCCAGGCTCTACGGTACACAACAGAAAACTACAGCAGAACCAGGATCTGAACCCAGGCCACTTACCTCGTTGCTGCTTCATTTCCCAGACTCTGTCCCCATGTGGGATCCCGCGTGGGAGATGGGTAGAGCTCTTTTACTCCCCCATCCACCCTAGCAAGAGTTCCTAAGGGCATTTGTTTCCTTACGGCAGCTCATTCCTGCACCAGCTTCCTCCGTAATCCCCGAGCCCCCATGGCGCCCCACCAGCCCCATGACTGCTCCCGTCCCCTCCCTTCCTCCTCAGCCCCTGGACCCCTCCCGGGGCTCTCAGTCTTGGACAGGCTTTCAGTTAGCATAATGGCCCCCATTTGCTCTTGAAATCATTATTTAAAATGTTTAGTTTTAGCCGTGTGGTGACACTCACCATTAACCCCAGACTCTGGGGGCCCACAGCCCCTGTGAACAGCCCCCCACCCGTACTATGTAAGCAAACCCCACAAATTCACTGGGTCACAAAAAAGAGAAAAAGTGTGAAAGCAGAAGGGGGGCTGGGCGGGAAGAGGAGGGCAGCTGGAGTGGGGTGACAGGAGTCACATGATCAGATACTCTGTGTGTGTGTGTGTGTGTGTGTGTGTGTGTGTGTGTGTGTGTGATGAAAATACCAAAAACGGGGGCTCTTCCAGAAGACCCGGGTTCAAGTCCCAGCACCCACATGGCAGCTCACAACTGTCTGTAGCTCCAGTTCCAGGGGATTGAACCCCCTTCACAGACATGCATGCAGGCAAAACACCAACGTACATAAATTTTAAAAAAAGAAAAAAAAAGAAAATACCCAAACAAAGACGTTTGGAAAGATATAGTCTCTATCCTAAGAAATACAGACAGCTGCAGACACACCTCTAACCCAACACTTGGAAGGCAGAGGCAGATGGGGGGTTTCTGACTTCAAGGTCAGCCTGAGGTACACAGTGAGACCCTGGCTCAAAAAACAAACAAAACTACCAAATAAAACCAACTCAACAAACACAAAAGTGTTTAGCTGAATGACTCATTTAGGAAATCAAGGCCAGACTATGGCTCAGCAGCTAGGGACACTCAGGGTACAAACAGAGACCAGAGAGCAGCCGCCAGCACCCACTTAACAAGATGGGGTTCTCTGCATGCTTGCAACCACAGCTCTGAGAGGGGCAGAGACAGACTGGGGCGTCCTGGCATCGGACAAAGCCGATGGAGCCCAGGTTTAGGGAGAGAGCTTGCCTCAAAGGACAGGACACCCGAAGCTGGCTTCTGACCTCCACACGGAGGTGTGCACCCGTATAAACACGGGCATATATGCTTATAGACACATACATAAATAAAACTAAACGTGTTCATCACACAAGCTGGAGGACCTGAGTTCAAGGCCCAGAACCTGGGCAGGTGTGGAGCTGCCCTCTGACCTCCAGTCCCGTGCTTCTTCATGCCACATCTCACACATGTACACACCTCACACATGTATACACAGAACACATGTACACACAGAACGATAACAAGGTTTTCAAGAGGAATTTAATCCATCATAGTAAGACACTTTCAGTCCATGTAAACCCTAAACAACGGGTTCAAATCCGTTCCCATGCCTCAAGGCAACAGTCCATTCAAACAGTCTTCGTACACAGCATCCCGGTTTCAGCCAGTCAACCTGGAGAAACGTCACCAACAAGTGCAGCAATCAGGGTGTGTAAAAATAAATAGATTTAATAGATAGTGTGATAACCTCGAACAAACACACAGAATGAAGACAGCCAGGTGCGCTGGCTCAGAGCTCCTTACAGTGCGCGCCTCCTGTCCCGACAGTGGGGCCCTTCAGCTGGGTGTGTGCAGGAATCCAAGGACGGCCACGGTCATCCTGAGTTTCCAGTGTGGCAAGTTTGTGGTGATTTCTTAGTCTTCTTCTAAATTCCCCCAAATGACCTGATTATGGGATTTCTTTTGGTTTTCAGATATAGTCTCACTGTGTATCCCTAGCTGGCCTGGAACTCAGAGATGAGCCTGCCTCCTCTTCTTTAGTGCTGGGATTAAAGGTGTGCCCCACCACGCCTGGCTGATTACGGGATGAAAAATCCTGCAGGTTTCTTGCCTTTCTTCCTTCCCTTTTTCCTTGCTGAGGCAGTGTTCTACTGTGTAGCCCAGGCTGACCGCCAGTTCCTGGCACCCCACTTGCCTCAGGCTCTCCTGCTGGGTTGACAGGTGTACACCAAAGCCCAGCTGAGCAGGGAAGTCTCTGTTGGCCTGAGAGGAGCTGAACAGCCAGACTGCTCCAGGTGCTGACACAGAATCAGAAGCTATCAGGAAGGGGGCTAAAGTGTAAGATATACAGTAGAAAATAAAATAAAATAGAAGCCAAAGAGGCTCTGGCTTTCCATCCCAGCACTGAAGAGAGCAGATCTTGCGGATACTTGGATCCTGATCAGTCTGATGTCTTCCTTCCTCCCTGGGCATCGCCTTCTGTGGCCAGTGACATGGGGCCGCTGCTGGCCCAGAGCTCCGGCACAGCACACCACCAAACAGTGCAACCTCAGGGTGCAGGTGGGGAGCACACGGGTGCCCAACCCTGAACTGGGAAAGTGAGGAAATGAAGCGCAGGTCCCATGCGAACAACCAGGCTGCGTGGGGCTGCGTGCGGGACTGAGGTCCTGACAGCCACGCCAGAGCAGCAGGAGGCCCGGACAGCACACACAGCCTCAGCTCCTGAGCAAGGCAACTGGAAGTCTCAGGCACTTCATAGACATGAAGAGGGCATGGCGGCGCAGGCTTGTTCCTCCAGGAACGGATGAGGTCTCAGCGGAGGCACGGGCAGGAATCAGTCACTGGTGCTGCTGGCCCCAAGATCAGTGCCTGAGTGCCACAAGTCACTTCCTGGCTTCTGCAGGGCCCACACCAGCTTGGAAGGCCTGATGGGGCGGCAGAGCCGAGGCGTCCTGGAGGGCGGCTAAGGCATGCAGAGTGGAGGTAAATGCAGAGAGTCCTGAGTTTAGGGATTGGCCGGGGTACCTGGGACCCTGTCACAAGCACCTGCCGCTCGGGGAATGTTCAGAACAAAGGGCCTCTCCACCTGGGTCCCTTCCTCCTTCCTGTGAGTGGAAAGCAGGGGATGAAGAAGCTTCTGGGGTCGCCTCTTTGCCTTCCAAGGAAAGAAAGATGGGTGGAAAAATCCCAGCCAGAATTCCTGTCCTGAGCACGGCCAGCAGCCGTTTCTGCCCCTAGATAATAAATATATAAAACAGGGCCTGGGGCAGGCAGGCTGCTGAGCTTGGCCCACAGCCCAGTTTTACTCTTATCTTGCTTTGAGCAACACAGAGGCCACCGAGGTGACAGGACCAGTCCTGGACAGGGAGGTGTGGAGAAAAAGTGTCCTTCCTGCCTGAGAGTGGTAATGGATCCCGGAAAGAGATGGTTCTAGCAGCTGTTCACGCCACATCATCCTCCAGGCTGACCATCTGTCTCTGTCAGCAAACCACAAACACAGGAAACAGTCAGTCTAATGGGCAGTGCACAGGGCCAGAGCTCAGCAGATCCCACTCTACACAGCAGGCATCTAATGCCTCGGTCCCCTGCACAGCCACCAGAGGGTGCTGGGTAAAGCCTCTTGTGGAGAACCCTCCTGATGCTCACAGTGCAGGAGTCCTCCCTAGGGCTCACAGGGCAGGAGTCCTCCCCAAGGCTCACAATGCCCTCTTTCCTCACCTCCAGGCTCTCAGATCATCCACTTTCTTTTTTCAAATTTTTTTTGTGTGTGTGTGTATGGGTGTTTTGTCTGCATGAAAATCTGTGCCTCACACGTGTGCCTCATGCCTGCGGAGGCCAGAAGGTGTCAGATTCTCTGGAACTGGAGTTACAGACCATTGTGTGTGTGAGAACAGAACCCAGCTCCTTGGGAAGAACAGTCAGTGTTCTTAGCAACAGAGCCACTTTTGTCCAGTCTTCCACATGCGTCTTTTTTTTTTTTTTTAATATTTATTTATTTATTATGTATACAATGTTCTGTCTGTATGCCTGCAGGCCAGAAGAGGGCACCAGACCCCACTACAGATGGTTGTGAGCCACCATGTGGTTGCTGGGAATTGAACTCAGGACCTTTGGAAGAGCAGGCAATGCTCTTAACCTCTGAGCCATCTCTCCAGCCCCCACATGCATCTTAAATGCATTATGCCCAGTCCTATCTCAGGCCTCTGCAACGGACTGCTTCCTCTCATATTACCCAATTTCTACCCAGAGGAGCCTGAAACCTCCTCCTGCAGTCACCGAGGATGAAACATGGACTCAAGCATGTTAGGAGGGGCTCTGCCAGTGACTCCTGCCTAATTCCCCACTGACAGAATCTAGGCAGGGGTTCTACCACTGAGCCACACCCCAGCCCCTCACTGGGGGATTCTAGGCAGGGGCTCTACTGCTGAGCTGTCACATACCCCTGGCTTCCTTTTTTCCACCTAACTTCCGTCCTTCAGCTTCTTAGTTGCCCTCTCTCCCACAAAAGGGCACACTCACTGAGGGGTAAGTGTAGCCGTCCTGGCTTCGGCAAATGTGGAGTTCGTCCTCTGTGGTCTTCTGGTACACTGGGTTGTCAAAGTTTATGCTGTTGATGCTCCTTAGCCGCCAGTTCCTCCACAGCAGGATGGCCCCAAAGACAAGGAGGATGACCAGTGCTGTGGGGAAAGAGGGCCTGGTCAGGGCGGGCCCCAGGAGGCCTTGCGCCAGTGAGACCATGGCATTCCCATTCTGGCTCCTTTACATGACCACGATGGGTTCTGAATGTAAACTTATACTTCCTTATCAGACAAAGAAAAAACCCTGCAGGGTGGGAGCATCAGGACCTGTAAGCCTAGCACTTCAGAGGGATGAGGCAGGAGGATGCCAACTTCTGAACCAGCCTGGGCTCCACAGCTTGACATTGTTCTATCTTCTGAGATCCTGACAACTTTGCTTTGTTCGTTTGGTTGTGTTTTTCTGTTTGTTTTGTTTTGTTTTCCGAGACAGGGTTTCTCTGTGTAGCTTTGGAGCCTGTCCTGAATCTCACTATGTAGACCAGGCTGGCCAGTAACTATCGATAGAGATCTGCCTGCCTCTGCCTCCCGAATGCTGGGATTGAAGGTGTGTGCCACCACATCTGGCCATCTTTCTTTTTGCCAGTCTAGAACTCTGTAGACCAGGCTGGCCTCAAACAAACTCACGAGTTCTGCCTGTGAGATTAAAGCTGTACCAGGGGTACTCAGTCTTATCTGTAAGGAAGGGAGCTAGAAGGGGGCAGGGGGTAGAGGCGGGCAGGGGCATCGTCCCTCACGCAGGGACATTCCATTTGGGGTCAGAGAGGTGGAGTGGCCCAGGAGGGTAAGCATGAAGTCTCAGGGGCCCCACCACATCAGCAGCCCAGCCAGCACTTACCAATGGGGAGGATGATGGACAAGACACTCACTCCCTGTGGCTGCTCCTCGCTCCCTCTGCCACCCTGGACTGGGGTAAGAAAAAAAAATGGAGTGAGGAGGCTGAGGTCAGAAGAAGACACACGCTAGACGACAGGAGCCACCCGAGGAGACTGTCTGACACAGTCTTCCTATCGTCCTGTTCAGGGAAACCTGGAGATGCTATCAAGGTTTGCATAAGTCATGTGGACTTGATCTCAGGCAGAGCTGTCCTCCAGTGTCCACAGAGGATCCCAAGACCCCCAAGGTGGAAGGAGAGAACAGACTCTCACAAGCTGTGCTCTGACCACACATGCATGGTGGCACACTCCCCAATCCCACTAACCAAATCAGTGTACTAATCAAATATAGGGTGGGCCTGGCCTTTACCTTGGTGGGACATTGTCACCGACTCAGCCGTGATGAGGCCAGGGATGTCCATGGGCTCCCTGGAAGTGCTGGAAGCCGACTGATCCTCCTTGTGCTGTGGAGACCTCGTGGTTGCTCCAGTGACCACAGACCTGATGGTGGATGTCCCCTGGGTGGTCAGGACAGGTGTGACTTCTGATGGGACAAAACACAGGACGTGAGTGCCATGAGCTGAGGTGCCACTCACACTTTGCATGGAGGGCAGGCCAGGTCCAGGGCCGTGAGGAAACAAAAACAAAGGCGGTAATGAGCAGCTGGCGGCACTGCTCCAGAGTAACCTCAGACTTGTGATTCTCGTGCCTCAGCCTCCAGAGGACCTATCCTGTTCTTACAATAGGATTTGGAAGTGTCGAGGACACTTTGGTCCCTGAGATGGGACAGTGACCTCCAAAATGCACGTTAGGAACTCAACCACTGATGAGCAGGGATGGCTCACATCTTTAATTCCAGCACTCGGGAGGCAGAGGCAGGTGGATCTCTGTGAGTTCGAGGCCAGCCTGGTCTACAGAGTGAGTTCCAGAAAAACCAGGACTACACAGAGAAACTCTGTCTCAAAAAATCCAAAAAAAAAAAAAAGAAAGAAAACTGAACCAATTTTTTTTTTAATTTTTTGAGAAAGGGTTTTCCTTGTGTAGCCTGGCTGTCCTGAAACCTGCCCTCCAATCAGAACAGTTGTCCTTTATTATGAACAGATAAAATGAGAACACTTGATCTCTTCCCCTGTTAGCATGCAGAAAGAAGTGCCCTCTAAGACTTCCAGAATCCAGAACCATGAACTTCTATGCTTTTTAAATTATCCAGTTTCGAGCAGTCTGTTTTAGCAACAGAAGACAGACGGAAACAAACCCAAACTGAGCCTTTCTCAGATGATGTCAGAGACAGGGGTCCTGTTTCCCACTTGATACCCTGGCCTAAGTCAGATGACTTCCACAGGAGCTAAGATACAACGGGGCCAAAAAGGGGCGCCCAGTCTAAGTGTATTTAGTGCATCCAGGAGTCCCCAGACAACGCTGGTGTCCAGTCAGCCTTGGCAGGCTCATGTGGGTACAGCTCCAGGGACTGTGCCCCTACCTGGCAGGCAGCTCCTCATGTCGTCGGCCAGAAGCATGCCATCAGGACAGGCACAGGTGAACTTGGGGGAGTGGGGGTTGATCTGCGGGGCCGGCAGGCACAGGTATTCACAGCCACCGTTGGGGAGGGCCGTTCTCTCACACCAGTTCACTCCTGCGGGAGAAGAGGACGTTCAGAGAGACGAGCTGATGGCATCAAATGCACCAGAGCCGAAGTCTCGGGAATACTCAGACAGTGGCAGGGAAATGCATTTCAGGGAAGGGGCTCACCTCTAGGCTGTGTGATGTTGTGGAACAGGACAATGTCCTCTGGCGACAAGAGGTTTTCAGCCACCAAATTCACATCTGAACCCGTGAGGCGATTAGCACTGAAAATGGCTTCATTCATGACATCCGTCCAAAACACTTTGTCCTACGGGTGACGTGCAGAGGACGAGAAAGCCCATCAGCCACCGGAGCAGCACGCATCGCCATGACCTCCCCAAACTTCTGGGGTTCTCTACGCACAAGCAATACTGGGTATGGTGGAAAGTTTCTACTTTATAATGTAGTGATGGGGCTAGACAGCTGGAGAGATGACTCAGAGGTTAGGCGCACTAGCACTGGATGCTCTTCCAGAGGACCCAGGTTCAATTCCCAGCACCCACATGGCAGCTCACAACTGTCTGTAATCCAGTTCCCTGGAATCTGACACCTTCACACCAAAGCACAGAAAATAAAGTTAAAATAAATTATTAGCTGGGCAGTGGTGGTGCACGCCTTTAATCCCAGCACTCAGGAGGCAGAGGCAGGCAGATCTCTGTGAGTTTGAGACCCGCCTGGCCTACAAGAGCTAGTTCCAGGTCAGGCTCCAAAGTTACAGAGAAACCCTGTCTCGAAAAACCAAAAACAAAACAAAACAAAACAAGAAACCCAATAAAATAAAAAAAAATTATTAGAAAATAAATATGTGAAGGTGTATAAAATTGTCCATTCCTAACCATTCTGAGTGCATGTGTGTGTGTGTTGCATGCATGTGCTCATGTTTGGCATGTGCTCTGCACACATATTCGGGCTGTATGTGTGTATGGAGGTCACAGGTGGATGTCAGGTGTCTTTCTCAGTTACTCTACCCTTAATTTTTTGAGACAGAGTCTTTCACTGAACCTGGAGCTCACTGAGCTAGCTACACTGGCTGGCCAGTGAGCTTCTGGCATTTTCCTGTCTCTTCATGAACTCTGGTTCCAATCCTAGCACCACAAAAACAAAAAACAACAGAAAAACCCAAAAACAGTAACAAAAAACAATTCCAGGAAAAACCTGCAACTCTACCACCTCTCTAGAGCTCTAGATAAGAGCCAATATCTAATCAGTGTTGGCTCAAATGGATGGGAAAAACCTAGGGCTGGACCAAATCCCCTCACATTCCCAGGGTCACCTCATAGATGGCCAAGGAGAAGGGGTGGGCAAGCTGCTTCTCATCCTCCAAAATGGTCTTCCGATTGCCCCCATTGACATCGATGCTGGAGATAGAGTGAAGTTTGGAATCGACCCAATAGAGGCGGCCACTGGGAATATCTAAAATGCATGAACAGACAAGGAGATATGGAGAGGTCAGAGGTAACAAGATCATCCACTTTGCCTGAATATTCCAGAATGTTCTAGAAGATTCTAGAATGTTTCAGAAAGTTCCAGACCATGCCAGAAAAATTTCAGGGCACTAACTTGGGGTAGAAGGGACATCTTTGGGAGAAGTACTCTATCACATATGACCCTGAAGGCCACATTGTGGTCTTTGTACCACCCAGTAACCCTTCCAGCTGCATAGGAAGTGGGTAATGTCAATGACATAATGTCAAGGATGTACTTTACGGTGCCCAGCCCCAGCAAGCAAGACCACCCCCTAGATATACCTAGTGTGATGCCATTCGGCCACTGGATGTCCTCAGTCACCAGTGAGTAGATGTCAACACCATTCAGGCCCCCTTTCTTGATCTTGGCAGGCGTCCCCCAATCTGTCCAGTACATGAAGCTGGGAAAACAGACAGAGATGAGGACACTCTGACAGCCGGCTCCCACTACCGGTGACAAGGGTCAGCTTAAACAGCTCGCTCTCAGTTTGGAACCACACTGGGCTCTTTGTACATGGGCAGTGAGGATGGACTCAGGTCCCACGCTTACAAGGCTGGCCCTTGACAGACATTTCCCCTCCAGCCCTCCACCCTGCCGCCAACACCAGCTACAGCTTCTGCAGGGTCCTCCCAGCCAAGAGCTGCCACCTAGGATGGTCAGCCCCGCTCGGCAGGTGTGGAGTTAAGCCGGGGTGTGGTGGTGCGTACCAGTGACCGCAGACGCTGCAGAGGAGGTGCTGCAGCATTCAGAGTGCAAACTACGCCTGAAGCACAGATCTGAGATCACTCCTGCACGGACACGGATGTGGCCTGACAGGGACAGCACTTACAGGGGTGGGGGTGGGGAGCCTCCCAACACGGAATGCCCAGCAGCTGCTCAGTCTGTTGGGCCCTGACAGAGACCAGTAAGCAACAAATTCTTATAGACCTGTCTGATTCCCTGAATGTCCAGGACACTAACAGGGGATTCTGCATAGTGTTGTATGCATGTGTGTGATGTACGTAGAGGGTAGAATACCATCTAAGAAATGCTGCCCATGGGGCCAACAAGGTGACAAGCCTATGCTAGCCTGGGAGGTCTGGGCACAAAATTAAGGCGTTAGCATTAAAACACATGCACCACGAAGCCCAGGCTGTCTGCTTGTTCCTTGTTCTGGGGATGAAGCGAGAGCCTCCTGCACACTTGGAAGGTACTCCACACCCCCAGCCTAGGTCACTGCGTGTTTCAGACCATGACAGAGCTGGGATGCCTTGAATTTCTGACATGCCTGTCTCTGTCACAGGTGTTCGACCACGAGGCAGAAGCCAGGACTTTATGCGTGTTAGGCAAGCACTCTACCAAATGAACCACATCCCCAGCACCTTTATTTTATTTTATTAACATTTATTTATCCACTGCATGGACAAGTGTGTGTATAACGCAACATGTGGGGGGAAGGGGTTGACTATTCCTGAGATTAAACTCAGGCTTGGAAGCAAATGTCTTTACCCACTGAGCCAGGATTTGGGTTCTCTGTGTAACAGTCCTGGCTGTCCTGGAACTTTGTAGACCAGGCTGGCTTCACACTCAAAGGCATCCACCTGTGCTGGGATTAAAGGCGTGCACCACCACCGTTTATGTTTCTGTGTCTATGTACCTGTGTGCCGAGACTAAAGGAGGCCAGAGGCATCAGAGCCTCCGGACCTCCAGTTACAGGTGGTTGTGAGCTCCCTGGTACAGAAACAGGGAATTAAACTTGGTTCCTCTGCAAGAGCAGCAAGTGCCCTTAACCAGTGAGCCACCACTCCAGGCCCTTGCTGAGTCAGCTTCTAAGCCGCTATTTTGATTATTCTGAGACAGGATCTCACTTTGCAACCTAAGCTATTCCATAACTCACAGCAATCCTCCTGTCTCAACCTCCTCAGTGAAGGGATTTCAGGTTTGAGCCACTACCTCCTGATGCCACCTCCCTGATCTTGCACCGACAACCCCCAGCCTCCACTTCACTGTCTCCCTCTAGCGCAACACCATCTCACCCAGCTACATACATCACATAACCCAGCTGTGGATCCCCCACCTTGATTTGCCCCTATGTCCTCTGTAGCCTCCACTCTGAGACACTCACCCGTGCACGGGGTCCACCACAATGTCTCTGGGTCTAGACCCTTTCTCTTGGAACAGCGTTCTCCTCCTTCCACCCCTGGTGTCGGCCACAGACACGCTGCCTGGAACCGAATCTGTCCAGTAGATGTTGCCATGGATCCAGTCTACAGCCAGCCCATCCGGGGCCTGCAGGTCCCCACTGATGATGGTGTCATAGGACAAGTTAGGCGCTCGGTCCATCAGGGCGCTGAGGTAGAAAAAAGGACCGCATTAGAGCCTGGAGCCTGGGCGTCACCAGGGGATGGGGTGGCGACAGGGTGACGGGACTGCGGCTCACCTGTAGATCTTTCCTTGGGACAGGTCAGACCAATAGATTCTATTGTTGGCCACTTCAGTGTCCAGGGCCACCACGTTCTTGAGGTTGGGGATCAGGCTGGTGTACTCGCTGCGGTCAATGGTCATCTTCCGGACCTCATGGCGGTTAGTGAAGAGGAGATACGCTACGGAGCCTGGAAAGTCATGCAGAGTGGTTACGGAGTCGAATCAGGGCTCCGCGCAAGCCAGGCAAGCACTCTAACTACTGAACCCGAGACCATGGGATCCATTTCTTTAGTAAGAATAACTGGAGACGCTACAGAGGCTCTCCCAGATGCAAGAGGGACAGGGAGAGTCCTACAGCCTCAGCCGGTGACCCCTAGAAAGGCCCCATGTCCTCGCTGTACTGCCCCCCTATCAGCACGAATCCCGGAGAGCTCCCATACCCAGACAGCACCCCAGAGAGGAGCTGCCCACCCCTCGGCTTCCCGTCTGTGCTCACCCACGGCCTTGCAGGCGCTGGTGTGAGGGTCCATGTGGAAACCGGCCCGGCATTCACACTTGTAGCTGCCTTCAAGGTTGACGCAGAGCTGGCTGCAGGTGTCTGGCTCCTGGCACTCGTCAATATCTGTGTGTAGTAACAAAAAGGTTTGCTCTGGGGAAGAGGAACCCTTCCTACAAGGCTACAAGTGGGGACAGGAGAGCTAAAATCAAAACGTTATGTCCTCCAGTACCCGATGATTTCTCACCCCTAGCAGACCCGTGACCCTGCCATCCACTCCAGTGCTAGATGATGTGGGACTTATCCAGCCAGCTGTCCTTCACTTCTTTATTTTCTTCCATTTCTGTTTATTTATTATTGGTCTCTTTATGTAGCCCTGGCTGGCCCAGAACTCGCTATATAGACCAACCTACCCTTCAATTAAGAGATCTGCCTCCCTCTGTCGCTCAAGTGCTGGGATTAAAATTATTTTGTGCCACACAGGGCCTCTTTTGTTGTTTTCTGAGACTTCTCCCATAGCCCAGGCTGGCTTTGAACTTACTACTAGAAGAGGACCTTGAACTTCTGATCCCACTACCATCCTGAGTGTTGGTTGTCTGTGTGGGCCACCTGCTGGGCTTACGATGTGCTGGGGTGGAACTTGGAGCTTGCTGCTTATGAGGCAAGTCAGCTGAGCCCCAGCTCTTGCCTGAACCTTGATGCTTTTTTCTTTGTTTTTGAGACAAGATTTCTCTGTGTATCCCTGGCTGTCCTGGAACTTCTCTGTGGACCAGGCTGACCTCGAACTCACAGAGATCTGCCTGCCTCTGCCTCCCGAGTGAACCTTGATTCTTGCTGAAGACCCCAAAAGGCAGGACTGCCAATGATCCACGCTTCCTAACAGTCAGGCCCCATTCAGTGTTGGCCCCTGGACGGCTCCCGATAGCCCTAAGAGGTGGGGACTGCACTCCTGCCCACTGAGCGCCTGAGGAAACTGAGGCACAGTGCTCAGCGGGCAAAGGCAGAGGTGGTCAGAGCCACGGCCCGGACAAAGCCACGGCCTGGACAAAGACACGGCCCAGACGGGCCGCAGACCTACCTTCACATTTGTGCTGGTCCACCAGCTGGAAGCCGTTGGGACACAGGCACTCGTAGCCAATCTTGAGGTCCTTGCAGACGTGGGAGCAGCCACCATTGTTGTCCAAGCACTCGTTGGTCCCTGCACAGGGTGAGGAGACACAGATAGGTAATTCTAGAGCCCCTTACTCTCCACGGGAAACACTAAGCCATTGCTTTGTCTTTGCAAAAAAACGTTGAGGTGTGCATGTGTATCTGCACGTGGGTGTGAGAACATGAATGCAGACACCAGGGCCAGGGGACTAGAGTTATAGGCGACTGTGAGCCACCTGACTTGGGTGCTGGGACCAAACCTGAATCTTCTATAAGAGCTATAAGTGCTCTTAACTACATCTCTCCAAACTCAAGAACGATTTTTTTATATTATACAAGTGCTAGGGATTTGAACTCAGGTCCTCAACTCCCAGCACCCCTCCCCTAAGGCCGTCTTGCCCTGAGCTCTGTTGGGTCTTAGTGATACACACTAGGCCTTCTGAACCTGTGGGGGTGGGGAGGCTCACGGCCCCATAGTCACTACATGTTAGTGCCACGTCCAGTTCCCCCAAAACACCGCACTTGCCCAGCTTCCCAGCACTCACTGCACTCCTTGATGGGCTCATCTGACCAGTCCCGGCAGTCCCGGGCGGAGTCGCACACCTTGTCCAAGGAGATACATTCGCCACTGCGGCACTTGAACTTGTTGGGTCCGTCACACTGTGTCACTAATTAGAGGCAAAGAGAACAGTCAGGAGTGGTTGACGGTACCACCAGTGAGGGGTTAGAGGTGTGGCTCAGTGGTAGAGCCCCTGCCTAGAATCCCCAGTAAGGGGTTGGGGTGTGGCCCAGTGGTAGAGCCCCTGCCAGGAGTCTAACTGTGTAGTCCCCTATTGGCCTGAAACTTCCTCTTATACTTCAGGACACTGGAACTTAAAGAGGTCCTCCTGCCTCAGCCTTCCAAACACTGGGATTACAGGGTGTTCCAGCATGCCTGCTGTGAGGAGTGTCTTAATGGGGTGTTTTCCCCACAGGGCTGGAGGTGAAAGCCAGGCTCTGTCTGGCTGGTTGCTGGGAGCTCAGCAGACAGTTACTGTTTAACAGAAACAGAGCTTGTTTCAACTTTGCAGGATCAAAAAACTTTTGGAGAGCCGGGGGGTCAAAAAAGTCTTAGAGAGCAGGGCAGTGGGGCACAGGCCTTTAAACAGCACTCAGAAGGGAGAGGAAGGTGGACCTCTGTGAGTTTGTGGCCAGCCTGATCTACAAAATGAGTTCCAGGACAGCTAGAGCTACAGAGAGAAACCCTGTCTTGAAAAAACAAAAAAACAAAAAAGAAAAAAACAAACAAAACAAAAAATTCTAGAGAGAGATTACAGTGACAGCTGCAAAGATATGAATTTTTGGTTGAATCGGGTTTCTTAGCCAGAGGTCTACTTGGTTCAGGCTGGCCTCAAATTTGTGTGCTTCCTGCCTCAGGCTTTCCATTGTCTGGGTCCAGACGTGCACACCACACCCAGCTCTGTCTGGCAACGCAGTTAAAAAGTAACAAGTAACTCCTAGTCCAGTGATTAGAAGTCCTGAGTTCAACTTGAAAGAGCAAACAGCAAAAAAACTAACAGTGAATTTTCTAAGTGAGAGCTGTTCTCAACTCAACATGTGAGCAAGGCCTCATCTTTTCATGGGATTGGATGGCTTGTGTATGCCACTAGCATGAAGCTCTGGGTTTCAGGCAGTGGTGGTGCACGCCCTTAATCCCAGCACTCAGGAAGCAGAGACAGATCTCTGTGAGTTTGAGGCCAGCCTGGTCTACAGAGTGAGTTTCAGGACAGGAACCAAAAGCTACGGAG
>NW_026068123.1:428821-430982 GCF_014885135.2 Alexandromys fortis
ATCCTGGAACTAGCTCTTCTAGACCAGGCTGGCCTCGAACTCACAGAGATTCGCCTGCCTCTGCCTCCCAAGTGCTGGGATTAAAGGCATGAACCATCCTGGAACTAGCTCTTCTAGACCAGGCTGGCCTCGAACTCACAGAGATTCGCCTGCCTCTGCCTCCCAAGTGCTGGGATTAAAGGTGTGCGCCACCACTGCCCGACTCAATAATAATTTTGTATCTATTATTTATTTTTTTGTTTTTTTGAGACAGGGTTTCTCTGTGTAGTCTTGGCTGTCCTGGAACTCACTCTGCAGACCAGGCTGGCCTCAAACTCGCAGAGATCCACCTGCCTCTGCTGCATGCCACCACCACTAACAATTTCGTTTTTAAATAAATCACTCAGGGAACTGAACCCTGGCCTCACGCATATGCAATGTGGCGTGTGAACATGTGACATGCCTGCACAGGCTTGTATGTTTAAATACCTGGTCCCCAGCCGGTGGAACTGTCTGGGAAGGACTAGGAGGTCAGTGCAGGCTTTGAGGTTTCAAAAGACTCAGCTTTCCCAGTTATATCTCTCTCTGTGCCTCCTGCTTGTGGATTAGACATGAGCACTCAGCAATCGCTGCGGCTCTGTGTGAGCTCTCTGCTGCCAGGCTACCTGCATGATGATCGTGGACTCACCACCACCGAAGCTGCATGCCCACCCCAAAAAACTCCTCCTTCTGTAAGCCCTGGACCCGGCCCTTCGAAAAAACTCATTGTTCCAAAGAAAGAAAAAAACAATGTTTTCTGAGACATGGCCTGGTTGTCCTGGCTCTTGAACTCACAGACACACCTGCTTCTACAGGCAGACGCTGCCACACCCAGCCCTTGTCTTTGGTTATGGCTGAAATTCTATTTACACAACGCTGTGCAGTGTGTGTGCACATGCAGGTATGCTCTCCAAGACACTCTGGCAGAGCTCCTCCTTGTTCCCTTGAGTCAGGGTCTCTCATTGAGCTTGGAGCCAGCCTGGCAGCCAGTAAGCCCCAGGAACTCTCCTGTCATCACATCCCACAGTACCAGGGTTGCAGCCTTGAGCAATTCAAACTCAGGACTTGATGCTCTGACAGCAGGCACTCTTTAACTACTGAGCCTGCCCCTCACCCTTCTTTCCGGGCAATCTCATATTGCTAAGCCCCAATGCACCCATACGGGGCCGGAGAGCCATTCGCCTCCCTTCGAGAGCCTCACCGCAGTGTTCCTCGTCCGACTTGTCCTTGCAGTCCGCACTGCCGTCACAGACCCAGCTGCGATGAATGCACTCGCTGCTGCCACAGTGGAATTCCAGGGAGGAGCAGGGGCCGCTGCTGGGGACAGAGGCAGTGTCGCGGCCCCCGCAGTTCTGGGGCCACTCGTCGGAGCCGTCCTCACAGTCGTCATCCCCGTCGCAGGCCCACAGGCTGGGGATACAGCTGGAGGAGTTGCAGCGGAAATGGGCGGGGCCGCAGGTGGTGGCCTGGCAGTGGGCCTCGTCAGAGCCATCCAGGCAATCTCGGTCCTGGTCACACACAAACTTCTGGGAGATGCACTTGCCGTCCTGGCAGCGGAACTCATCCGGGGAGCACGTCTTGGGGGCTGGGAGTGCACAGGGAGGAGAGCGTCCTGTCACGCCATGGCCCAGGCTACCACACATGGGTTCATTCGTAGACAGGATCCTTGTGCTTAAAACAACCCCTTTAGCAGAGGCTTGGAGAGCCGTGGTGGTAGCAGGCCAGGGCCTGGGAAACTGCTGCACAGCCTTCTCTGCCTCAGTTTCCTCATTCACACGATCAAGTATCAAGTCAGCTCTCTACCTCTGAGCCACACCTGAGCCCCTTCCTGGGGTTTTTCACACAGGGCTGAGTTACATCTTAGTGCTTCTGGTTACACCCTAAATGATCTGATTACCAGCGCCCCCATTCAGCAGGAAGCAGTTTGGAGAGAAAAAACTACACCCATGTTCCCAAATATTGTTTATAAATGTTCTTTTACATTTAAAGGGGGATATGATATAGATATGAATCATTTGCATGGGTATGGATTTTAAGGTCAGTTTTGTTATATGTATATGTATTTTTGATCTTGATTAAGGTATTGTGATTGTGTAGTTCATTTTAAAATGTAATGTATAATTAGGAAATATAGGTTGCTAAT
>NW_026068123.1:431981-491267 GCF_014885135.2 Alexandromys fortis
TAATTCTTGCTTGATAACTGTTTTGCTATATGTAATTTTACTATGTTAAAATGAAAGCCTTCTTTTTTGTTTAAACAGAAAAAGGGGAAATGATGTGGGAGTGATTTCTTACTAATAAAGAAACTGCCTAGGCCCATTTGATAGGCCAACCCTTAGGTGGGTGGAGTAAACAGAACAGGATGCTGGGAGAAAGAAGCTGAGTCAAGGAGTCGCCATGATTCTCCCACTCCAGTCAGACGCAGGTTAAGATCTTCTCTGGTAAGCCACCTCGTGGGCTACACAGATTATTAGAAATGGGTTAGATTAATATGTAAGAGCTAGCCAATAAGAGGCTACAGATAACGGGCCAGGCAGTGTTTAAAAGAATACAGTTTCCATGTAACTATTTCGGGGCATAAGCCTGCCATGTGGGAGCCAGGGCTGCCAGAATGCAGCTCCGCCGCTCTAATCTCAACACACACTGGCCTTCAGTACCTCAGCCCTGCTCCTTAGCAGAGCTCAGTGGCTGGAGGAAGCCTCCTTCCTCAGTGTGGGTACTGAAATCACAGAGACAGACATATGTGAGCACTTCCTACATGCACAGCCTACACGAGGGCTGCCCGGCAACCGTCGCCAGGGCTTGCTGCCTGCATAAATGCTTCCCAGGTCACCACTCTCCGTCTCTCAAGGTGGGATCTAAGCCATAGGAGAGGGTGAAGGAGCAACCACATTACAGGTGGAATCCCCTTAGGAATGCTCCTGGTGGCTGTCACACCTCAGGGCCCCTGGACAACCGACTCCTTAGTGTGTGTGTGTGCGTGCATGTGCGCGCGCACACACACACACCACCCACAGTCTGGGCAGCACTCACCACAGCCTTGCTCGTCTGAGCCGTTCTCACAGTCTGTCTGTCCATCACAACGCCAGGAGTCAGGAATGCAGCGACTGACAAGGCCCCCACAGCTGAATTCCTTGGATTTACAGGTGACAGACACTAGGGAGAAAGAGGAGCAGTACACAAAGTGAATACCAGTTAGTTACATCAGATGTGTGTGTGTGTGTGTGTGTGTGTGTGCGCGCGCGCGCGCGCGGGCGCAGCCATGACATGTGGCGGTCATAGGACAACATGCAGGAATCCCTCCACGATATGGGTTCCAAGCATCAAATTCATTTCGTGAGGGTTGGTCACAGGAACCCATGTCTGCTTAGCCATGCAGCAGATGACTTCATACTGGACTTTTAGAGGACCTGTGTCATGACCAAAACGTGCAGAACAGGATCAGGGTGAAGCCCTTCCAAACCCACTGCCACAGCGAACAGAACACTTTGGACTTTGGAAATCTGGATTAGGAATAGCCATCTTCTGTCCCACCTCTCAATTTATAACTGAACCCATCATTCCTGGGCTGCTCTGGAAGGATACTGGGTCTCACACAGCAGCAGAGCCCCCCAAGGAGGGGTGGGGGCATGGGTCAGTGGAAGAGCCCCCACTCAGTATGTGTCGTCCCTCGCTCCACCAGCACATAAAGGCGGCTTACTGCAGGTCTCTGAGGACTCGTCAGACCCGTCCGCGCATTCCGGGGTACCGTCACAGACCCACTTGCTGGAGATGCACCTCCCATCTGTGCACTGGAATTCGTTCCTGCTGCATCTGTCTTCGGCTACGAGAGCAAAGGGGAAGAAAGGGTTTCTCAACAGCAGCGGGCCAAGCTGGCCACACACCAGTGTGGCCAACCCCAGTGAGTGGCAAATTTACCCAGCATAGCAAGTGAAATTTGTCAGACCCAAAAGGAGAGCTGAGGGTCAACAAATAATGCAAAGGGAAAATCTGTTAATCAGTCATTAACATTGACATCTGGACTGTTGAAAAGAAAGTATAAAGATTTATCTAATTTGCCAGTGGTGGTGGCACGCACCTTTAATCCCAACACTGGGAAGGCATAGACAGGTGGATCTCTGCGAGTTCCAGGACAGCCAGGAATATAGAGAAACCTTGTCTCAGAAGAAAAAAAATTATGTAATTTAGTTATTTAAGTAACTTTAAGTTTTGAGACGGTCTCACCATGTAGTTCTTGGCTTGAATTCTATATAGAATAGGATGGCGTTGGTCTCACAGAGATCTGCCTGCCTCTGCCTCTGGAGCGCTGGGATTAAAGTATGGGTCACCTGATTTCGTGATGCGCTGGCACGCTAGTGAGGGTGACCAAGCACTGTCTGACCAGACTTGAAGCCCACCTCATGAGACAGCAGCCATGCTCAACACTGATACTATGGCCAAGAGCCTGGGACTGGAAAGGTCAGGGACAGAGAGGGAAAACAGCTACTACTGCCCTGGTCAAGGAACACAGCAACAAAAGGACTCCTAACAGCACTCTGCTCTACCCACCGGACAGCGTCCCCCTCAGCCCTCATCAGAGAAGCTTCCTCCCGCAATAGATGGGAACACACAGAGACCCAGACTGGGCAATGTGCAGAGTGAGAGAGCTCGGAATACTCGAGTCCTAAAGAACTAAATCTCTTCCCTCAGAGCCCAGGGGACCCTTCAGATGAGGAGACAGAACAGTCCAAGAGCCAGAGGAAGACACCTGTGAAACAAGGCCTTCCAAACACAACAGAACTGATGTACACACAAACTCACAGAGACAGTGGCGGCAAGCACAGCTCCAAGCCAGGCGGGGTCCCAGGGTTGAGAGCGGAACTGGACATGGGACCACCCCTAAGCCAGAAGCTGTCCCCAAGTGTCAACTGCTGGCAAAGGAGAAATTAGTTTTTTTCCAATGGAGACTTGCTGAGCACGCAAACCATGATGCGCAGACCCCATGCCCAGCAGTGGACAGCAGCACAAAATGAATTCAATGCTGATTTTGGAAATTTTGTCATGTTTTCTTTAAACTTTTCTTTTTTTTTTTTTTTTTTTGTAACTTTACTGGTCTTTTGGTTTTATTTTATGGTTTCCAATTATGTGTTTTTATAGATCTTGAATGTGTGTATCTCTTGCTTTTTCTGTTTCTGTTCATTTATTTTATTCTGGTTTGATGACTTATTTGCCTGTTTTCTAAAGAGAGAGAAAGAAGGCCTGGAGTTGGAGAGGTAGAAAGATCTGGCAGGAATGAGAGCGGGGGAAGCATGATCAGAATACACTACATGAAGAAAATGTCATTTTCAATGAAAAATAAAGTATGGGCATCATGATTGGCTACTTTTTTAAACTGTTATTTAAATTTTTTTTTTTTCTGTGACAGGGTTTCTCTGTGTAGCCCTGGCTGTTCTGGAACTTACTTTGTAGACCAGGCTGGCCTCAAACTCACAGATCTGCTGGCCTCTGCCTCCCGAGTGCTGGGATTAAAGTAATTTTAAATTTCTGATTAGAAGGGCTGGAGAGATGGCTCAGCGGTTAAGAGCATTGCCTGTTCTTCCAAAGGTCCGGAGTTCAATTCCAAGCAACCACATGGTGGCTCACAACCATCTGTAATGAGGTCTGGTGCCCTCTTCTGGCCTTCAGGCATACACGCAGAAAGAATATTGTATACACAATGAATAAATAAATATTAAAAAAATTCTGATTAGATAATTGTATTATATGTGTAGGGGTGTTTTGCCTGCATATATGGAGGCCAGAAGAGGGGGTCTGATCCCGAGACTGGAGTTATAAACGTGTTTAAGCAGTTGCGTGGGTGCTGCGAATCAAGTTCAGGTTCTATGGAGGAACAGCCAGTGCCCTTCTTTAATCGCTGAGCCTCTGTCTACCCTGCCTAGCTACCAAACAGAAGTCTTTTTGTTGTTGTTTTTAAAGATTTCTTTATTATGTATATATGCACCAGATCTCATCATAGATGGTTGTGAGCCACCATGTGGTTGCTGGGAATTGGACTCAGGACCTCTAGAAGAATAGTCAGTGCTCTTAACCTCTGAGCCATCTCTTCAGCCTCCCAAAGAAAAGTCTTTTTAGTTTTTAGTTTGTTGTTTTTTCCTTCGAGACAGGGTTTCCTCTGTGTAACCTTGGCTGTCCTGGAACTTGCTCTATAGACCAGGCTGGCCTAGAACTCAAAAATCTGCCTCCCTCTGCCTCAGAGTTCTGGAATCAAAAGTGTGCATCACCACGCCCTGTGATAAGTGTTTTTATACTTTTAAATCGTGTGTCTGTGTGTGGGTTTGTGCACAAGAATGCAGTGTCCAGAGAGGCCAGAAGAGGACATCAGACCCTTAGACCCAGGGTTACAGGTGGTTGTGGACAGACAGAGTTGGCAGGAACCGAACCCTTACAAGAGCAATGGATCTAACCAGCAGCCATCAGGTCTAACCTGAAGACCTCCAGTCTGAAGGCAAAGCAGAGCTCCCCTGAGGGACGCAGCAAACTGCTAATGCTTCTCTGTGAGTCTAGATGGCTGAGTGTGCTTGCTGCTAACACTGCCAGCCAGAGTTCCAGACCAGAGACCCACGTGGCAGAAGACAGAACCAACTCAGGCAGGCTGTCCTCTGGCTTCCACACACGTGCCGCGTGTTGTACCACACGAGCACGCACGGGAGGAAAACAAAGCCTTGAAAAAGCCCTACAACGGCAGGACCTTGAAAGTAATTCTTTGTTGATGCTGTTGTTTTCGAGACAGGGTTTCTCTGTGTAACTCTGGCTGTCCTGGAACTTGCTGCATCGACCAGGCTGGCCTCGAACTCAGAGGGCTGGGATTAAAGGTGTAAGCCGCCACCACTGCCCAGCTTCACAATCTGAAAGTTGATTAGCCTGAAATCCCACACCCCAGTGAGCCCCTTTGTGGTTCAGCGGCTCCTCCCAAGTCCCGGCTTCCTGCTCAGCTGTGCTCTAATTCTTTTTTTTTTCCTCCTCGAACAGTGTCACAGTACCTAGGGGTGGCCTGGAACTCTTGAGTTTTAGATTAAAGGCGTGTACCACTACGTTCAGTGTGCCGATAATATTCCATTACCCAGTGCTAACCGGACCAGTGACTCATCATACAGCCAGTAAAGGAAGTGACTCACCGACTCTCTCTGAGGGTCGGGTGAGCAGGGCATCTAGAATTCCAGGACTGGTTGGATCATTACAAAAGGAAAGTTCAGGGGGGCACTGGCAGGAAAGGGCTGAGGAGTGTCACCCCATCAGGCCACACAGCCCCGGTGATAGGTCACTAACCCCTGCTCTCACTTAAATGACATACAAATGAGCATGAGGTGTGGAAATACCCGCCACACCCGAAGGCCGTGCCTGGGGCTCGAACAAAAGCCTGGGTTCCACCCCCGCCACTGCGGAAACCTGGCGATGAGGTAGAAGCCCATCATGCCAGCCCTCAGGAGGTGGAGGCAGGAGGATCACCATTACTTTGAAGCCAGCCAGGGTTACATAGCAAGACCCTGTCTCAAAACAAAACCAAACGAATAAAAAATTAGGAAGGTGTGGTGGAGGGGAGAACACCTGTCATCCCAGGGATCTCGCGGCAAAGGCAAGAAGTCTGTTACAAGTTTGAGCACATCCTAGGCTTCGCGGCGACTTCCGGGTCACCCTGGGGTACACGAGGAGACCCCATCTCAAGAAAATAAGAGAAATAAACAAGGCCAGCAAGATGGCTCAGTGGGCAAAGGATCTGCGGCCAGGCCTACCGGAGTCTGATCCCCAGGACTCGGATGATGGAAGGAGAGACCCTCCTCTGCCCCCTGTCATCTCAAGCCCACGAGCACTCACACAGACCAGAGAAACAAATAAATGTAATCTTAGACATGTAAAAGCAAGCTGGAGTAACGGTGAACACCTTTTTGTTTGTTTGTTTGTTTTTCGAGACAAGGTGTCTCGGTGTAGCTCTGGCTGTCTTGGAACTAGCTTGTAGACCAGGCTGGCCTCGAACCCACAGAAATCCACCTGGCACTGTCTCCCAAGTGCTAAAATTAAAGGCATGTGCCATCACCACCACCTGGCATAGTACACACTTTTAATCCCAGCAAGGCAGAGGCAGGTGGATCTCTGTGAGTTCAAAGCCAGCCTGGTCTACATAGTAGTAAGTCCAGGATAACCAGGGTTATAGACGAATACAACATAAAAGGCCGTCACTTTGTATAGCATACGCTAAAACAGGACCCGCCATTCCAATCAACAGGCTCACACCTCTCAGCCTTGGCCCTCAGATCTCCAAAGTGAAGAATGACAAGACCACAAGAACCGAAAGAGGAAATACTCAGTTCTGTTTCCCACACACAAATAAGGTGGTCACTGCTCTCTAAGGCTTTCCTTTTCTGAGACAAAGCCTCATACAGTTCAGGCTGGCCTCCATGTATGTATGTATATATATATATGTATGTACACACACAAACATATATATATATATATATATATATATATATATATATATAGAGAGAGAGAGAGAGAGAGAGAGAGAGAGAGAGAGCGCGCGCAGGCTGGACTTGAGGACTTGACCCTTCAAGAATCCTTGTGGCAGGAGTGTGCTGCCACACCCAGTCACTTCCCCAAACTACTGAGGACAGGTGGTGTGCAAGGAAGTCAAGCACTCAGGAGGCAGAGGCAGGAGGATCTCTGTGAGTCTGAGGACAGCCAGGGTTACACAGAGCAACCCTGTCACAAAAAAAAGGAAGGAAGGAAGGAAGGAAGGAAGGAAGGAAGGAAGGAAGGAAGGAAGGAAGGAAGGAAGGAAGGAAGGAGAGAAACCAACATAAAGGAGGTTGAGGTGCTGTCACTGAAAGTGCCTAACACTGAGAGCACTTTGGGCTCCGCCCCAGAAACAATGAGCAAGCAACCTGTGGTCAGGCCTGCTGGCTTTCACTTGTAATCTCAGCGTTCCGGACGCTGAGGCAGGAGGGATACAACGAGTTCAAGACCAGCCGGGGGAATACATGCTAACCCGGGCTACATATAAAAGTGGGGCAGGCTGCGAATGCTCCTAGTGAGATCCACCTTGAGCACCTGGAAATTAACGTGGGAAAAAGCTCTAACAATGGCCTGCGACTGGCTCTGCCTATGCAGAAAAGGGAACAGCCTCGGACTGAATATTATTTCTCTAGACACACACCATCACCCTTAAGTCGCTCTGAGGTCCTGACCCCCGTTACCCTTTGAACAACTGAAACAGGCAAGAGCCTGCAAACCTAGCTTACACAGCACAGATATTGCTAGATATTCTTAGTACCCAGAGTTCTTTTCTGAAGGCTGTCATCTGGGGTCATCCTGCCCACCTACCAAAACTATGCTTCTCCTGATAAAGAATTAATAGTGGACCAGGACCTGACGATCACTGTCACCCTGAGCTGCCTGGTTTTTGATAAGGGGGATGGGCCTAAGGGCTGGTTCTAGGTCAGGGCTGTCTCCTTTGTTATGAGACTGGAGCCTGGCTGGAGGTCAACCCTGGTGAGGGCACATTTACAGAAGTGTTTTCAGTGGCCCTAAACTTCCTTATGGCACCAACTTTCCTAACAGGTGAGTACACACTTGCCAGGCACACCTTTGGTCAGTGACTGAGTCCTTCACAGCCTCAGCCTGACTGCTTACGATGGCTCAGTGGCAAAGGCACTCACCACGGAGGCTAACAACCATCTAGGACAACCAAGGCCTGAGGTCCTCATCCTGCAGATCGATTCCACTCTCTCAGCATCCTAAGCGGAGTTGCTTCACCAGCCCAGAGGTGCAGATGCTGTAAGTATCGATGCACTTAAGGCAGAAAGGGGAAGAACACCACAGCTTGGCCAAAGAGTCAAGTACAGACCAGAGCCAAGTGTCTAGACTCCAGAGTCTTATCTGGAGGAAGCAGAAGATAAGAGCAGGGATTAACTACCCAGAGACAGGAGCATCACCCTTCAAAAGGCTTGGAGTGGCTCCCAGCACGCAGGAGTGAGGCGGACTTGCCTGCAATGCACAGTGAGACCCTACTAAAAAAAATAAAAATAAGAAAAAGAAAGGCCAGTGCAGAGGAACTGCCACAGTGTGAGGCAAGCCTGAACTACATAGGAATTCCAGGACAGCCTGGGCTACAAAGTGAGATGCTGCCTCCAAAAATAGATAACTGAAAAGAACAAGAAAAAAATCCAACTTCACCCAAACTTTTACCAATTCTATTCAACGAGAACCATGATGGAGACAAATGAATACACCCACGGCACATTATCAATGCCCGCAAATTTGTACTCTCCCTGTGTCTGGAGGACCCTCTGACATGCTTGACTTCCCTTACATCAGCTCCTTGCTCTATCTGTGCATGCATGTGCATGTGTGTGCGTGTGTGTGTGCATGCATATGTGTATGTGCATGTGTGTGCGCGCGCGTGTAGGCCAGAAGTTCAAATCGCGTGACTTCCTCTGTCTTTCTCCTGTTTATGCTTTGGACCAGATTTCCTGGTAGCCCAGGAACCCGCCCAGCACCGCCATTGCAGGCTGTCACAGCTGGCTTAGACAGCTGCCGGCAATTTTTACTCAGGTCCTCCCGTGTACACTGCAAGCATGTCACCAACTGAGCCACCACCCCAGTCCCCGATCTGCTCTTGCCAACCTGAACAAACGTGCACAACAGATCACATTTGTTTGGTTTTCGAGACAGGGTTTCTCTGTAGCTTTGGAGCCTGTCCTGGAACTAGCTCTTGTAGATCAGGCTGGCCTCGAACTCACAGAGATCCACCTGCCTCTGCCTTCAGAGTGCTGGGATAAAAGGCCTGCGCCACCACTGCCCGGTAACAGATCACATGGTCCAGGCAAAGCAGGAAGCCAGAGCAAGCTATTATAGTCACTATGAGCATGAGGTGTGACAGACAGGCTGGGAGTCTGGGAGTCAGCACAGGGGCTCTTAGGCCTTCCTGCACAATGGGAAACCAGACCTCACGCAAGACTTCATAAAACGCATTTTTTCCTTAAAGAAGGCAAAGATGTATGGGAGAAATTAGGGTCTTTGGTCAAGCCTTGTTTGTAATTACAACTGAATGCCGAGTGTTTGCCTGTTCAACGGCTTACACAGGCTCTCTCTGAGACTCGGTCTCAATGTATGGCCCTGGCTGTCCTGGAACTCACAGAGATCCGCCTTCCCAGTGCTGAGATTAAAGGTGTGCTGGACGTCTTTAGGGATTGTACAGTTGACAGCCATTCCCTGCGGACTAACAAACTCCTTCTAGAATCCTACTAATCACTCCCTACCTGCATTGGTTCTGAGGAGGGAAAGAGCCATTTAAACTGCTCCTGTCCCAGCCAGGCTGACTGTAAGACTAACCAGACTGGGGCTGAGCGCAGATGGTAGAGTGTCTGCCTCCCTAGCTTCTATCCCCAAGATCCCAAACTCTGAGCATGACGGCACAGGCCTGTCATCCCAACACTCCCGAGGAGTAGGAGGGAGGATCAGTTCAGTCATTAGGCTAGCCTGGACTAAATGAGATCCTGTCCTAAAGGGGGTGGGGGAACGGAAGCTGGGAATGCAGCTTACACGCAGGGATTTATCCCGAATGTGCAGGGTCAAGTTCAAGCCCCAGGACTGCAAAGAAGTTGGGGGTGGGACTGTAACCTGATTACACACCATCGAACCTCCGTCCAAATTCCAACACCTCTCCTAAAAGGAAAGTCCACTTTACGGGGCAGCCAAACCCAACGCATTCAGAGAGTGGGAACATAGCAGATCAGCAAGAGTCCTTGCTGGGTCCCTGGCCCACCCTGGCTGATGATAGTCTTGGCTAGCGAGGCCTGGGTGGCCCGAGGCACACCAGGGAACTAGACCAGGAAACTGGACCAGGGAAGCTGGGACAAGATTGGGATTGAGGTCTAAACACTCCCGGAAACTCTGCAGGGTCCCAGAAGGCCCAGAAGTAGAGCCCCGCCCCATAGGGATGCTCGTGCAAGCCACGCCCCTGCACCTCATCCTCCGCCTTCCATTGGACGAGGGGAGTGGCTCGAGGCTCGCCTGTTCTGGCTGCACCCAGTAGGAGATCGGGGGTGCGGTGGGAGGTTGGGCTGGGGCGGTGCTTTCGGGCACGCGGTAGCGGCAGGATTTGGGTGTGTAGCTGTGGAGACCCCGAGTCGTGTACACAGAGGACTAGGGGCCGCAAAGTTGGGCAGCTGGGACTGCGTATCCCTCTAGAACGAATGACGGGAGCGCTCCTCTTGGACTCCCACGTACATCGATCGCTCCGGGAGACCCATAACACCTCCGGGGGACCCTCATCCGCTGACCCGGGAGAGCCCCTCCCCGTCTCCCCTACGCCCACCCTGAGTCCCTACAACTCCGGCACCCCCTTCCCAAAATAGCTCCTTCCAGTCGCTCGGGAAGGACCCTCACTAGAAGTTCTCACGAGAGATTCCACTTCACCACTTCTCGTTCAAAAATAAATAAATCACCGGGGACTCCCCGAGTGCAGGGGGTCTGCCCCTTACCCTGCGCGGGCTCCTGGAGCAAGCCTTACCTGCAGCCCCAGCAGCAGCCAGGAGCAGGGCGATGGCCCAGCGCAGCGCTAGATCCCCGGTGCTCATCCTCAGCGTCAGCGTCTCGTGTCCACTCGGTTCACAGAGTCCACTGTGTCCGCGCTGCAAATCGGGCCCCACGGTATCTCGGCTGCAAACCCGGGGTGGCGGGTCCCACGGTGTCCCTGCTGCAAACCTGCGCTGCACACGGCCAGCCGGCGACTACAGGCGCGCAGCGGCCGGAGGCATTCCTAGCTCTTCCAGGCGAGGATTCCAGGCGGGGGAGGAGTCTGTAGTGGGGTGATTTTCAAAAGTCTTCACCTCACAGCACGGGGAGGAGCTTCGAACGGCCGACGTGACCTCGGCTCGTTAACCCCTGAAGCTCCTGAGGCTCCTTCCTCAGAATCCCAACACACTTTCCTAACGCTTAGAGGCCAACTTTACAGAGTGTTCAAAGGACAATCCGCGTCCTTCCAAAGTCCGGATCACCTTTTGACGCTGTGTTTTCAACCTTCAAGGGAAAAAAAGAAGTTTGGGAAGCCCACCTGCTTCTTGTTGCGTTTGCGTTCTGCTTTCTAGGAACCCTGCATAGATTTCTGACCTCAGTACTGCTGCAGTTTTCAGATGGTTATCCAACTCGATCCACAAAGAGCTCAGCGAGGAATGCGAATAAAATCAAGGGGGAAGTGCTAATTAAACACGACTTGGGGGTGGGCTTGTTGGCTTGGGAAGTGAAGGAGCGCGCAGCTAAGCCTGAACCCTGAGTTTGTTCCCTGTTTGAAAAGCTAAAGTTATTTTATATAATTATTTTCAAAATCAAGGGGTTCATTATCTTTCTTTTTTTTTTTTTACGATTTATGTATTATGAATACAGTATTCTGCCTGCATGTATGCCTGCAGACCAGGAGAGGTTATACAGATATACAGATCTTATTGTAGATGGTTGTGAGATACCATGTGGGTGCTGGGAATTGAACTCGGGGACCTTTGGAAGAGCAGCCAGTGCTCTTAACAACTCTGAGCCATCTCTCCAGTCCCTCATTATCTTTCTATGTTGACAAAAAATATTGATTTCTCCTATCCTTTTGTTTTTGGCATGCACCTCCTGACATAACTGCTTGCTTACACTTTTTACAAGGAGTCAAATACACCGAAGGATACGTATCCTCTTCCCTCAAAGTAAAAACGGAACCAAATGTGGTTTCTTTTGACATTGACCCTGAAAGCTAAACCACAGCAGAGAAGCTTCGAAGAATCAAAGAAAGACTCTTGGGATTTGTAGCTGCTCAAAGGGTCCCTGAAGGACTGAGTAGTTCAGCTGCACAGAGCTGGCCTCTAAGGGCTGAGTAGGCTTCAGGTTCCACGCCCAGCTCCCAGCAAAAGAATGAAATGGGGCTTGCTTCTTGGCTCCGTGCATGCCGGGAAGCCTAACAACCTGAGTCTAAAACCAAGGACCTACATGGGAGGAGAGACTGCATTGCTGTGAGCTGCATGGTTGTGCAGTGGTGTATCACACTCTCGCAGTAATGAAAAAGTAAGTAGATAATACAAAACAACAGAGGCTGAGAAGTGAGGCAGAAGAAAGACCAGGCCAGTTGGGCTTGGCTGGTAGAGTACCTGCATGGGTTTCATCCCAGGCTGTTGTCAGAGTCTGGGTCTCTATACTCTGCAGGTGGAGGCCAGAGGAACGTGCGTGAGGCCAGCCTAAGCGAAAGACAAACAGCAAGTTTATTTTGTGAGTTGATTTCTCTTGATTTTGATTTTATTTTTTGTTTTTGAGATAGGGTCTTTCTTATTATGTAGCTCTGGCTGTCCTGGAACTCACTATACAGACACAGAGATCTCAAGCACAGAGATATCTACTGTGTCTCAGAGGTGTGTGCCACACCGCCAGCTGAACTGATTTCTCTTTGACACCCCCTCCTTTTTTTTTTTGAGACAGAGTTTCTCACTTTGGTACCTGGTGGTCAGCCTCGAACTCAGAGATCCGCCTGCCTCTGCCTCTTGAGTGCTGGGATTAAAGGTGTGCACCACCACTGCCTGGCTTGTTTCTTTTTTCTTTTTGGTTTTGGGGTGGTTGTGTGTGTGTTCATGTGTGTGTGGAGGCCAGAGTTCAATGTCAGGTGTCCTCCTCAGTTGCTTTCCAACTAACTAAATAGAATTTTAATATTCTCTTTTGTGTGTGCACACATATACACATGTTATGGCGAAGGTCAGCGGACAATGTCTGCTACCAGAAGTCTTGGGACCCACCTGGCACACCTGGTGGGCTTTTCTGGCCACAGGCAACTCATTATGAGCCCTAATAACCCCAGCTCCTTATTGATCCCACTTTCTCAATCTCCTGAGTAGCTGGGACAGCAGCCTGTAGCTCTCTGGGAACTCCCACCCCTCCCCTCCCCACTGGGTCTCCTTAGAGTCACCAGGAAAAAATCCCTTCTCCCAGAAGGTCAGGCCTTTCCAGGAGGACTGACTCAGGTGAGCACCTGGTGGCACAGCAGGTCCTGCCAGTTTTCCCAGACAGACACCTGCCTACAATATCTCCTGCTCTGTGCCTCGGGTCGTGAAGATGCAAACCAGGTTGTGCTGGGCAGTAGCCCTTAGCCATAAAGAACGGCTAAGGGCTACTGACCAAAGCCTGACTCTTCACCTACAGAGACAATACGCCCAGATGCTGAAAACCACCTTTGCTCCTCCAGTAAAATAGCCACAACTTCCTGGTGGCTGTGTGGTGTGTGTGCATGTGTGTGTATGGTGTGTGTGTGGTATGTGTGCATGTGTGGTATGTGTATGTATGTGTGTGTTGTGTATGTATATGTGTTGCGTATGTATATGTGGTGTGTGTGCATGTGTGGTGTGTGTATGTATGTGTGTGCTGCGTATGTATATGTGGTGTGTGTGTATATGTGGTGTGTGTGTGTATATGTGGTGTGTGTGTATATGTGGTGTGTGTGTCTGTGTATGTGGTGTGTGTGTCTGTGTATGTGGTGTGTGTATGTATGTGTGTGCTGCATATGTATACGTGGTGTGTGTGTCTGTGGTGTGTGTATGGTGTATTATGTGGTGTGTCTGTGTGTGTGTGGTGTGTGTGTCTGTGTATGTGGTGTGTGTATGGTGTATTGTGCGGTGTGTGTGTGTGTGTCCCAGTGACCCCTCACTGTTTGGATAAAGCAGTCTCAGCCTGTTGGGCTCACTTTTCTAATACCTCATACCTGTGGCTGTCTCCTGAGTTGCCCTGGGCAGCAGTCCATAAGTCTGCCTCACCCTTGCTGCATGCCACCAGGGCAGCCTAACCAGGTGAAAACAGAGAGCCACCTTGTGAAGGTTATTCTCCCCCCCCCACACCAGCCAGTCTCACCCCCGGGATCTACCTACCAGTGTGCTGCCACAGCTCGGGCCACAGGTGTGCTACTCCTGGGGCTTTCTGCACATTTTTGGATCAGATCAAGTCCAACTGCTTGCACAATTATACTCCACTCAACTGCCCCCAGAATTCCTTGTTGGGCTTTTCTGAGAAAGGAGGACCTTCGTGTGCTGTGTGAAATGTGTGTGTGAGGTGTACACATGTGTGTATGTGAGGGTGCACACACCCATGTACCCACAGAGGCCAAAAGAAGTTACCAAGTAAGTTTCCCTCTCTGCCTGCTCTACAAGAACGAGTTCCAGGATAGCTGGGGCTACATAGCAAATCCCTGTCTCAAAATAAAAAACAGTGACCAGCTGGGCGGTGGGGCACACCTTCAATCCCAGCAGAGGCAGGTGGATCTCTGTGAGTTTGAGGTCAGCCTGGTCTACAGAGAGAGTTCCAGGACTGGCTCCAAAGCTACAGAGAAACCCTGTCTCAACACCCCCCCCCCAAACTATCTCTGCTGTTTCCCCCGTATTCTCTTGAGACAGATCATTCACTGAACCTGGGACTCAGCTGATAGTAAGCAAGTACCAGCAACCCTACCTCAGCTCCCCACAGTGCCAGGGTTGCAGGCGTGTGGGAGGCTGTCTGCAGTCTGATGGTTGCAGGCATGTGGGCGGCTGTCTGCAGTCTGCTGGTTGCAGGCTTGTGGGAGGCTGTCTGCAGTCTGCAAAATTGCAGGTGTGTAGATGGGTGGCTGTCTGTGGGGTTAACAGCTGTGTATGTGGCTGTCTGGCTTTTTTGCATGGGTGCTGGGTATTTGAACTCAGATCTTCATGATTGCACAGCAAGCTCTCTGACCCACTGAGCCATCTATCTACCTAGCCCAAGACATGATCTATATAGCTCAAAATGGTATCAAAATCCATAGTCCTCCTGCCTTAACCTTTCTAGTACTGGGGTAACAGGTGTGTGTATCAAATATAAGTTAATGAATGCCTTCTTCCTCCTTTTTTTTTTTGGTTTTTTTCGAGACAGGGTTTCTCTGTAGCTTTGGAGCCTATCCTGGAGCTAGCTCTTGTAGACCAGGCTGGTCTCGAACTCACAGAGATCCACCTGCCTCTGCCTCCCAAGTACTGGGATTAAAGGCGCACGCGCCACCACCGCCCGGCTCCTCCTCTTTTTCTTTCCCAGATAGGGTTTCTCTGTGTAACAGCCCATGCTGTACTGAAACTCGCTTTGTAGACTAGGCTGGCCTCGAACTCACAGAGATCCACCTGCCTCTGCCTCCTGAGTGCTGGGATTAAAGGCGTGCACCACCATGCATGAATGATTTTTTTTCCTTTCCTCTTTCTCTGACAGGGTTTCTCTGTATAGACCTAGTTGTACTGCAACTCACTCAGTAGACCAGGCTGGCCTTGAACTGAGAGAGATCTGCCTGTCTCTCTCACCCGAGTGCTGGGATTAAAGGGATTAAAGGTGTCTGCCACCACCATTTGTCAATTCTTATTTTAAAAAATCTTTATGTGTATGATTATCTTGCCTGATGTAGATGTGTGTGCTGAGTGTTTGCCTGGTACCCTCAGAGGTCAGAAGGTATTGGATCTCCTGGAGCTGGAGTTATGGACAATTGTGAGTTGCCAAGTGAATGCTGGGAAGAGCAGCCAGTGCAATTAACTGCTGAGCCATCTCTCCAGTCTTTTTTTTTTTTTTTTTTTTAATTAACGCGGGCTTTTGCTACATTGCCCAGCCTGGCCTTGAACTCCTCAGCTGAAGCAGTACTTTTGCCTCAGACTCCTGAGCAGCTGAACTAGTTGGCTGTACAGCACCATGGCCAGCAAGGGAGACAACATCAAAAGTTGCTTATGGTTATTATTGTGAGCACACAAATGCCACAGCATTTGGAGTATGGAGCTCAGGGGACAACTTGGTGCAGCTGGTTCTCCCCTCCATCATTACACGGGCCCAAGGCTTGTGTGGTAGCATCTTAGCCTGTGGAACCCAGTGAGATGAGGGGCTGGCCTCAGGGAGCTGAGATCAAAGGAGGTGATTCAGGGCCATGCGAAGGCCACAGTCCTGGCTTTCTTCTGCATTCCTGCCTCTCAGGTGATAAGGACACTTACTCAGGGTGTAGGGGCAGGGAGGGTACCCGGAAGGCCTCTGTGACCTGTGAGGTCAGGGAGCTTTTGCTCAGCTTTACAGAGAGCTGAGGGAACTCTTTCTGCTTGGATGCAGACAAGGGCTATTTAGGAAGGTTTTATTTTAGTGTGCCATTTGAGGGGACAACGGGCCATCATGGCAGGAGCATGAGGCAGGGATGAGCTCTTCTCAGCCACTTTCTCCTTTCTAGTCAGTCTAGAACCCCAGCCTATGGGATGGTACTACCCACGTAAGTGTTAGGTCACCTTAGTGAACCTAATCTAGAAACTCTCACGCCCAGCCCGGAGATTTGTCCTCGAGGTAACGTTTAGACTGTCAAGTTGCCTGCTTCGATGAAAAAGGCTGAAGGGAAAAGACAAGCCTGCCAATTTCCCTCTGTCCTAAATACGATGTCCAGAGTGGGGTGTCCTAAGCCCTAACATATACCTTGCTGTATGACCTTTCCTGGGAAGAAGTGAATAAATTGTATTCCCCCCCAACTGGAGAAATGGTGCTACCCACGCCCACCTTAGTAAACCACGGCAGGAAGTGGGGCAGGTGTTGGCTCCTACACAGACTGAGGTGGGTGCCATAGAGGATTCCTGAACTGTGACTCGGGTGTCTCCTGTGGTTTCTGGGGAACATACTAGCTGGAGTGAGAGCAGGAGGAGGGTCTAAGGGAGAAGCGAATGGGCTGGTTAGGTGGGAGATGCTGGGGTAGGAAGAGGAAGGAATAGGAACTCGTAGACACCAGTGGGGGCTATTGGGTCAGGACTGGGATGGTCTGGGCTGGAACACTCTGGAACCCTAGAGATGGACATGTGTGTGCTCTTGAGCCATGTGGCTGCAGGGCCGGAAGGCCACTGGCCCATGCAGTTCCATCCAGGGCTGGATATGGCCACAGTGCAACGTTGGTGTAGTGGCTTCTACCCACCTTGCTGCTTTGCTAGCCCAGGGGTGAGCCCTCTTGAGCATGTCAGTGCGGTGCTGGTCTCCAGCAGACCTTCAAACACTAGTGGCCAAAGCCTCAGCTCTTATCTTGAGTCCCCTGAAAGAAGTGAGTGTAAAAGGGAAGAGCAGGAGAGGAAGTGGGGGGAAGGAGGGGAGAGAAAGGGAGGAAGGAAGAGATCCCCAGAGGAGCATGAAGGTCATCAGAGCCTAAACCTCAGAATCCCTGGTGGGTTGCCACTTTGCTTGTTTTAGGTTTTTTGAGACAGGATTTCTCTCTGTGGCTCTAGCTGTTTCGGGACTTGCTCTGTGACCAGGCTGGCCTCAAAACTCAGAGAGCCACTTGCCTATAAGGCGTGAGCCACCACTACCCAGCCTTGTTTGTGGTTTTAAAGACTTGATTTTTCTCTCTGTCTCTGTGTGCGTCCTTGTAGAGTCCAGAGAGGGCATCTAATTCCTTGAATCTGGAGTTACCCACCTGATGTAGTACTGGGACCTGGGCTCTACGAACATTCTAGAAAAGAGCAGCAAACACTCTAACTGTTGCTATTCCTCCAGACCCTTGTTTGGGGTTTTAATAAAGGGCTTTAGGGCCTGTGAGATAACTCAGTGGGGAAAGGCAACCAACCCTGACAACCTGAAATTGACCCCCAGGCCCCACATGGTAGGAAAGGAGCAGTTCCCACAAGTTTTCCTCTGCTCCTTTGTGCACACTATAGCATTTGGGAGGCAGAGGCAGGTGGATCTCTGAGTTCGAGGCCAACCTGATTTACAGAGCTAGTTCTAGGACAAACGAGGCTACATAGAGAAAACCCTGTTTAGAAAAACCAAATAAATAAAAAGAATCCAACTATTTTTAATTTCTTTTTTTTTTCTTCTTTTTTTTTTTTTGAGACAGGGTTTATCTGCGCATCGACTGTCCTGGAACTCACTTTGTAATCCCAAATGCTGGGATTAAAGGTGTGCACCACCACTGCCTGGCTGGGAACTTTGCTTTAAAGAAAGATTGTCGGGTGCCCTTGGATGTCTGAAGACAAGGTTACGCAAGGCTTGAGTGGAGCCCAGGCCTTCAGGAAGGAAAGGTGAGTGCTCTACCCACTAGGTGACACACGGTTCCTTGTGTGGAGGGGAGTTTCACAGTGGAACATGAACACCAACTGCCCATCACTGCTGCTATTTTTCTAGCAATTGGCCTGGTGTGCTTCATTGTATCAACAAATGGTTACATGCTCACTGTGTAAGTCACACCTCTTCCTAAGACATTTCCACCTTCTAGATTCAGTACCCCTCCTCCAGAACCCAGAGGCACTCCAACCCCTAGCGCTCCTGAAATGCAGGCCTGGATCTCACAGTCATGGAGAAGTATTACCTGTGAAATGAAGACTCCCTTACACGCTGGAATCTGGACAGCTCAGGCACTGAGTGGGACTAGCAGGGGAGGGGCCGGAAGGGGCTGTCGCCAACCTCAGGCAAAGGGCAGCTTGGGACTAGGCAGGCCTGCCACTCTGACCTCTTGTCCCACATGACCCATGTCCCCATGACACCTGGCAGAGCACATGATGCTGAACCCAATGTGTGTCTGTACCGGGTCATTTCCCTTGTAAATCTAGTACTAGTTTATTGGCTCTCAGATGAGAAGAGGCAGGTCCCAGCCTCATAAAATGGTTATTTCAACTATGTAGTCAACAGCACAGAAAAATGACGTATACAGTTACAACAAAAGAGAAGGACTGCTCCTCTGTGAACAGCTGGGATGATGGCAGCCATTTCCGACCACAAGGTAGCTGGATGTGTGGGTACCGGTGTTGGTTCTGACACTGAAGAGGGGCCAGCTCCAGACTTCTGCTGGGAGAAACGCAAGGTCACACAGAACCTGTCAGGCTCACTTTGGATTTGCTGCTGTTTAAAATGAACAGTATTATCATACTCATGTGTTGGTGTGTTATGTACACTATTTTTTTGAGACAGGCTTTATTTACTTATTTATTTGAGCTGCCTGGCAAGAGCCAGATTTTATTATTTTTTTGTTTTATCAGAGAGGGTTTCTCTATGAAGCCCTAGCTGTTGTGGAACTTGTTTTGTAGATCAGGCTGACTTCAAATTCACAGAGATCCACCCGTCTTTGCCTCCTAGGAATAAACAGATTCTATTCTATCTATTCTATGTATTCTATCTATTCTATTCTTTTATTTATTTATTTATTTATTTAGTTATTTTTGAGACAGAGTTCTAGCTGTCCTGGAACTCACCATGTAGACCAGGGACTTTGTGCTGCAGACACTTTCGCCTATAGTGCCATCTACCCAGCCCAAACGAGGGACTGCCCATGTGGATGTGTATATGTATGCATGTATGCATGTGCACATGGCTAGTGTATGTTCATATGCACATGCAGGACACAGACGGACACTGGGCATCTTCTGTGATTCATTTCCACCGTATACATTGAGATGAAGGCTTTCACTTGAACCCAAAGCTCACTCCTTTGGCTTGCTTGGCATGTGTGGGTGGTAGGGATGCACCTATGACATGGCCAGTACTTTGCCCACGAGCTAGTCCCAGCTACCAAAGGTCTTTGTTCTCTGTGGTCCAGACCCTACTGTAACAACAAAGAGTACAGAGAGGCCAGCAGTGGTTTGTCATTGGTTTAATTTATTACATCTGACTCCAGTGACACTGACATACCCGCGGGGCCTGTGGACCTCCCGGAGCGTCGGCTCTGTCCAGTAAGATACAGTACAGTTAATGCTGGTAGAGACTCAAGGCCAGACCAGGGCCGACAGACAGGCCTATTCTTCTCTGCCTATAAATGTGGAAGATTGCATGTGTACAGTTCTCCAAGTCCAAAACTACATCTGGTGCTACCCATCACTGCTAAGGGCTACTCCAACTCGGCTGGGACGTTCACCTCGGGGTCAGGACTCCGGAATGTCTGCTTCAGTCCTCCTCGCTGCCACTTCCTGAGCGGTCCTGGAGGAAGAGGGGACAGGGTCTCAGTGGCCACCACCTAGGCACTCTCCTGAGTGCTGGGGAAGAGCCTGTGGATCTCAGATCCCAAGGAATAAAATACCTTGACACAGCAGAAAGAAAACATTAAAACTTGGGCCCTGCCCTGCAATATGGCAGCCCTGTTACGAGTAGACCTGTTGCATAGGAGAGAAACTGGCTTGGGGGTGTAGGACAGACCACTATGGAATGCTCCAAGAGGCAACCAGCCCATTACAGCTATTCTGAGTATGAACATTTGTCCTGTTTTCTGACAGCCATTTTGGTATTTGTCTAATGTAGCTCAGACCAGCCTCAAACTTTGCTATGCAGCCAAGGATAACCACAAGTTCCTGATCCTCCTGCCTCTACCTCCCAAGTCCGGGGATCACAGGCCCGCACCACTATGTCTGCAGTCATTTTTATTTATTTATGTCTTTTGGAGACATGGTTCCTCTGTTGCTTTGGAGCCTGTCTGGTAGACCAGGCTGGCCTTGAACTCACAGAGATCTGCCTGCTTCTGCCTCCTGAGTGCTCGATTAAAGGCATGTGCCACCACCGCCAGACTGCGGTCACTATTTTATTAAGATTTATTTTTAGGGCTGGAAAGATGGCTCAGTGGTTAAGAGAACTATCTGCTCCTACAGAGGACCTGAGTTCAGTTTCCAGAACCTATATAACGGCTCACAACATTTTCTAACTCCAATTCCAGGGGACCCAATGCCCTCCTCCTAACCTCCATGATCACCACGGATACTCATCGTACACACACGCAGGCAAAATACACAGAAGAACGAACAAACAAACAGATAAGAAAGACTTGGGTTTTGTTTTCTTTTGAGCTAGGGTCTCTATCTTGGCTGCCTGCCTCTGTCTCTTTATTGCTGGGATTGAAGACACAGCACCACAGCCGGCTTGTTTTCACTATGTAATGTTCAGGTGTGTGTCTGTGTGTGGGCACTAGTATGTGCACTCAGGCTAGAGGCCTGGGATCCCCTGGCACTTGAGTCACCCCCGAGTGCTGGAAACTGAATTCTGGTTTTCTACACAAGCAGTTAACACTCTTAATCTCTGAGTCATCTTTGCAGAACTTGCCCATTTTATTGTTTTTTCCAGACTGGGTTTCTCTCTGAAGCCCCGGCTGTCCTGAACTCACTCTGTAGATCAGGCTGGCCTCAAACTCAGAGACCCCACCTGCTTCTGCCTCTCGAGTGCTGGGATTAAAGGCAGGTGTCACCATTGCGTGGCTCCATTTTAATTTTTAAAGTAAGTGTATGAGTGTTTTATTCACATGCATGTCTGTGTATCATGTGTTCCTCATGGCTACAGAAGCTATAAGAGGACATGGGATCCCTGGGGACTGGAATTATAGATGGTTATAAGCCCCTGCATGGGTGCAGGGAATTGAATCTAAATTTTCTGGAATAGCACCCACCTTTCCAGTCCTCTTTATTTTTAACTCACTGGTCCTATGTGGAAACTGTCCCGTATAAGCCAAGGTAGAAGCTGAGGACCCAGCCTGTGTCCCATAGAAGGCTTCACCAAACAGGAAGGCTTCCAATGTGTTGGCACCTGTCTGGTGGCTCCAGTAATTCCAGTGATCCTGGCTCTCCTCAGACATAGACTTGTCTTGTCCTATCTAGCTGCTCTGCAGGCTTCACCATAAACCCAAAGTCCCCTGCTCTGGAGCCTGTGTGCTACCAGAACTAAGCACACCGCTGCTGCCTGGCTATGGGCCTGGGTCTGCACTGTAAGCTGCTAGACATGGCTGTGAGAACATTCAAGGTTATAGAATGCTGAGCCTGAGTTTACCCATCTGCAGAGTGGCCTGGACTTGGGACTGGCCGGGGTGTAGCTTAACTAAGGGCTGCACTGCCCTCACCTCTTCCTGTTCCTCCTCACTGTCGTCGTCGCTTACAACGGGCTTGGCCCGGGACCCCCGGCTTGGCCGCCGCCGGCCCCCCTTCAGTCGATCCTGGGCCTTCTCCTTCCGGCCCAGTTTGATCTTTACCTTGACAGAGCGGGCTGAGGGGACATAAGGAAGTAAGCTGTTAATCGAGGCAACAGCTGGCACCTCAGGTCATCTGTGAGCCGCTGCAGCAGCTCTGCCCCTTTCCCTCACTCACACTCAGACTCGGAGCCTTCCTCCTCGCCCTCTTCTTCCTCCTCACTTTCTTCGCCTTCACTGTCATCCTCCTTCTCAATTTTCTGCCGCACGCTGGTGAAGACAGACTGCAGAACGATGGAGTCCTCGTAGATCTGTGGGGACACAAGGCTTATGTCACTTTCTATTGGAGCTCTGCTGTTCAGCAAGGCCACACCACAACCCTTCCCTGGATGACAAAATGCCAGGGCTGGGAGGCTTGTGCACTGGCCAGTTTCTCCCTCACTGACTCTACTTTTCAAGGCCCTGATGTCTACAAAGATGAATGATATCAGAAATACACAATCCTATTGGCATGGTATTTCCATGATCTACAAAGCAAAACCCATCTCCTGGAAGCCACCCCTCCCTACCAGAGGCAGATGGGAACCACTGCGGGGCATTTCCCTACAGAAAAGACTCACAGCACAGTATGCCTTTCAAGAGAATAAAAAGGAGTAAATATAAAACTGCAACACAGGCTGGAGAGATGACTCAGGGTTAAGAGCACCATGCTCTGGCAGAGGACTCAGGCTCAGTCTCTAGCAGCCACTGTGTGGCTCACAACTGCATGGAGCAGTGGATCTGATTCTCTCTTCTGCAGGCGCCAGTGTAGTGCACGGACACCCTCGCAGGCAAAACACCCATATATAAAATAAAAATAAAACTGCAAGACAGACAACAAGGCTGGGAGGCAGCTGCATGTGACCCCTTTACTACCGAGGAAAGGGACACTGCTTTCAGTAATAGGAGCAGACCAAACTGTTCAAACCCCATTATTTGCAGGGGGATGAAGGGCAGGCGGCACAATGGCCATGCGGGTGCTCACCAAGGAACCTTCGAGGTTGAACGTCTGAGCATTCTGGCAGAGCAGCATCACATCCTTCTCCAGGTCATTGAGGCTGCGATACTTGTGGTTGCGGATGCGTTCCTGTGGGGAGTGAGGGAGGCCTTACTCTGGGCAGCCATGACTTCCTGTCTGCCCATGCTGTGACTGCTGGGCTGATCCGGCTGTCCTCCCAGAGCCCCAGATTCTTGGCACCCACATACCTTGATCTTCTTGAAGTCCACGGGTTTTCGGATGAGCTCATAGTACTCAGGAAGCTCCTTGCGCGAGGGAAGCTGGATGAACACCTCGCTGAGCTGTCTTCCACTACTGCTGCAAAGTGACACGGTGTGTCACTCCCGGGCGTTGGCCCATCACCCGAGAGAGACATTGCACCATCACACAAGGACAGAAGAGGAGGATTTAAAGACCGGGGAGTTCTTTTATCTTTTTGGGAGTCTCATCATGCAGACAAGGCTGGATTTAAACTCAGAAATGACAGCCTGCCTCCTCCCCAGTGCTGCGACTGAAGGTGAGCACCCCCTCCATTTAACCTGGCAGCTATTTAAGTGTTTGAGGCCTTCTGAATGCACAAACATTCCTGACGGATAACCAGGTCCAGTGGCAGGACGCAGTCTGGTGACATCTCTAAGCCTAGCTCTGGAAGGAGTGTCACACTGCCACCCTCAGGGTACACACCTCCAAGCACTCTCATTCCCATCAGTAGTCTCACTCTGTAGACCAGGCTCCGACAGCCTCCTGAGTGCTGGGAGTAAAGTGTGCACCACCACACCCACTTCACCTTCATTTCCATTCTATGCTTGAGCACCGAGAGCATTACAGGAACCTTCCTGAGGCCACAATTCCCACATGCAGCTCTCCTGCAGGTGGCACCAAGCCAGAGGCCTTCATTCAGAGTACATGGCAAAACCCCAGGACGAAAGAGGAAGAGCGCAGGTGTGTCCTGGGTTCTCCAAAGGGACAAGTGCTGCTTCATACAAGGGTGAGCTGCAGCTCAGCATCACCCTGACTGCTGTCCTGAAGTGCTAACCTTAGTGGCCCCTACAGTAAGTGGTGTGAGCAGGCTGTGTAGAGAGCCTAAGGGGGGCAGATGGGGTCACGCCCACTAGCAGAGGGAGGGAACCAGACTCCCTAGGGTCTCTGTGTGGCTGGTGTAAGGGGCCAGAATGCACCTGCCCCCTCATCAATCACCTGACACTTGCTCAGCCCTTCAGAGTTCCCAAGTGGCAGATAAACCAGTGAGTGAGGCAGAGGAAACCATGCCCCCCAGGGCCAAGAGGGTGGTATTTGTAGGGAGGAGAGAGTCCCTGTGGCACTGAGCTCCACGACCACCTCTCCAGCACCCCTCTATCCTTCATTATCTTTCTTCTTTTCAAATAGCCAGGGTGGCCCTCCAACTTGCTGCGTTGCCAAGAATGACCCTGAACTTTACTCTTTTTTTTTTTTTTGTGTTTTTGTTTTCTTTTTTGTTTTTCAAGACAGGGTTTCTCTGTGGCTTTGGAGCCTGTCCTGGAACTAGCTCTGTAGACCAGGCTGGTCTCGAACTCACAGAGATCGCCTGCCTCTGCCTCCCGAGTGCTGGGATTAAAGGCGTGCGCCACCACCGCCCGGCTCTGAACTTTACTCTTTCTCTTTAAAAAAAACCTAAATTCAAAATAGGCTGGGGTGGTGGTGCACACCTTTAATCCCAGTGCTCAACAGGCATAGGCAAGAGGATCTCTGAGTTGAGGCTAGCCCAGTCTACATGTTGAGTTTCAAGCCAGCCAGGGCCACACGGTGAGAACCTATCTCAACTAACCAACAAAGTGAAGGCCATGCTCCAGTGGATGCCCCATACCTACAAGACGATGGGCAGCACAAATGGGACTTGGTGGGTTATAAAAGGTAGATAATGAGTTAGGGTGCGGGGTAGGAAGGGAAAACGATCAAAATACAAAAAGGTTTTATTTTAGAAAATTCTAAATGGCTAGGCCTGATGGAACTCAGTGGTAGAGCGTCTGCCTAGCATGTAGAAGAGCCCGGATTCCATCCCAGCACCACAAGAAGAAAAAAATGGAGATCACAACCCCTGATACAGACACAAGAGTCCCTAGAATACAACAGACAGGAGGATGCTTTGCCCCTGTATGGCACATGCTCTACAGAGCAACTGCCCCTGTACCACAACATCAATTCAAATTATGCTCCTGCTGGGAAAGCAAGCATGAGAAGTTCCAGCTTTGTTCCTTTTGTTCCTCCATCCAGCATGGAGTGGGGTGGGGGTATAGGGACACGCCTGGGTCCTATAGGACTAGCATCTTCCATCTCCTTCAGGGCTACATCTTCAGTGCTAGGCCGTGTATGGGCCTCAAGGAGGCTATGGCACATGCCCTCCAGCCAAGACAGAGCTGTCTGTAGTCTCCAGACAAAGGATGTGGTTAGCCTAGTTTCCTGCACTTGCATATATGCCTGCTGTGGGAGCTTCTTCTTTGCAATGGCAGAGCACTGGCCAGGTTTCCTCAACTGACCCTGCTGTGCAATTTCCTAAGCAGAGCCTTCTTGATGCAGCAAGGATTCATTTAACTCTGTTCCTTAGCAAGAACTGTTTCCCACTAACACAAGACAGGTAGGCAAAGACACAAATAGGAGTTGCCAAATTGGTGGGGCCCAGGAATTCAAGGCCAGCCTGGACAGTTCAGCAAACTGTCTCCATAAAAAGATGTCCCCAGTGTGGCAGGCTGGCTTAAGAACTATGCCACTATTCCCTCCATCCTCTGCCCATTCTTTTGTTTTTTTTTGAGACAGGGTTTCTCTGTCCTGTAACTGTTTGTAGACCAGGCTGGCCTTGAACTCAGAGTTCTCCGCCTCCCGGGTGCTGGGATTAAAGGCATGCTCCACCACCGCCCAGGCTCCTTCCTTCATTTTTAAATCTAGTGACTCAAATGCAGAAGGAAGAGTCTTGAGCATTTGGAAACAGTTCATTTCCCCTTCAGCTCTGCTCAGTGCCACTTCCATAATTCTGAAGAGACTCCTGCCTCCAATTCCCCATGATGATGATTCATGGGCATGCCTATGAGGGATTGCCTTGACTGTGCTATTTGATGTAGGAAGCCCCAGCCTAAAGTGGGCAGCATCATTCCCTGGGTGAAAGTCCTGAACTGAGCAGGAATGGAGAAGCCGAACAGAGGACATGTGTTTATTTCTCTCTGTTCTTGACTGTGCTTGTGATGGGACTAGTTCCTGTCTTGATTTCCTTCTCAACAATGACAGACTGTCCTGAACCGTGACCTAAGGACACCTTTTCTTCCTTAGTTGCTTCTTGTCATGGCATTTTATCACATTAACAGAAAAGAAACTAGGCCAGGTGACAAAAGCTGTTGCAGCCATTCTCCTGTGGTCTGAAGATGGTCCTCCCAGAGAGTAGCTGTCCCTCTAGAGCACTGGTTCTCATCTTCCTAGAGCTGAGACCTTTAATACAGTTCTTAATGCTGTGGTGACCCCCAACCATGCAAGTATTCTGTTGCTACTTCATAACTGTAATTCTGCCACTGTTATGAATCATACTTAAATATGTGACCCCAAAGGAGTCAGAACCCACAGGCTGGGAACCACTAGCTAGAGGAGACTGGCAAATTGTCTTTTTTTGTTTCTGAGGTCCCTTCATCTACATACCCTGGGTGGCCTCCAACTCACTATGTAGACCAGGCTGGTCTCAAAATCACAGAGCTCTCCCCAATATGCCACCTCTTCTAGAAATCTTCAAAGCACCCATCCGAGCTCTGTGCTCTGGCACTGCTGACGGTGCATTCCATGCTACCCTGTCAGCGCTGTCTGTCACACAGCAGCCGGCAGCACAGCTCAAGGCCACCTTGCATCCTGATGAGCAGCGAAGGATGCTGATGGCAGCTCTATGTGGATAGAAAACTCGGCTTTGAGCAAGTTAAGTCACGCAGCTCACCAGGCAAGCAGACACTTCCCTTTGCGCAGGAACCTCACATGGTGATACTACGCCTTAGATGCAGGCCAGGTGGATGATGGTCCTCTGCTATAAATCCATTTGCAAGATTGACAACTGTGATCAGACAGACTATGGATGGTACAAGACTCTTCCTGGGAAGGAAACATAGATGCATGTCCCAAGAACCCAAGGAACAACAGCACCCTTGAGGAATAAGGGCCTACACAGCCCCCTTCCCTTTTCAGAAACATGAGTGAACCCTAGGACTGTGCACAGGTAAGGCAAGGCACTTGCTGTGAGGACCTCTCAGACAGTCAATGCCATCATACTTTGGGGGCTAAAACTTCACAACTGTGATACAGTACCATGATGGATCCTTCTCCATTCCCGGGGCCACTTGCCAAGCTTCCTAGCCAGTGAGAGGTGAACATACCATAGCTTGTCAAACACTTGAATAGCCTTCCAAGCTTCAAGACTGCCCACTGACATGGGTACTGAATGCCCCTCCCCAGGAAAGCCTATCACATACCTCACCTTGATGCAAATGTAACCTTTGGCCCGAGGTGCTGGCTCCATCGACACATTTCTCACGATGCTGGTATTCAACCAGCTTTACACATTCTAATCAAATGCTCAGCCATGGAGCTAAACCCAGAGGTCTATGATCCTGCCATTCCTGTGTCCTGGAGTGGTTCTGGGGGTGGGGGTGGAATTAGCTGAGTGTATTCTCCTTATGTTGATGTAGCATCATGCTGAGAGTCACAAGTGACAAATCTTGCTACTGCTAACAGGCACTGGGGCGCATCACTGGGTATTAAGAAGCCAGCAGCTGGACTGGGTGGCAGTTGTGCATTAGGGAGTCAGAGGCAGGCAAATCTGAGTGTGAGGCCAGCATGGTCTACAGAGTGTTCTAGCACACTCAGGGTTACAAAGAGAAATCCTGTCTCAACAAATCAACACAGAAAAACAAAAATAAACAAAAAGAAGTCAGCAGCTGCTAGGGTGGTGGCAGCACACATCTTTAATCCAACTACTCGGGAGGGAGGCAGAGGCAGGTGGATCTCTGAGTTTGAGGCTCTTCTGATCTACAGAATGAGTTCCGGGACAGTGAGGGGTACAAAGAGATAAAACCCTGTCTTGAAAAAACCAAACCAAACAGCTGTCTGGATTGGGTTGGCTGTTGGGCATGTCTGTGGAAAACTCTTGACCGTGTTAATAGAGTGGTTGGACCCTTCCATTACAGAAAATTTCCTAGACTGTAAGCGTGCAGAGAGTGAGCACATGTGCATTCGGAGACCTGCTCATGACCAGATGTAATGGAACTGGATGTCAGAAGTAAATGGTCTTGACGTCCCTGTTCCGATGAGCTGTGACCTAGAACTGTGAGCTACAAAACCGCTTTCTCCTTAAGCTGTATCTTCAGGGTGTTTTATCACAGCAACAGGAATAAAATGAAGACATGTTGGAAAAGGAAGCGCTTGGTCATAGGAAACCCTCCCAGGCAGTAAGTTGGCAGCAGATGGATGGCCTGGGGCTATGACTGCTTTTTCTTCCTTAGCCATTCTGCAGTGAGACTATGACCTGGCATCTCTATGGTCCAACCCATGTTTCTGGGTGTACAGTGAACCTGAGCACCATATTGAAGGCTGCTAGCACTCTGCAACCTTTCCAGACAGTCAGAACCTGGATTTGTTCATCTATCTGGGAAGGGGACTTGAACTTGCTTATTGCAAACACTTGTTCGATGTGTGGCTCATTTCATTCTCTTCAAGGTGTTCTTTGTTCTGCTGAAGAGGCATCTGCCTAGCATCAGACTGGATAGAGACATGTACTTTGAAAACATCCCCACACCACTAGCTGAGGATTGGTTCTCTCCAGTTGTTCTCAGCATTCCCACCCAGTCCTGCCTGCCTGTCTCCTCACTCACGGCAAACCATGAGCCACAAACTGAGACAAGCACAAAGGAAGGAAGATGTGCAGGAGGCTGAGGAGCCTGCGCTGCCCCTTGCACACCACCTCACCACAAGGAAGATCCACTGCAGACACCATGTGCCTATCCATGCTTCTCTGTGGGGTTTGCCAATGAATGCTTCTGTAGGATGAGAACTGAGGGAAGGGGAACCTGAACCTGTGTCTGGATGGCATGAACGAGCTAGGAGAGCCCTCTTTCAACCAGACACAGGAGTGCGGGCCATGGCCATGGCTTCCCTGTTGAGTTTCATTGCTTTATTAACAGCCAACGATGTGGGCAACAGTTGGGGGTGGAACCAAGGCTGCCGCTCTGCTTCTCTGTCAGCTCCTAGAGAAGATACTGTCCTACTTTATCACTGCAGAGAGGGACACTGTCTAGGCCAGGGTGCAGTCACTGAGGTCCTACCAGGGAGGACTCTGAGTTGGTTTGCAGGCCCTCTTGGGAGTCAGCAGCCCGTGTGGGGCCCTCGACTGTACTGCTACCATATGGGCAGGGCCTTCCTCCACACCAGCTCAGGCGTTTAGGAACAGCTACTGTCAAAGTCTTTTCTTTTTACTTTTCAAGATAAGGCTTCTCTGTGTTGCCTTGGCTGTCCAGGAACTCATCTCGAACCCAGAGATCCGACTGCCTCCCTAAGTGCTAGGATTAAAGGTGTGTGCCACCACAAGTGACAAATCAAGTCTTTTAAAGACAGAGTCTTATGTGTCCCAAAGTGGCCCTGAATTCATTTCTGATCCTTCTGTCTCCACTTCCTCAATGCTGGCGGTTACAGGCGTGCACTTCCAGGTGCGGGGATGGAACCTAAGATCTTATGCATACTAGGCAAATACTCTGGCTTCAGACGCACAGACCAGCCCTGGAACCAAAGTTCTTATTATGGTATCATGCTGGTTTTTAACAATGGAATCTGAGCCTAGGGTTCAAGAAGTCTGGAAGACCTTCCACGGAGTTCAGTAATGTATAGGACACAACTTCAACGCCTTCATTTGATGAAGGTCCTGAGATGGCACTGGTAAAGGCAAGCGGAGAATGGAACAGGAGATGACAGGCGCACGGTTATGCCAGGAAAGCATCTGAGAATTAGGAAGCAGAGCAAAGGGACAGCGAGGCTAGCCATGGCTCTGTGGGTTGACTGAGGTTAGAGGCAAGATGAGGGAAGCCCAAGGTTTGTCTGCAGTAGTGAGTGACAGCAGCCCAGACTGAATTTGTCAGCATTCCATCTGTGACTGTGGAGCAATCTCACTGTCAAAGGACACCTCAATCCTCTTCTGAGGCATCAGGAACTTGGGAGCCAAAGAGTGATGGGGTATTCTGGACTAGCAGAGCATATGGACTGGGAGTAACAGGATCTAAGCTCATTACATAGAGGGTGACCTATACACCATATGTGGAGACTTTGCGAAGGTGACCTGGGACCTTCTACCGAATGGAAGGCCTTCACAGGGACATAGGCTGCTGACTGCAGGGAACAGAGCAGGAGGGCAAAGGACCCAGCTGCTCCAGACTCCATCCAGTACCCTATCTGTCAGACCTGCCTGTTTGCCTGTGAGTTATGAACTGATCACTGGTCTCTTTTATCAGCCACCTGCTTTCCTTGGTGTAGGAATGTTTGGCCCAGGGCATGAAGCCCAAGATGGAATCTGCCTTCTAGACAGAATAGGTGGAGCTTTTTCAGGTAGATTCTAAGGTGAATTCAGAGTCTTAGGTGTCTAGACAAGGAAGCAGGCCAAGGCTCTCCCGAGCTGCAGAGTGGGCTCTGTCTGCGGCCTTGCCAGGGCTCACCTGATCTGCCAAAGTCTGCTGTAGCTTCTGGGCCAGATGCTAAGCAGATGGCGCTGGCCACAAACCTAGAACCAACAGGCAGCAAGCCCAGATGTCATTCAAAGGCTTTGGAGCTGGAAAACCCTGGAGCTAATTTGGCCCATCTCCATTACTCAGGAGGACAAGTTTAATCACAGAAGTACCTCAGGCAGGCAACAACCCACAGCTTGTTTTTTGTTTTTTTTTTTGCATAGAGCACAGCCTCTCTTCTGAAAAACATCTGCCTCCTGTCTCTTTACACTGAGTAGGGACTAGAAGGAGACAGTACGGCTTGCTGAGAAGTCCCAGGCAGTGCTGGGCATTTCTGGGCCTGAGGCTTCATCCTACCTAGCTTCACTTTCCCATATGCCTGACCTCTCAATCTTGTTTCTTCATTTGGAAACAGGTACAGGAGTAGAACAGAATTTTAAAATCTACAACTCAAAACTTTTAAACGTGTGCCCACCACCCTGGAGTGTCAAGTGCAAACACAACACCTTTTTGTCATAGAACACACAATGCACAACTTGTGGAACAAACATGTTGTTACTATGACCTCAGCACCAGTGTGGAATACACAATCTACACAGCGGCAAGGGCTCTGGGAGGTGCACAGCCCTGGGGACAGTCGAGAGGTCCAGGATGCTCCCCTGGGCCAGCTGGCTGAGACAGCACCCTACAGTGCTCTGGAACCTAATCCTATGCACTTGAAAGGAGCTGATTTGGGCCCTTGCTATTCCATGGTCCAGGATAAGGAACAACCTAACTCCCGAGTCCATACTTAATTTTCATCCATGTTTTACTTTCAAAGTAAAAAGTTCTTTTTCCCACTTCATTTTGACTGGCTGTGTGCTGCAGTACTAGCTGGGGATGGTGCTCGGCTCTGCAGGAGGCAGGCACAGCTTTCCTCTTAGTCTGGCAGGTTCTAACACGAAGAGAGGACTGAACTGCAGGGATCCTCCTCTTCTCCCGAGGCTCTGCTCATGAGCTCAATTCTGCCTGCCTGTGCACCGACTCAGGAGTCACACAGTTCAAGCTCCTACCCACTGTGTGCCATAGCAGGAAGGTATACTGCAAGTGGGTGCTATGGAGCCAAGGTCAGTAGGCCCTGCCTACTGGCTACCAGCACCTATGGGAGAACATAAAAAGGAGACAGGTTTAGTCCTGGGGTACTAACTCAAGCTGGGCCAGAAAGCCACAGCCTCAATGGCCAGCAGCAGTGACACGGCAAGGGCTTCCCTGCCTCTCCATAGCAGTTTGTCTCGAAACCAGCAGCACTAGTTCCTGGAGGCTGCCAAATGAACGTGCAACCTAACCGTCACCCAGAAGCAGGTCTATGGTCTAGCTCAAAATCATTCTTCGGTGTCAGTCAAGTATTAAGGTGCCGGGCAGTGGTGGTGCACACCTATATTCCCAGGACTTGGGAAGCAGAGGCAGGTGGATCTCTGTGAGTTTGAGGCCAGCCTGGTCTACAGAGTGAGTGCGAGGACAGAACAGGCTCAAAGCTACACAGAAAAACCCTGTTTTGAAAAACAAAACAAAAAAACAAATAAAAAAAAAAAAAAGAAAGCAGTTTTGATGACAGGGCTACATAGAGAGCATTTGTCTAAAATAAAACACAAAACTACGTTTGATGCTACAATGTTATTCTCCCCAGCATATCTGCAACGGGGTAAGAGATATTAGGCCTGACTTGTGAATACTGCCTACCATGCCAGAGACCAGAGCTGGCTCAGAGCCTTCTGGATGACAAGTATGTCATAAAGAATCTGTAGCCTCTGCCCTCAGGTGCTGACATTCTGGAGGGGGTAGGGCTCCGTGATCCAGGTTGACTAGCAGAGGTGGTAGATACACAGGCCAGCCATGTGAGCAGCCAGCCACGCATACACGAGAGAGCCCCAACGAAACCCCTGGTGCCCAGGAGTATCCCTGGCTGTCTCTACACTTGCAGGGAAACTGGCAATGTCTATGATACCATCAGGAAGGGAGGGACAGTGGGGAGAGGCCTCTCCAGAGAGCTGCTGCTACTAAAGGCCTTCCATCAGTTACCGCAGTTGTGGACACCCTTGGCCTCTCTCCCCACAACAAAGCAGACTTACCATAAGCTCACACTGTGCTGTCCCACAGCTGAGCTCATCTTACTAGTAGCAAATTTAGTTAAGTGTCAGACGTATCCACAAAATGAGTCAATGTTGTACCTAAACATCCTTTTGAAATTCTCTGGCAAATGAGTTAAGTTTCTGACCAGGAAAATGAGGCAATGTTGACTTTCCACAGGTGACATGTGACTGTAGCCATCAGCAACCTTTGTTAGGGTGAAGGGACCTGCTTCCAACAATCTGTTACAATCCTGTTACACTCTTTCCCCCTGGGGAGCTCTGGGCTCCATGACACTATCCAATCTAGATGGGAGGCTACTTAGAAATAGGCATCAAGCTCCAAGACATCTTGCCCCCAGGGTCAACTATAAGCACAGTAACACCCCAGCAAGGTGCTCAGCATCAGGTTGTATACTTACCACATCCAAGGAGTTTGTGCCCTGCAACAGAGCCATCTTGACAAACCAACTCTGAGTTGTCACCTTACTAACCAATCTGTGCACTGGAGCCTGCTTATTCTACTGCTGGGTGAGTCACCTGTCACCTCATGGATAATCGCATGAGGGAAGGAAGCTTTCTCAGTAGGGCACAGAATACACGAATAACAAACTGGTTCCTCTGAAAACAACCAATGCCTATGAAGTCTCTTACACACGCCCCTCCTGTTTGTTATGTACACCCCTACCATTTCAGACAGCTTTCCAGGCAGACCCCACTTGGAGGAACTGCTGCCCACGGCCAGCACCATGGATAGGTTTGGAACCTCATCCACACTGAAGTACATGGTGCTCTGCAGACAAAGGCCCTCTAGGTAGCAGCAATTTCTGCTTTCAGAGCTCTCAGGTTACAGTTGCCCTGTGGATGGACTCCTGCCTAAGACTGCAACCCTGCTGCTATGGACTTGGGCCATAGCAACTAGCACAGAGGAAACTGCACACCGAGCTCAGCTGAGAGGATGAGGTTGAGTCATTTCAGGACCTTGCCATCAACGGCCAAAAATCTGGATATCCTGGCAGGGGCAGTCTTTCAAATTCTCAATATTAATTGAAAAAATTATAACTTTATTTTTAGTGTTTTTTATTTTCTCACTTGTTTTTTTTTTTTTTTTTTTTTTTAAACAAAGTCTATGTAGACCAGACTAGCCTCACTCAGAGCTCTGTCTGCCTCTGCCTCCTAAGTGCCGGGATTAAACGTATACTCCAGCAACAGCTCCATTTTTTTTTTTAAAGTTACTTATTTGTGTACATGTTCGGGAATGTGTGCCACAAGAATACACATGGAGTCAGAGAACAAAATGAACAACTTGTGAGTCAGTACTTGTCTACCATGTGGGTCTCAGGCATCAAATTCAGGCTATTGGGCTTGGTGGCAAGGGCCTTTTACCCATTAAGCTACCTCATGGCTCATTTTTGTTCTTTTCTGAGACAGGTTTTCACTATGTAGCTCAGGTCGGCCTCAGACTTGTGATCATCCTGTCTCAGCCCATCCCCATTTCAAAGCTGGGCCCACAAAGGTGTACCAGCACCTAAGTCACCCTGACTTTTGTGTGCATTGCCCGATATTCTGATGTATCGCAGAGACCCTGGCACTCACACCTCATGGTGAGTGGGTCACCAGGAAATCCTTTCAGGAGGCATGTCTTTACACCCTTGCCCATGTTTGTATCAACTCATCTTCTTAGTCTGGAAAAAGCCTGCATTATTCACCTTGTGGTGAACTGATTTTCTGAACTCTAATTTCTTAGCCATTAATGACGGATGGCTTGCGTCCCCCTGAAGGGAAGACTCAGGATCAAAAACTAACTGGTGGTTTCTCCTAGAACACTTTTACCTTTCTCAGTTTTACAATCATAATCTATTTCAAAGGAGAACATAAGAGGGTCAAGGGTTACCGCCTCTCAAGTGGCTATCCAAAACCTTAGCAGGGCTCACTTCAAAGGCCACCTTGCTGTCCCACTGACCTTCAGCAGTCTCCTTCACTTTAGCTTTAAGTTTCCTCAAAAGAACTTAAAATTGTTAGAAGGCACATGTGCACAGACACACAATCATACACACACAAAAATTAAAAATTAAAACTTAAAAAAGGAGAATTAAATCACAGAGGCCAGTTATTTCCATTGGATTTTTACACACTCCATATCTAAAACAAGTATTTAAGCAAGCAAGTCTCTCTCCACAGTACTCCTCCATTTCCTTTCTGTGTGGAATCTGCCTGAGAGGTAACTGCAGCAAATCAGGGCTGTCACTTTTTTTCCATCCACCCCTACTACATTTTCAGATCTAGCTGGGGAAAGGGTGCCAAGATGTGTATAATGGAGTCAATAATGGACAACCTGGTTTTCTCCTTTCACCAACTGGGTCTTGGGGATCAAACTCAGGCCATCAGGCTTGGTGACAAGCAACTTTGTCCTTGAGCCATCTCTCCGGCCAATCTGTGCTCACTGATTTAGGCACCACCACTACTCTAAACTATTGTGCTTGTGGACTCTTGGCAAACACACTTGCTAACTCTCCTTCTGGATGACTCATACTTCGCTTGAGTCAGAGAAGCAAATTTTTCTGTCCAGAAAAAATTTCAATTAAGGGGCCGGCACTGGCCAGTGTGCATTGGAAAGGTGAATTAAGACATCATGCAATAGAAAGATTAGCAAGTCCCAAGCTTCATATGTCCATCTCCTGCTATACAAGGCCTGCACGGGAACCACAGTTCCCATGAACAGTAGTCTGACAGCTTTGGCCACAGCTGAAAACATGGACTACCTCATGTGTGGCAAATCTTATCAGACAGGCTTCCCTCCAAGAACAAAACCTGTCAAGAAACAAGACAAGGCCCACAAACTCTCAACATCTCAATGACCCTTAACACTGGGAGAGGGAGAACTAGACACACAGCAGGAACACCAGAGGCTGCAGTCCTATGGCCTCTTTGCCATGATCCACCCAGCCACAACCTCTCAACATCATTGCCATTCCAACAGCTACACCTACTGCTGCTACTGCAGGGCCTGTCCTTCCAGACCAGTCCTTCCTCAGACAGACCAACAGCATATACCACCTTTGCTAAGACATACATGCCTGCCTCTATCTCCTGCCACCCGTTCCTTCCCTATCAAGGTGGAAGACACCTGTGTGCATCCCTGCTTCAGATCCTAAGCCCTCTGAAGAAGGGTGCCAAAAAATAGGCCTTCAGTGTTGATGAGTGCCAGGTTCTATGTTCTACGCTTCAGACACCCAACAGGGACCCCTCTGTTGTTGCCTCAGCTTACCTGTCCTTGTACTTGATCACGGCATCCACAATCTTCTTCATCTTCTTGGTAAGGTTAGGAGGGTTTGGGGACAGTTTCTCGGCAGGAGGCCGTCCACGCTTCTTCTGCTTCTTGCTTTCCTCATCTTTGTCACGGCTGCGGGTGCTGGTGGTCGGGGTGGAGGAGCCGGCCTCGCTGTCCCGCTTGCGCTTGCGTGAGGATTTCTTCTGCCGGACCTCCTCTTCGATCTCCTCCAGCGTGCCCTCCTCGATGGCCTTCAGGGTCAATAGTGGTAAAATAGGACAGCCAGCACCCAGGTCGACAAAGAAGAGGCCACAATGCACGCTCCTAGGGCCCGGCTAGGGAGGGAGGTGGCCCCCATACTGATGTTCTTCCAGCATGGCTGGCTCAGGACACAACATCTACTGGGAACCCTGACTTATCTCCTATAGGTAGGAAAGGCCGAGGCTCTCTTCCACTTTGATGCCCCATCCAGTGTCCATTCAAAAGATTGACTACATAGGATCATGAATGGGCCAGGCAAAAGCCTAGCCACATGGATACAGACATTTGGAAGACCCTGCTCCAGGCTCTGTCACCATCTACTTAAAAATTTTAAAATTAATTTATTGACCAACTATGTGTATTATGTATGCATGTGTGTAACAAGTGGCAGTGGAGATGGAATTCAGAGGACAAGGTATGGGAATTGGTTCTCTCTTTTTACCATGTGGGCTCTAGGAAATGAATTCGGAGGTCATCAGGCACAGTGGCAATCACCTTTACCTATTGAACTACCTCACTAGTGCCCTGTGGTGGTTTCAAAGAAACTGTCCCCCAAAGGGAGTGGCACTAATAGGAGGTGTGGCCTTGTTGGAGTAGGTGTGTCACTGTGGAGACGGGCTTTGAGGTCTCATAGAAGCTTAAGTCACGCCCAGTGAGAAAGACACTTCCTGTTGCCTATGGGTCAAAACGCAGACCTCAGCTCTTCAACACCAAGTCTGCCTGCAAGCCACCATGTCACAGCATGGTGATGAAGGACTGAAACTCTGAAAAGGTGAACCACCGCAATTAAATGCTTTTCCTTTTAAGAGTTCCCGTGGTCATGGTGTCTCTTCACACTAGTAGAAACCCTAAGACATGCCCCATCTACTCTTTTTAGCTGTTGATCAGTACAGAGTACAGTGGCATCAGGTGCTCTCGATGCTTCAGATCCCTCACTCAGGAGCCTTAGTGCAGCTGTGGGGCTGCAGCACAGGTTTATTGTGTTGTACACACTTCTCCTTTTACTACTAATATTATTGTTGCTTATTTCCCCCACCCTAAGTTATGGGTAAGGCATGTGCCAACACACCCAGCTTTCCTGTCCTTTTCTCACTCTACTTTGTGATGCTGAGGATGGGATTCAGCTCTCAGGTAGGCTAACTAAGCAGTGCCCTGGAGCTGCCATGCTAATGCACAGACAGCCTGTCTGCTCAATCTTTCAGTGTACTAACTGCACTAATGTAATTCAGACAAATCCTTAGGCACTTTAATGTGTGTCCTTTCTTTTTCTTTTAAAAAAAGATTTACTTTTTTTCTGTGTTTGAAAGAGATCCCATAGCCCAGAACAGAGAATCAGAATCCCTGGAGCAGGAGTTAATGGTAGCTGTGATGTGGATGCTGGAAACTGTAACTTGGGCCCTCTGAAACAGTCATCGTAAGTGCCTGTCACACTGAGCCACCTCTCCAGCTTCACCATACTGCTGTGCTAGGGATGAGACCCAATGTGAAGGGCAAGCCAAAGAACATTAGTTAACTTTCAGAATATTCTAGAGGACCTTGGGATCAGGAGAGAGGCCTGGATCCAAAAGACCTAGCAGGTCACTGTTTTACATGTGGATTGTGATGTCCAGGCACAGGGCTGCATGCTGAAGTCAGATGAACCCTGGCTCTCAGACAGCCATACAGCTCAGTATGATATGGCCAAACCCCACAAGAAGAGTGACAATTGAGCTTCAAGCTGAAGCAAGGAGGAGACAGGGAAAGAAAGCCTCTGAGCCAAGAAAGCAGCATTAGGGCATGTAGCAGCTGGTGAGACACACCTGTGAGCTCTGCCGCACCCAGAAGTGACTGTTCCCCAAATTCATGTCAACACAGAACTTCACAACTTGATCTACAAGGTCCTTACAATCTGTTGATGATTTGTTTAGGCAGGGAGTAGCGGTGGTGGAACCCTGGGCCTCAAGCCTGATAGCCTGACTGAGATGCAGCACCAGCCCTCTTCTCATTACTCTTAATCTCACGCACTCACGCACGCATGCAGGCATCAGTTCTCCTGGAGCTAGAGATACAGGGGGTTGTGGGCCACTTGATGTAAGTGCCAGAAATTGAACTTGGGTCCTTTGCAAGAACAGCCCATGCTCTTAATAACTAAGTCATTCCTCCATGCCCTCCATTCTGGTGAGACAGGGGCAGGAACTAGAGAAAGGTGGCTACAAGTCAAGAGCTGCTGGAGTCCCAGAAGCTGGAAGAGCCAAGGATATTGCCCAGGGCCTGAGGGAAAATGACCCTGCTGGCAATTTGCCTTCAGTTTCCCAGGTTCTCCAATAGAGAAAGTGTTTCAAAACTGTGTTGAATGCCACGATCATGGTACTTAATCAGAACAGTCTCAGTACAGGGGTCAGTCCTGGGCGGTGGTCAAATAAGCTGTAAGATCTGGACACAGAGTAGCCTGAAGAGTGGCAAGAATCACATGCCTATTGGCAGCGCGGGAAAGGGCTGGGGTTAGAGATTTCACGAGTGTGAATGAATTTGTTAGAGACACGGTCTTCAGTAATCCAGGGTGGCCTTGAACTTCTGATTCTCCTACCTCTATCTCTCAAGTGCTGGGGTGACAGGCATGTGTCACCATACTTAGCTTTATAACTATAAATGTATTATAATGTAAGATGTACTCACTGGCAAAATAACTGTCTTTAGCAAATGCTGCCAAACATCTGGATATGCGTACCAGGCATTCAAACTAGGCCCTATTTCTCATACTTATAAACACCCAAAAATGGATCAGAACTTTTTTGTTTGTTTATTTCTTTTACAAGACAAGGTTTCTTTGGGTAGCTCTGGCTGTCCTAGAACTCACTCTGTAGATCAGGCTGGCCTCAAACTTGAAGACCTCTTTGCCTCTGCCTGCCAAGTGCCAGGATTAAAGATATGAGCCACCACCAACCGGTTGACATACCTTAACATATGGAATAAACATGAGGACTGGGAGATATCTCAGTGGGAATGCATCTGTTTTACAACCTAAGGACCTGAGTTTAGATGCCCAGTACCCACATAAATGGGAATGATGGAATGCATCTTCAGTTCTGGTATGTGTGGGGTGTGTGGAGACAGGCTGTCCTTGAGTTTATTGTCCAGTTAGTTTAGCCAAGAGAAAACACCAAAAGGGACTAGACAGATGGCTTGGTGGTTGAGAAAGTACTGGCTGCTCTCCCACAGAATCTGGGTTCTATTAGCTACACTCACATGACGGTTCACAACCATCTATAACTCCAGTTTCAGGGGATTGGAATGATGCCTTCTTCTGGCCTTCATAGGTAGAGACATACATGCAGGCAAAACACCCATATACATATATACATAAAACATATGTACATATATACATAAAAGTAAATAAGTCTTTAGGGAAATAAAACACTAAGAGACATTCAAATTCATGATTTTTTTTTTAAAAATTCATTTTTATTATTTTATGTATGTATTTTCCCTGCATCTATGCCTGTGTACTACATGTGTGCCTGATGCCAGAGGAGGTGAGGTGGTGAGCCTCCATGGGTGCTGGAAATTGAACCCAGATCCTTTTTCAATAAGTGCACTTAACCCACTCCAGAAGTGCTCTATTTTAAAAAGTAAAACTACAAACCTCTCAAAACAAAAGGCAAAAAGTCAGGCCTGTTGGTACACAACTAGAACCCTAGCACTTGGGAGACTGAGGCAGGATCACCATGAGTATGAGTTTGAAGACAGCCTGGGAGTCTAAAACAATTACCAGGCTAGCTAGGGTTCGAACAGCTATAAGTATAAGAATAGTATAAGGATAAAAACAAAACAGAAAACAGGAATAAGTCTTTGTGTGCTTGAATTTGGCAAGTTTTAGATATATAATCAAAGCATAAACAATAAAGATAAACAGCACCATCAAGGTGGCTCATCTGAGTTTGCTACCAAGCCCCATATCAGATGGTGGAAGAGAACAGACTCCTGTAAGTCCTCTGACTTCCATGAGTGCCACGGTATGTGTGTGCCTGCACTCACAAACAAATCTCATATGCATACACAACAATAACAAATAACCTTAAAAATGAAAAACCCTTTGTGACACCAAGGTTATCAAGAGGGTAAAAGGGGGAGGAGGGCTCAGAGATTAAGAGCCCACACTGCTTTTGCAAAAAATCCCTGGTTCAGTTCCTAGCACCCATGTAAGCTGACTCACTTCCCTGTCCCAACTCCATCTTCTAGATATGGTGGCTCATGAGCATGAACACACACTTTTTAATCTTTAAAAGATTAAAAAGAACGAGACAAGAGGAATCTACTGCTATATATATCTATAAAAAGAGATTTATGGCCTGGAGGTGGTGGTGCACACTTTTAATCCCAGGACTCGGTGGAGACAGGTGGATCTCTTGAGTTTGAGGCCAGCCTGGTCTACAGAGCAAGTTCTAGGATAGCCAGGGCTGTTACAAAGAAACCTTGTCTTTGAAAAACAAAAAAACAAAAAACAAACAAACAAAACAAAACAAAAAGAAAGATTTATAAGATCTATTGGGGCTGGCAAGATGGCTTAGTAAGTACTTGTATCTGGTTCCCAGGATTCACACAGTAGAAGATCAGAATTGCCTCCTATCAAGTTGTCCTTTGACCTCTACACATGCCATGCCACCCCAATATACATATGCATATACACACATTTCAGATAAATAAATGTAAACAAAATTTTAAAAAAGAGATCAGGCAGTGGTGATACACACCTTTAATCCCAGTACTTGGGAGGCAGAGACAAGCCTCTGAGTTTGAGGCCAGCCTGGGTCTACAGTGAGTTCCCAGATAATAAGCTCTAAATAGAGAAACCCTGTCTTAAAAAAACAAAAAAAACTTTTAAAAAGAGAAAGAGTAGGCACTACTGTGTGTTTATAAGGCCACCTCCTCATGAGGCTGAGGCAGAATGACTGTTTGAGCCCATGAGTTGGAAATCAGAATGGGCAACACAGTTAGAAAATTTTCTCAAAGGGGTAGGGGTGGGTGGTAAGGGACATGAATAGATAAATTTATGCAGAAGATACAGGAATGGGCAAGAAGCACACAAAACATACAACCAAGGCAAGAGATAAAAGATGTTAGTGAGGATGTGATAAGCCCAACGACTGGCACATGTGTGGCTGGCCATCTGTTCTATCAATACCATTCCAAGGTACACATGAGAGACAAAAAGACAGGCCATATATAGTTACCATAGATCAACCAAAACAGCTCCTCAAATGAAGCAACACAAACACCAACCAACGATGGAAAGACAGCATGAGGAATTCTCCACAATGGCGCACACTACCCAGCCCGGGTTGTCCTGGAACTCTCCTTAATCCTCTTGTCTCAACCTCAGGATTATAGACTTGAGCCACCACACTGGCTTTCCTGCTGTGCTCTCTAGATGAGGTTTTTCTGAGTTCCCAGGCCCAGGCCACACAGCAGGGACACATGGATCATGCTTCAATTGCCACCTGCCTAATCCTAAAGAGCTGCTTCAGGGCTGTGCTCACAACACGACTCCAGGGCTAGATTGGGAATCATAATTATTAGCTTACGCTCCTAATATCAAATGCCAGTCTCAATGCCAGACACTTGGGACTACTCAGCTATGTCCTCACTCACCATCTGCAACTCCTGCTGCATGGACAGCTGCACTGCACCAGAAGGATGTTGCCCTGCCCTCTGTGTGCCTATGGGCGGTCAGCTCAGAAGCAGGCGGGACTTGAAACCTCAGCTTTCTCCACAGTTGGACTATGAGCCCAGTTCCTGGCCACCTCCAGGTAAACTTGCTGACTGTTTATCAGGGTCTCTCATCAGTCAACCACATAAAGAGGCAAGTACCCATACGTGGAGAGCCCAGGAGAGCTGACAGCACGCTAGGTGCTGCAGTGACAACAGCATGGCTGTTCCCTGTGGTAGCTATAGAGCTGGGAACTATAAAGGTCCTTAGAAGCCATGCAGTGGTCAATGTAGCCAACAATGTGGGAAGGCGCCAGCTGGGATGACCCAAGAAGGCCCGGCCTCTGCTCCCATCCCTGCCTGGCATGGTCTGTGTCGCACAGCCCTCTCAGGCATGTACCTTGAGCCACTGCTTCTCTGTCAGTGAGTCGCTGTAGTCCACCTCCTTGCGGTGGCGGGAACCACGGCCAAACATCTTCTCCTCTTCCTCCTCACATGTGAGCCGCTCTACCTCAGCATCATCCTTGATGATCCAGGATGGGAGCTCATCCTCTTCCATCAGGCGTGGCTTCCGCTTGGGGTTGCGGGCCTCTTCACGCCGGCGGTCCAAGTCCATGCGCTGTGATGTGGGGTGGTAGGCAGAAGGGTAGAAAGAAGTCAGCACAGTGATCAATAACCCTCGGTGTGGGGCTCACAGGAACCAGCTCACTGCCTGCAGGAACACTAGGTGCTGAAGAGTTATCCGACAGTGATTCATTTTGGAGACTGACCGGACCTGGCAGCAGACTGTTAAGAGGGAGCCTTTGGGCTAAGATCCCACAGGGTCTGAGGTCATATATAAAAATAGCAGTACAGTGTCCCTCACTATCCCTACAACATGAAGGTCAGCTGAAGTCATAAGAAAGCTACAGACGTAGGAACAGCAGCTCCAAAAGCTGCAGGGATAGCACTATCATCACTGAGTCTGTGTGGTCCCAGCCCAGGTGCTCACCATGAAGAGGTCAAACTCTTCTTCATGCCGGGCAATCATCTGGTTGACGGTCTCATCATCAGGTACCTCATCTTCCTCCTACAAGATTGCAAAGCTTTAGTTGGACTGTGGTGGGGCTGGGCTGGGTGGTGGCCAGGCTCAGAGGTGAGCAGCGGTGTCCGTCCATAGGAGATGAGCTGATGAGCTGGAGGTCCCAGGCTGGCTGCGGTGGAGGCTCCCACGCGTCAGCAAGAGGCACACACATACACACACGCACACGCACGCTCTGTGGGGTCAGGCCCTTGCTGGCCAGTCTCAGCGAGAAGCCGAGAATTGAGTGGGCGTGGAGACTGAACTACCCCTCTCACCTTTAGAGGTGGCTCCTCCAAGTCGGGGTTGACGCCCGCTGGCGGAGGGGCAGTGTGGGCGAAGCTGGCACTGCCGCTGCCCGTGCTGCAGTGTCTGCTCTGTGGATAAATACAGGACTTCAGTCTCCAGGGCTGTCAATGCGGCGTCTGTCACCAGCAGTTTAGAAAAAACCCACTTCGAAGGGAAAGCAAGTGCGCATCCTCTTTCTGCTCAGCCCACACTCCCTTTACTCCAAAGGGACGCAAAAAAAAAAAAAAAAAAAAAAACCAAAAAACCAAAAAACAACCAAAAACAAAAAACCAAGAGTGCAAAAAAGGTACAAAACTGAAAACGAAAGCCTCATGCATCCACCACTCACGCTGGGCCAGGATGGCACCACGCTCACCTCATCCTGCTCCTCATGCTCCAGGATGGCCTGCAGGAAGGCGCGCCGCTCATGGCTAGATGACTTCTGGTCAAACATGCCTGCCTGGATAACCTTCTGGTCCACATTCAGTTTGTATTTGGCAGCGGCCAGGATCTTCTCCTCCACACTATTCACGGTGCACAGGCGGAGCACACGCACCTCATTCTGCTGCCCAATTCGATGGGCACGATCCTGTGCTTGCAGGTCCTTGGAAGAGGAGGTGGGTCAGTATGAGGAATTCTAGATATCATGTTTAGCACTGGCTTGCAGCTTCATGAGCCAGGAACCCAAGAATGGAACCTGTGATCTGTCTCTAGAGGCCTGGAGGAGCCCTGTTTAGCCCATAATAGCTGTCTACTTTCCTGAGACCCAATGAATACTATCTTTTAAAAACAAACATCTATTTTGAGAGAGAGAGAGAGAGAGAGAGAGAGAGAGAGAGAGAGAGAGAGAACGTGTAACATATAAATACCCACTAGGCACAGAGGAGGGTGTCAGAGAACATAGAAATACTGTGTGCTACCTGACACAGATGCTGGGAACCAAACTCAGGTACTCTGCAATTATATGCTCTTAATTGCTGGGCCACCTCTCCAGCCCGATAATTCTTTTTTGAAAAAGTCACCCTAGGGTAACTCGTAGGGTAACACTCTTGAGCAGCCCTTGCGAAAGCTCCAAGGCATGTCCATGTCACAGCTACGGGAATGGCACTTCTGGGCATTCTGGGTCTGGGGCAAACGTTTTTGAGCCTCAGTACAGGCAGTGCAGATGGGTATGAGGAGTATGGTACAGGAACTAGAGTAGTCAGCTCCTGACAGCATGGCAGTCAAGGCTGCAGTATTATTTCTGTCATTTCTAGCAGAGTAAGACTGCCTGCAATTAATTCTCTTTGGGCCAGAAGCTGTGTGTGACAAGCTGGTTATCAACAAATTTTTCTCAATTAGAGACCACGACCATCAGAACAGAAGGGACTTGTTTGACAGTTGGCCCCCAGGTACAACAGGAGGATGGCTGGCAAGACTGGCCTTGATGATGTGCCCCTGGCTGGCCCTGAAGTGGCCTCTGTTTGACTTCTGTTATTACCTGAGCATCTCTTAGGAACTGGCCCATCAGTAGTAGCATCTGGGTGGAAACCACACTGACACTCATCACAGAAATGACAGAGTGACCACCTAGGCAATTTAACCATCACATGGGTCATTTCTACTAGGTCTGTCAGGCTGTGGCAAAGACATGCCAGAAACTATCAGTGGGAGGGAGTCATCTACACACAAGCAGCCTGCACGTGAATGGAATGCCTTATAACTACGGCAATCACTTATTTTCAGGGCTGATCTAATTAGAGCAGTGGTTCTCAACTTTCCTAATGCTTTAATCCTAATCTTTAATACAGATTCTTCATGCTGTAGTGACCTCTGACCATAAAATTACTTTCATTCCTACTTTATAACAGTAATTTTTCTACTGTTATGAATTATACTGTAAACAACTGTTTACAGATAATCTTAGGTGACCCCTGTGAAAGGGTTGTTTAACCCCTCCCCCCAAAGGGTCATGACTTGTTGAGAACCACAGGACTAGAGGGTCCTTGCAAAAGTGTCCCAAGAGGACAAAAAAGGCTCCCTAGGGGCTAATTAATGGTCACTGAATAAACAGAAAATATAGACACCTGTCTGTTGAACTAGAGGATAATGTAAATGTCTTGGAGCTCTTAGATTCTGCTGGGCACTTTGCAGCAGAGGAAACCATCAAAAAGCTTTACATGTCTCCTCTGGAGTGGTGACGGGCAATGATGGCCAAATGGGACAGGAACACACCACTACACATCAAACACATCACTATTGTGTGTGCCTGGTAGATGCAGAATGATGATGGGAATGGGGACTTCAGTTCACCTTACAGACTAGCATGTGCATTGCAAATTAAAACAACATAGTAAACCTATATGAGGAGATAGGGCGAATTTGCTACTTGTCTTCAAAATGTTAAATGTACGAACAGCACGCCCTGGCGTCTTCTGGCATGGGGGCCCCAGAGCAAATGTGGCTAAGAAGCAAGAAGAGGTAATGAACAGAGCACAGAGCTTGCCCAGGTCTGGTTTTACTGAATGGGACTGTATGTGGGGTTCAGGACGGGTCTAGAAGGGCTGTGCCCCAGTGACAAGTAATCATCAGTCCTGGAGACGAGGCTGTTTTCCACCTTTTTCTCAGTGGTGGAACCCAAGAACTGTATGGTAACTGTAATGTTGTGTGTGGGGCCTGGAGACTAATGTGGGCTAGAGAAGAACTCTACCTCTGTGCTAGTTACTGCCCACATACATCCAGGAATAAAAACATGGAGACTGGAAAGAGAGTCCTCCTCAGGCAGGGTGCAAGGTCACTTCCACTTTGAGGAGCAGGAGAGGAATCTGCTTGGTTTGCTCCCTGACCACCATGGACCAGTGAATGTACTTCTTACAGCTCCCAGGTTAGGGAGAGCATCAGGGAGGAAGTGGACACTAAGAAAGGAGGTATTCCCTCTCCACAGCCAGTGCCTTTACCTGGTGGGGATTCCAGTCACTGTCAAAGATGATCACAGTGTCGGCTGACTGTAGGTTGAGGCCCAGCCCCCCGGCACGAGTACTGAGCAGGAAAATGAAGTACTCAGAGCCAGGCTCATTAAAGGTTTTCAGCAGCATGCCCCGGTCCTCTGCTTTTGTGGTTCCTGATAGGCACAGGAGAAGAGGGTCAGGAGGGTGCCCAGGGGTGGGATATGCAAAGGAGCTTGTGCCCTGGCATCAGGAATGGTGTTGCAGGGGACGAGAGCCACAGCTGTCCTCTACAGGGTGAAAGGATCAATGAGAAGGACTCGGAGGCACGGTATATCATTACTGAATGTCACCATGCCTATCTCAGCAGATAAAAAAATGGGCCCCACAGGCCAGCCGTGTCCTGTATGGCACGAGCCAATGGAAGAGGAAGATGATGACAGACTCCCGGGGTGTCAGCTCCAGATGCAATGCCTCGTGACTCTTGTTCATGCTCTCTGTATGAGGACAGACATTAAGAGGCTGACAAGGCTGACACTATACCCTGACAAGGATCACAGTACCTCAGCATTAATGGCCTGGGGTGGTGGCATGAGCCACTGGCTACAGGACTGGCACTCGCCCTTGACCTTGCAGTCAGTTTGGCTGGCTTAAGAGGAAAAAAAATGTATGCACAAGAGCTGTGCCCACTGCAGCCTTCCTTAGGCTCCTAGCTAGCAAGGGGCTAATAGGCCTGCACCTCATACTTGCCACTCATAGAATAAAGAAGCCTGCCCTGTGGTGGCATTTCACTGCATTCTGGCCTTTCCCTGCTCTGCGGGCAGCTATGCTGCCTGTGGCCTTCACACTACATGCAGCAAACACAGCTGAGATCAAATAGATCAAAGTCCTTACTCATTGAGAGGACAGGGACCCACATACAGAAGGACCTGGTGCTTCACAAGGACAGGAGGGGGAAGCTAAAGAGGCCCAGTCATTTGGACCTCAGCAACGTTTGGCCAGCATTGAGATACATGAACACATAGAACAGGATGTTGGCCCTGGGATATTTTGAGGGGCTAGGACAGGTGGTGTGCAGTTCTAGTCAGCATGCTCTAGATGAGGCTCCACAGAGTCAGACAAAAAGATGGAACAACCAAGCTCAGGTTGGTGGTCCCTAAAACCTTAATAAATGCAGTAAAAAAGGTCCAGAGGATAAGGAGTGATGTCAAGGGGAAGGGGGGCCGTCTACTGTGAGACGCAACCAGCTCCTGAGCCCAATAAAGTCTCTGCAAGGATAACTGAAAGTTGCCAAGTCTTATTACTGAAGTTCCCAGGCTGACAGTGTGGGAAAGTAACTTCAGAGCCTCCCTGATCACTTGTTCTGTCAACAATATAAATGTCTTCCTCCCTGAAGCATGTCTTAGAGACCAAGGAAGGTGGAAAGATATATTGTGACAGCTAGTACACAGAGCATGTTGGGCAGTGCCCGACCTTGCCTGCAAGCAGGCCATGGTTCTAGTGCAGCTGAGCCTCTGCTAGTGACACTAGGATGAGGCCAAGATGGAGAAGAGCATGCATCTGGACGCAGCTCTACAGAGCCAGAATAGTGGTGCTCTTACGTTCATGCCCATGTGACCAAGGTTTATGTGACTTCTACTGAAATGGGACACTGAACCAGCCCTGCAGTGAAGACTCCAGCGAACAGGAATCTAAACAAATACCATCAGGTCAAAGCTGCTAGGATGTTGTTGGGCTCAGAGTATCCACTGGCGTGCAAGTCCATGTAACCAGGTTAGGAATGAATCTCTCAAGTAGATGGTCTTCCACTCACCATCAAGCCTGAGGTATTTGAAGCCACGGTATGCAAAGTAGTCTTCCATGATGGTCATGAGGGAGGTCATTTGGCAGAAGAGTAGCACTTTATGGTTGGTTGCACGGAGTTTGGGTAGAATTCTATCAAGAAGTTCAAATTTCCCTGAGGCACGGTACAGGTCCAATCTAGTACATGGAAGAAAGAGGTGAAAACATTCAAATGGTTAGTCACAAGTCTGAGCTCAACAATGGTGTATGTGGATTCTAGGCTGCCTAGGAGACTCAAGGACAAGGGAGGGGGTTTACCCAGGCAGACCCACCCATAGCTACAGCTAAATTCAGATCATGTCACTAAAGACCATGTACATGTCATTTCGCCAGGTCACAAGGAGAATAAAGTAAGTGTGATTAGATATGATGTTCAGAGGGCCAGGGAGTTGGTTCATGGGTAAAGTGTTTGTCCTGTAACCCTGCTGACCTGAGTTCTTTCCCTAGAACCTATGTAAAAGTAAAAAGAGAGAAATGGCTCCAGAAAGAAACAATGCTGAGAGGGTGGAGACAAGCTGGAGTGGCTCCAAGGATGCTGGGTCTGCCACCCTCTGGTTGGAACAGCTCACACTAGGAACTGAACTCCAGACTAAAGACTCCCAGGATTCTCTCATTTCCTCTAGCTTTAGACATACGGAAACAGGCAGAGTGGCAAGGATAGTGGGACAGAACAGGGTCTGAGATATACTATAAGACAAATGACATAAATACATACAGGTCCATAGGACTTTTTGAAGCTAGGCCTGGTGGTGCATACCTGTAATTCCAGCTACAGCACGAGAGTGTAAGACCAAAGACTGTAGAGGCCCTACCTCTAAATCAAGGGGGTCGAGCTAGCACATGATAATGAAGCATTTGCCCAGTATGGTGAGGCCCAAGACCCAATCTAACGCAACAGCAAAGAGCACCAGTGCTCTTCTAATCCTATGTTACGCTCTTGCAGGTGAACAATGCAAGGCTGGAAATGTGGCCTCAACTCCAAGAATGTACACAACGAGGCTCTCAGTGACGCTCTAGAGCTGGCATCCAGGGCTACCACTATGGACTGACAGAAGTGTGGTCTGGAAGCAAGCATGGTATCTCATACCAATGATCCCAGCACCTGGAAGGCTGAGGCAGAAGGACTCAACTCTTTCAGGAGGGAGATGATTAGCCATTCTGGGCTACATAGTTACATAGGCGTCTAGACCACACATTGAAACCATATTCCAACAATCCAAAAGAAAGAGAAGTAGAGCCTGTGCCTAAGGTTACACTGTGGACAGCAGAGCCACTGTCCGGGGGCCAGTCTATTAGCACATTCTGCCTCATACCAGATAAATGATAATCACAGCAACAAAGCCACTGAACAAGACTACAATACAAACCAAACCCCTCTGGGCAGACTGCTGCCCACCCCCAGAACTGAGAAGCTTCTCACCCTTGCACGATGCCGCCGGTGAACCCCAAGTGTTCAGAAAAGGATTCCTGCAACAGGACAAGAGATGGATCAGTGCCAAGGCAGGAAGGGGCTGCCCAGTCAATCCCATAGTCCAAGCTGCTATTGCAGAGGACTGAGAGTTCACACTGGTGGTCACTTGTGTCCTGCAAGGGCACCGAGTCCAGATATGGATGTCATTGGCCTCAGTGCACCAAATGCCAACCCTCATGCTTTTCCTGCGATGGACAGGAGGACCACATGATATTCGGTCACCAATGTGAACACCTCAGACCACCCTGAAATGGAACTCCAAGGCATCATAGGTCTAGAGTGACCCTGAAACTGTATACCAAGAATACAAACACATGTGTGCTTTCTGGGAGCAAGAGTCCAGATTCTTCAAAAGCACAACTACTCATAATGACTGTGGATAGTGGCCACAGACTTGACTGGTGTCCATGGTAACTTTTCATAACCAGGTGTGGGAAACCCTGGCAGAGATATGTGTAACCTCAGGAGTAGGAACACATCCCAGAGAAGAAGTATCCAAATCCACCTAAGAGGTGACTCAAGTGTGGAGCTTTACAGACATTCATTTTTAGCCCCGTGATGGATTTGCTAAGCACCTGTTGGACAGGGCACACCCAATGCTAGAGCATGTGGTTACATGCATGACCCTTGGCTACATCCACAGCAGCACGCACATACATACATACATACATACATACATACATACATACATGCTAAACTCCAATAAAAGGAAAACTCAATGGAGACAGATGTACAAAGAGTGGCTGGTGAGAACCTTAAGCCTTCTTTTTTTTTTTTTTCTTTAGAGACAGAGTTTCTCTGTGTAGCTCTGGCTGTTCTAGAACTTACTCGGTAGACCCACCTTTGCCTCCTGAGTGCTGGGATTAAAGGTGTGCACCACCATGACTGGCTACTTTATTTTGTTTTGTTTTGAGAGAGGGTCTCTATACATAGCCCTGGTAGTTTTCAAATTTCCTATGTAGACCAGACTGTCTTTGAAATCATAGAGATCCACTTGCCTATGCCTCCTGAGTGCTAGGATTAAAGAAGTGTGCACTGTAACCAGTTCCTTAAGCTATTCTTAAGAACATCATAAGGTCCAAGGAGACATATGCCTTTGTCCCCAAAGCCCCTGCTGTACAAAGAGGACCTAGCACCTAGGTAGAAGCAAGATGTGGTGGCTGATGTGGGTAACCCCGGAGGTGTGGAGGTAGAAGCAGAGGCAGATGGATCTGTGAAGCTCATTAGTTATTCTGTCTAGCCAACCAGTGAGCTCAAAGTTCAATAAAAATTACTATCTCAAAAACTAAGGCAGAGATTAGTAGAGGAAGACACTTGACATCAACCTCTGGCCTCTACGTACACGCACACACATGCACACAGGCATTAGGGACAAGCAGCCTTACCTCGATATGCTGGAACATGTAGGGGTGGTTGCAGATCTTGCGAAGCTGCATGATAGTGTTCATCAGTGTCTTGGTGCCACCTTTGCCCTGCAGGGACACATGAAATGGTCCAAAATGGGGTCCTGCCTTTTGGTAAGATGAAGGAGGCAGGAGATTGGGGCAGGGTGGTAGGAGAAGGGCCCAGAACAAGCTGGACACTGAGAAGGAGGGAGCAGTGTTGTGTAGGGTCCCTGAGAAGTCCTAAGAGACTACCCGGCACATGGGATGATTGGAAGCAAAATGTGGCAAACGGCTTAGGGCAAGCACAGGCACTTTGTACAGTTATAATGAGGAGGGAGTTATCCTCCATGTCAGGAACAGAAGCAAGGAGTACAAGGCTAAAAAACAGCCTGAGAGGGGCTGGAGAGATGGCTCAGAGGTTAAGAGCATAGACTGCTCTTCTGGAGGTCCTGAGTTCAATTCCCAGCAACCACATGGTGGCTCACAACCATCTGTATTGAGATCTGGTGCCCTCTTCTGGCCTGCAGGCATACAGGCTGAACACAGTGTACATAATAAATAAATAAATCTTAAAAAAAAATATAGCCTGAGTGAACAAACAATAGAGACATATTGAAACTATGGTTGGGATGCAGGGTACAGACCAGAGGGATTGGTGCTTCCCTATGGGACAAGCCCAGATTTGTTTAGAGGTGGAAGAGGACACTCTGAGTGCCAACAAGAGAGGGCTGGCCTGCCCCCTCACTCTTTCCAGTGTCAGCACACCCTCAGCAACACCAAGAGGAAGGCCATGAAGATCACGACTGCTGAGATAGTAGAGCTCCCTAGTAATATTCTAAATCTAGATCAGTTAGCCCCGTGTTTCCTATTGTCATGAGAAAGGCAGTGTCTCAAACAAGAGGAACTCCAGAAAGCAGTCCAGTGAGCATCCTCAGAAGACAACCAGTATAAAAGCTGTGACTGATTGACTGCCTGAGGGACCAGGGCCAGGAGAGGCCTCTGGGCAGGATGCTCAATGCTCAGAATCCCATGGTGCTCTCGACCACCCTCCCCTCCAAAGACAATCAGGGGAACAGGGACCTGGAACAAACCTTTTTGTCCTTCTCAGAACCGTCAGTCAACAGCACACCTTTGGCCTGCATGTGACGGTAGAGCACACGTTGTAGGGCTGACATATCACATTTGATGACATACTCCACCTGTGAAACAAAGAGTACTCTTGAGGCCATACAATCTCAGACTGAGTCACCCGTATCACCAACTGGAGCCTTGTGACCAGCACTCTGATTAGGATATGGGGTTGAGAGAGGAACACCAATACTGGGGAGATTTGGAATGAAGAGAAGACAGACTAGATTCTGGGCCAAAATGGGTAAGCTGTTTACATTCTGGAGGGCTCTCCATAACTTGCTAGAAAATAAAGGGTGAGGTGAACTAGACAGGCAAGCCAAGTATGGCTACATGAGGCAGAGAGCCCATACCACTGGCAATGCTTAGTAGATCCAACCTAAGGCACGGGCTCTTGCTGTGGACAGGAATCTGGGCGTGCATACAGCAAGCATGTGTGAGACAGGGCTCAGTTCTGACACAATGCCCTGGCTTTGCAATAGTGTCAGTCACCACTCCAAGCCTGGTGGAACAGGGCCAGAGGGGGGACACCTGACTGCCCCTACCCTAGAAATGCCCTGCAAATGGCACCCTGTGACTTCTGCCAACACCTACCTTCTCAGGTAGCTGGGCTTCAACTTCCTTCTTGAGCCGCCGCAGGAGGAAGGGCCGCAGCACCTTGTGCAGGCGACGGATGATGAGGATGGTCTCCTCTTCATTCAGGTCCACCTGGGTACCAGATAGTAAATCACAACACTGTCTCCAGAAGAGGGAGGCAGGGCATGGGAAGGGGCAGCTGTATTACAATAGCAGCTGGTACTTGTGCTACTTTATACGAGGAGGAGCACCCTCTTCCTGGGAAAAATTTGCGGCCTTCGGTAATTTATGTATTGCGAAGAGCCAGGTACGATGCTCTCCTTATGCCTCCCCAACTCCAAGAACATACATAGCAGCAGGCTGCGGGGGTCCCCCTAAGCTGTTACCAGCTTGTGTTTACAACCACAATACCAGCTGACCAAGGCACTCCAAGCAGGTCTGACTAGTGTCTAAGGCTGCTCCGACACCAGGGCAACCCTTTCCCCTCTCAGTCGGAGACGAAGTGCTAAGTAAGAAATACTGTTTATCTAAGACACCGCTCTTTTTTTCTATTCTGTGTGTGTGTGTGTGTGTGTGAGAGAGAGAGGGGGGGGGTGTGTGTGTGTGTGTGAGAGGGGGGGTTGTGTGTGTGTGTGTGTGAGAGGGGGGGGGTTGTGTGTGTGTGTTTGAGTTTTTTGTTTTATTTTTTTGAGACGGGATTTCTCTGTAGCTTTGGAGCCTATTCTAGAACTCGCTCTGTAGACCAAGCTGGCCTAGAACTCACAGAGATCCATCTGTTTCTGACTTCTCAGTGTGTCACTATCGCCCAGCCCAAGTCACCACTCTTCAGCTAAGATGATACATTGTTTAACACATAAAATATTTTTCATTTACTCATTTGTGTGTGTGGCAGGGGTAGGGGTGGGGGTGGGGAAGGGAGATGCAGACCCCAAGGAGGTCACAGTTGACTCTGATTCTACCTTGAGGGTTCTGGGACTCAAGCTTGGGTCATTAGGAATGGTGGCAAGTACCTTTAGTTGCTGAGCCATCTTGTTAGTCAGGGTTCCATTTTATTTATTTACTCATTTTTTTAAATGTATTAATTTACTTTTTGGGTTTTCGATAAAGGGTTTCCTCTGTGTAGTCCTGACTGTCTTGAAACTTGCTCTGTAGAGATCAGGCTGGTCTCAACCTCAGAGATCCAGCTACCTGTCCACCACCAAGCCTCTCCTAGGAAGGAGAGATAACTGAGCTTTTCTGTTGCTCTCTGGTCATCCCTTTTAGAGCTTCCTCTTTGAGGAAAAGAAGCCCAACTATAGATTTGGGCCCTGGCTCTGTAAAGGGCACTTCTGAGAAGAGGCTCTTTCATTATCTGGATTGGAAAGAACTTCAATTTCCCTTTCACAAGGCCTGTTGCCTCAGCATGTCTCCAGGGAGGATGGGGAACTTAGAGATGAGAGCAAAGGGTGCCTTTCTATAACCTCAGAAGGCCTTAAGAGGAATAGATGACAGCTGTCATCAGCTTCTAGGTTTTGCCCAGGCTCACAGGCTAGTTGTTTAAGCCTTTCATAATGCATATGGCTTGCTTTAAAATCCACCAGCATCAGTGCTGTGGGCTAGCTGCTCAGATAAAGATGTGTCTTCACACAGACGACCTGCCCTCCCATATGAAGAGTATGACCTTTAGACTTAGTTCCACCTCATAGCAACTGGAAAAAATACTAGCGGTAGTGTTCTTTGTAAACAAGGTAAAATCAAAGCCTCAGATGTCTTAGTTAAATTTTCTGAGCTCTGTAATACCCTCACAGCAAGACCTGATTCTCACAGAAGCTCCACAGTCTCCACTGGGGCATTTGATTGCTGCTCCCCTGGAGACCTGGTGACTACAGAGGCTCTGTTGTTATGTGGCCAGAGGGCACATATAGTCAGTCTCCGAGTGGCCGAGCCTAGGCTCCTTAGGAGCCATTTTTTACCCCAGGCAAGCTCACCTTCTCTCCTGTCATGGCAAAGGGTGCATTGAACCACTGTTCGAAGGTGCTGCAGCTCTTGAAGATAGTGGGCAGCAGGAAGTTAAGCAGTGCCCAGAGCTCGGGTAGCTTGTTCTGCAATGGTGTACCCGTAAGAAGGAGGCGCCGAGGGGCCACATAGTGTGTGTTGAGGACCTGTGTCAGCTTGCAGTGGTGGTTCTTCATGCGGTGGCCTTCATCCACGATCATGTACTTCCAGCGGATCTGCAAGGCCAACAGGAGGTAGAAAGAGGAGGTAGCAGAGTTGCCAAGTGACCAGCATGTCCAGCAGGAACCACAAGACACAGACTCCAACACATGAAGTGAGGACACATGGGTGAAGAGCTGAGATAAGGCTGTGCTATCAGGGACAAAGAGCAAAAGTACTCTGGTTTTCAAACAATGACAGGAAATAGTGCTCAGCACCTCATCCTGCAATGGGGAGGCACCTGAACATTGGTCACAAGTAGCCATGCCCCTGCAGCAGGTGGCACACACACAACAAACAAATGCAGCTCCCAGGTAGGGGCAGTGCCAGACCTTTCCTCCCCAGAGTCTGATAGGGATTCCAAACTCCAAGGACAGGGTTAGACAGAGTAGGAGCCTCAGGAAAATTCCTGGCTATGTCTCTTATGACCACAATCAATTCCATCTCTCATAACAAGCCTGTCTGAGGTACCATTTGAAGATTCAGAAGCTCGGCAGAGATATCAGTGTGAACCACTGACAGGATTGTCAGCTGTTTTTCAGGGCCTCATGCATGGCTTGGGATTTGGTTTTGTACACTGGAGTTGGTGCCCTGTGGAAGGCCTATATGGTAAAAGGCTGCAATGGGGCTAATGGGGCTAACTCCTTGGATCTTGATATACTCACCTGTCAGCCTAGGAACCCACAGTAAGTGCACACATTGCTAGCATTTTGCAAGGAAACCTGGCTATGGGTAGAGCTCCCATTCCCAAGTTAGTTCTTTAATACTTTCTGCTGGATTACCAGCTGTGGGAGCCCAGCCCTGTCTCCCAGCTTCTATCCCGGTCCACACTAGGAAAACAAGTTTGGACAGATAGAGATTGGATAACTTCATGCCACTTACGGCTGTCAGTAACATCAGACAGAGCCACAGCCACCCTGGACAGGGGCCCCACTCTAGCCCAATATATACCCACCACAGTGCTCACCCTCAATTGTTCCCCGCAGTGTCCACCAGACCCACAGTCAATGTTATTGGACAGCCAAGCCCCAGGGAGAGGCCCACTAGGACCACATACAAGGGTGGTCTTGTCTCAAGCCAATAGGACACTCAAGAAGGTCAGGGGACAAGTGAAGAGGCTCTCTGCACAGAGGTTGTGGGGGATGGGTGAGGGGCACTTGTCCATGTTCTGTGGAGAATCCTGACCTGACCTAAGGCCTGCTTCGGATGTTGAAGAAGTCAGAGCATGGCTGTGCCCTACAAAAGCGCACAGCAGCTGTGTTTTGCTCTATGTGCAGATGAAGCACTGAGGGATTCCTTGCAAGGAGCTATGACACAAGCATGCTATCAGGCATCAAGGGCATAGACAAACAGCCTGAGCTCTAGGCTGTATTTGGTAAGGATATGCTACCTTGGCCAGGATATGTTTGTCTTTGATGATATACTCATAGGTGGTCAATAAGACATTGAACTTTCCACTACGTAGCTGTGGGACGAAAGCTCGTCTTGCCGCTGGAGAGCCCTGTGGAGACAGGATGCAAACAATTTAGACTCCTAAAGAAGGAAGATGGCCCTTGTCAAAAGCAGCCAGGGACTGTGCTAGGCAAGACTGCTAGCCTGCTCTGATCCTGCATGTACAACACCAGCTGCAGGAGAAAAATGGACACAAAGCACCTTGGGAAACTATGCTGCCAATCATCAGTCACATTTCTGGTGTCTGATCAATTCCCCTCTTCCTTGGTCCAGAATTTAGGCCCCTAACCTGGGAGATAGGTCCTTTCCTTCACAAGGCAACAGCCACTATAATCACTTTATCCTGCTCCCTACTGCCTACTCCTTCCTCATTTCTAGAACCCAGTCTCCTACGTGACTCCTTCCTAACACATCAAGCTATAACATACAGAAACAATGTCCTTACACCACAGGCACAGGACAGAGCCCAAGGCAGAAGTAAACAGTGCTATGCTCTGGTGGACTGGTGCCCCTTCAGTCTAAGTTTCCAATGCCACACCTGTGGGCTAAAGGTCCCATCCCAATCATTTACCAGAGTTTGGCACGAAGTTAGGCAGAGTTAGGCACAGGCCTGGCTAGGTACCCAGGACACTTATCATCACGCCACATCAACGGTCTATGTTTGTTCTGCTCCCATATACAAAAGGGTTTTAACCAGAGTTCTGGTGAAGACAATTCTTCAGTGAATGTATCCATGTCTGTTATATATGCTGAAACCATGTTTCACATGCTCCACAATTGGAATATTTAATTTTGACTTAAAAAAAAAAGCCTATATGTCACAAAATAAGTTAACATACATTCTGCATTACCATGTGAGTATCAAATAAGCACCAAGCCCGGGAGCCTTGTGCTTCTAGTGCATAATGGCTTCTTTTTGCGCTCCTTCACCATCCCTGCCCATGGCTGTGTCTCCTAAAAAGTTGGAAGATACCATTTCAGTCTGTGACATACCTTGTAGGAAACCTTTGCCACTGAGGGGGCCCACTTGTCAAATTCATATGCCCAGTTTGACAGCGTCCTGAAGGGAAAAGAAGGGACAGTCAAGTTCTACTAGATGAGCCAACAGTGAAACCAACAGGCCTTGTATTCAGAACTATCATAGCAAACTCAATGTGTCCCATGGGAGCTTTGTGCACAGGGTTGGGGAAGAGTTGGGTGGCAGCAGCCAGAGAGAAAAGACATTGGGTTCCAAATGGGAAGAACAGATACACACAAAGATATGGTGCTGGGAAGCTTGTCCAGGGCAGAGCCAGGAGTAGGTCTTAGAGAGCCAGCCCTGTCTCCAGTGGGCGTGCAAGGGCCTCTTGGTGAATGAATATGTGAGACACTACAGATTTGCTGCAGCCAGGGACTGTGGTTTAACATAAGGAAATACAGGAGACATAACGATCCTGCCACCAACTTAGACCAAAAATAGAAGCTATAGATGATCCTGTCCCAGAAGGGGAAAAGCAAAAGCAAAGGGTAAGCAGACCACAAGCACAGGGGAGGGGACAGAACCAAGACCTTTCCTCAGGACAGACCTGAGAGCCTTCTTTCTTGGAGAATCCTAGAAGGTTGAGCAGGAGAAAGAAATGGCTGAGGAGTTCAAGAAAGAGCCTGTGCCCCATTTTTGATTTTCCTACCAGAAACTCCATTCCTATGCTTTACAGCGACTGCCTAAGTTCCATCTAATGAGAGTTCAAGATGCTAGGGTCTCATTGGCATAGGGTTAACTTTGCTCGACTATGCTACTGAGGCCCTGACTCTGCCATCCTTCTAGCAACCTAGGTGAGATGAAGGGACAGTACAGTCACTTTGCAGCCCTAAGGCAAGCAGCCTACAGACAGCTCTCACGACACAAGTGTGAATGAAAAGAACACTTAAAGGCAGTGGTGGTGCATGCCTTTAAACCTGGCACTCAGGAGGCAAAGAGGCAGTCTGGTCTACAAAGTGAGTTCCTGGACAGCCAGGGTTACAGAAAAATCCTGCCTCAAAAAAACAAACATGTTGTGAGCAGGGGAGCCTGTCCCCAGTAATCATCTAACATGTGGCGGCATGGGTGGAGGAGAGATGCTACCTCCATACCTGGGACAGGTGGAAGAAGACCGAGCCAGTTGAAGCGCTCAAGAGAGTGGCCCTTGTACCTGGACTGGGTAACACAGTGAGCTAGCCCTAATGACACTACATCAGTGGTATGGGAGAGCTGACCCTGAAGGCACGGAGACAGAACTAGCCCCACCCCTTGCTCACTGCTACAAGGGGAAGTAGCCAGGACAATGCTGGAGAGCTCACCCTGGTGGTGAGGACAGGGGTGAACTGGTATGCTGATCAACCTTGCAGCTGCCTAGGCACAGGACCAGGGTTATGACTTGGCCTGTTCCAACATCCAGGCAATCTATGATCTGCTGGAGCACGTGAAGGGGCCTGACCTGCAGACCCAAAGCTACAGGATCTCCACAACACAGGGAAACAAGAAGATATCTGTGAAGAGTCCTAGTGAAGGCCCAGCCACCAACAGTGTAATAGAAATCAGAGCTCTTAAACCAGACAAATCTCTCTATGCAATGAACACTTGCAAGTAAAGATATATGGACAAAGGGGTTTATTGTGTGACTCACTGTTTCCATGACAAGATTATTATTATTGTTGTTGTTTTTGAGACAAGGGTTTCTATGTATAACAGTTTTGGCAGTCCTGGAACTCACTTCATAGAATAGACTGGCCTCAAACTCACAGAGATCCACCAGCTTCTGCCCCCCAAGTGCTGGGATTAAAGGTGTGCACCACCATCGCTCAGCCAAGACGAGATTTTCAACTTGTTCTCCCTTTAAATTTTGTTTTAATGGAAAATGGCTGAATGGGGGGGGGGGGGGGAAGAATAGTTGCAAATGGATGGGGAAATGAATGGGATCAAGATGTATGATGTGAAAAACACTGAACTTTAAAAAAAGACAGATAGGGGCTGGAGAGATGGCTCAGAGGTTAAGAGCACTGCCTGCTCTTTCAAAGGTCCTGAGTTCAATTCCCAGCAACCATATAATGGCTCACAACCATCTGTGGTGGGGTCTGGTGCCCTCTTCTGGCCTGCAGGCATACACACAGACAGAATATTGTATACATAATAAATATTAAAAAAAAACTTTAAAAAATA